>NC_087476.1:55287122-55596506 GCF_036417665.1 Passer domesticus
TGAGGCTGGGCTGCAGCCCCATTCCCAATTAGCACAAACTGTCTGCCTACAGGATAACAGTACAAGCACAAAAATAATATATGAAGAAATCCTTATCTGAATAATTGTGGGTGAGATCACAGAATCATAGAATTGCTAAGTTTGGAAAGGAGCTCTAAAATTATCTAATCCAAGCATTAACCCAGCACTGCCAAGTCCACCACTGAATCATGTCCCCAAGTGCCACATCTAAATGTCTTTTAAATATCTCCAGGAATGGTGACTCAACCACTTCCCTGGGCATTCTTTCCAATGCCTGACCTCCCTTTTAGTGAAGAAATTTTGCCTAATGTCCAATCTAAACCTTCCCTGCACAACTTGAGGCCATTTCCTCTTGTCCTGTCATTTGTTACCAATTAAGGTTTCCAAAAACTGGAGGACATTTCCAAATACTACTTTCTGAAGACTCACAGTTAAAATGCAGATCTGTGCTCTGACCTGGGGGTTATGAGATCTTAAAGCTTTCCCATCAGTCACCCATATTCATATATCAGGAATATTTTGTTGTGTATATTGGTTATGATTTTGCAAAACCAAATGGTGTGTGGGACTCTTAAGTTCTGAATATGCCATTTATTTACATGAAATACATACCTCTTCCAAAGCATGCTAGTTTTCTCAAAGACCCTGCAGAATGGGTGGATCTTTCTTTCTAATGCCTGAAAACTGTTAAATTCACAAAGCAATACTCAGATGGCATAATTATTAACATTACAGGCTGATTGCCTAAGCAAAAATTGTGGAAAGAGACCTTTTATGAGAGGGTGGCTGCTGTAGCCAGGGGTGGTCTGGCCTTGCTATCCAAGACTGACTCCAGCTGATGCCTTGCCAGTTCATTGATGCAGCACAAGAAAGCACTGCTGCACAGCTCTGTCCATCTGGGTTGAAATCATCACTACTTGTGACATCTTGGCTACAAGGGTGGTCACATTTATCACTCAAAGAGTGCTCCTATCCATCATATTGTCCTTCTTTTCAAAGCTTCCTCTGTGTTTGCTCATTCTCCCTGTGCTCAGAACCAGCCTGCTTTTTTTATATCAAATATTTCTGCCGCCTTTCCTCAGTGCACTCTGCCAAGGCGCTGCTGGAACATGAACCTGAGGTTGTGTTTCCCAGGACAGACCTGTCTGCTTGTGTTACCCCTGTTCCCCTGCACACTGCAGCCCTGGGGGTCTCAGCTGCACGAGCCCCTTGTGTCACTGCATCTCTTCATCCTCCCACATGGCCCCTGGTGGCACGAGGGAAGCCCGAGCTGCAGCATTGCTGTTTCTCTAGCACTGGCTGTGCTGGGGACCAGCAGCAGCTGCCCAGCACTTGCAGTACCATTAATGCTGGGTAGTGCAACCTTTGCTGCCCTTTAACAGCAGAAGTGCCCAAGAGAGAAGGGCATGTCCTGGGCAGGAGTTTGGAACATCCAGGTATGCTGGAAGAGGACACTGACAACGGGAGTAGCAGGGAAGGAATCACAACTGCGACTGAGACAGAAAATGGATCTTCTTACTTATGGGATAAAGGTCATTTCTTCACAAGCTGCAGGTTTCCAGGGCACCATAGGAAAATGATCAAAAAAACCCAAACTAAACCAAACCAAACAAACAAACAAAAAAACAAAAACAAAAAAAAAACCAAAAAAACCACACAAAAAAACCCAAACAAACAAAAAAAACACCAAAAAACCCAAACAAACCCCCCAACCCCCCCCAAAAAAGGAAAAAAAACAAAACCAAAAAACCTCCAAACCAAAACCAAAAAAAAAAAAAAAACACAAACAAAAAAACCCTAAACCAAACAAACCACCCCCTAAAACAAAAAACTCAGAACCCCCCCCAAAATCCTAATTCATATACATGAAGATCTATTCACTTTCAGAAAAAGAGCAGGAATATCTCTAATCAGGCATCTCCAGCTTTGTTAACTGGTTTATTTCTACTGGAGTCTGAATCAGGATTACTCATATTCACAAGATTACTCTTGCCTTTATCATGACCCAAAAAAGAAAAAAATATGGCTCAAGCCAACCTGAAAATCATAACCAAAAGCAGTTTTAAACCCTTCACTTTAAATTTGAGTTTTCAGTACAGAGAATTAGCAATTGTCAAGTCACATCTACAGCTCTCAGAGGCCTTTTGCTCAACTGTCTGCTACAGTTTTACATTTTCCCACATTTTCATTATTTTTGCTCACCACCAAGGTGGCTGGAGACAGCTGTGAATGAGAAGGACGAGGAGGTAGAAAGAGAACAGGGCCCCAGGGGCAGCTGCCATAGCTGGAAAGCTCCATCTCCTCAACATGGACAAGGGACACAACTGTAAATTCTGACAAGAAGAAAGCCCTGTTCAGGCCCTGGAGAGGCAGCCTCTGTGGTGTGCCCTCTTCCTGGAGGGAAGGCACGGCAGCCCATGTGGTAAGGATGCAGTGTGCCCCCAAAGAGTGGCCTCCCACAGCACTTGGGGACCAGGCTGGTCATGCAGTGTTCTGCATGGCTAATTAGGGACTGTGGAAGAATGCAAACCTACAGAGTCTAATTACTGCTCATTTATTGCATCAACCATTTAAAATCAAAGAGTGAAAGCAGAAAAAATATTTTTTCAGCAAGTGAAAAATACTGAATTAAGCAGATTGAGTCGCTCACCACCTCTCTCTAATCATGGTGTTGCTTCTGCGTCTGCTGTGTAGGTTTAGCTGGAAGAGTTTTCTAGAGACAGGAAGACAATTAGACAACTACCTGTGAAAAATGTTGGTGTTGGTTGTTTTGGGTTTTTTTGGTCTGTATCAGATGGAGAATACTGCCAACAAGCTATGAAAAAAAATAGAATTGTAGAATTCTTTAGGTTGGAAAAGACCTTTAAGATTATCAAGTCTGACTGTTAACCCAGCACTGCCAAGTCCAACACTAAACCATGTCCCCAGGTGCCACAACTAGACATCTTTTAAATACCTCCAAGACTGGGACTCAACCCTTCCCTGGACAGCCTGTCCCAGTGCTTGGCAACCCTTTAGGTGGTGATATTTTTGTAAAAGCCAATCCACACCCCTCCAGCAGAGACTGAGGCCATTTCGTCTCATACTGTTGCCTGTTTCTTGGGAAAAGAGGCGGACCACCCACCTGGATACAACCTCCTTTCAGGTAGTTGTAGAGAGTGATAAGGTCTCTCCTCAGCCACCTTATCTCCAGTTCAAACAACCCCAACTCCCTTAGAATCTCTTCATCAGACTTGTGCTCCAGACTCTTCTCCAGAAGCCAGGGAGAACTTTACTTTTTCCCCGCTGCTAACTGGGAGTGTGATACGGAACAAATCGCTACTGGGCTTTCTCTTCTTTCACATATGGCACTGAAAATATTAAAAAGCATCCACTTACTCCAAACATCCCTCACTGCTGAAGTGGGATCAGGTGGTGGGAGCCACTGTTTTGTTGGGGTTTTTTTGGGGTTTTTTTTGGGTTTTTTTTTTTATGTCTTGCTTGCTCTCCTTTGGAAACATAAAATTACATTCTCATTTGAAGATGCATCTCATTGTTCTTACCAGTGACACCAGACCTTTCTTTCCTTCTTACCATGTCACTGCAGTCTCACAGCAAGCAGCTGAGAAAAAAATGTCAAAATGGCTCTTGGTTCATGGGCAAGCCCTGCTGTGCTGAAGTGGCAGTGCTATAAAAGGGCTAATTGCAGACAGGACCCCTGCTGAGGTACGTATGCTGAACATGGGGCTAATTTCTTGTGCCTTTTCCTCAGACTCCCTTGCTGCAGTGCCTGCCTAGTCTATTCCAGCAGAGCTAACAGAGATTTTTGTGAAGGGACAGATGGGGTGGGAGCAAGGGTCTCACTCTGCCCAAACCCTGTAGTGAAGGTGTCCCTTCAATGAAGTACTTTCCCTTTGTTTGCTCAGGTCAGGCTGCTTGGCTGGACAACCTGCCTTTGGCTAAATACCACATTTTAAATACAAGATCCCCAAATCTGCAGATCAAGGGTATCCTTAGTTCTCAATAGATCTTCCCACACAGAAAGTAATTTGAATTTCAATCAGGGTATAAAATGTAGTGTATACTCAACAAAGCAACTGAAGGCAGGCTGAGAAAACATAAATGAGCTTCATTTTAGTTGCTTTCAAGTTCCTTCTGTATAATCTTTTCACTTCTTATTTACTGTAATCAACATCCATCTCATGGCAATTTGTAGGCAATTGTGTGCTACAGTTTGTTCAACATTCAGAGAAAAACTGCATGTTTCTGAAACCTGAGGTAAACTCCACAAATGCTTAGAATTCTAGATAGAAGATGAAAAGGCCTCCTAACAGGATGTATTGTTCTCCTCCAGAAAAAAAATATTGGGAAGATGTGGCTCCAAGCAGGTTTTTTTAGATCAAAATTATTCCAAAGACAAAAAATTTCAAAATAGATTCAGTTCTTCAACCATTGTGGGCTGAGGCAGGCTAAGCCACCTGGATTCAGCACTTCCCATTGGAGAGGTTTTCTCCTGAGCCTTTTCCTCTTGCTGTTCTCAGAGCCTTGGGGTTGGTGCTGTAGAAACATATTCTGCTGTGAGTGCAGGTGTGGTGTGAGGAGAGCAGGTAGCACTGGTGAACTGATGATTTGGGTCTCCTGATAAACTGAAGCAACACAGGAATTTTGACTAATTTGCTCAGCTGTAAATGCAGTGCAAAGTGCATCTCTTGGCATCACCGTTTCTGTCCACACTGCTTTCACTTCTCATGCAGCCTCCCTCATGCAAAGCCAGGTTTTATTGTAGGAAGAATAACAGAGGTGGAAAATGCCTGGTGTTTAATGCTCTGTTATTTTGACTTTGTGATTGCTGTTTCAAGCGTTGAACCTGCTCTTATTGCTGCTGATACCAGGTGAGAGAGGCATTAGTTTGAGCTCTGCCAGGCTGAGATCAATAAACTCCCCCACATCCTTACACTTCTCCCTGATCACAGCTGAATAGCTCATTAGCCTTGTTCCAACTATTTTCCTGGCACAGCACTTTTTAAACGGATATGGTCCTTCCTTGTAAGAGTAACGATGTGTTTATGTTTGTTAGGCATCAGGCACAATTACAGGTCCTGCCTCAGTCGTGGGCAGTAATGAATGTAGCAAAGGTCAGCACAGCCACCAGGCTCCATGTGGCTGTAAGTAGCAAGCCTGGTATGAAAAAGCTATTGCAGTTATACACAGATAACCTGATCCTCTCAGATAAATCCAGTGAGATGTTATCCCGGGGAGAAAATGGAGCAGCCAGTGTGAAGCTGCAATCTTTAGGGACTGAACAGCATGGTGCACATCTTAAGTGGTGGCTGCAATTCAGGAAGGGCATTTTCCCTGCGGGTCTTGCATTACAGAAAATTTTCAGGCTCTGAACTGGTTTAATATTTTGAGATAGGCTGTGATCTAATTGTTCTCTGCCTCCATGTAAAAGGAGGTTTCTATGTTTCTTAGTTTCTATGCATATTCTTTTTCCCAGAGCATAGGATAACTTTGAATTTGTGATGTGATCAGGGAAAGAACTTTTTGTGGTAAGCCTGAAGTGTGACAGATCTAATTTTGAATGAACCATTCTTATCAGATGGATCAGCTATTGCCTCTGCCCTGGGCGGACAACCAGGTCCTTTTGCTTTGCAGCTAATAACATTTTAAATCTTCTCTAACACCCCAAATGCCTAGATCCTTGCATAAACAAACCCACAAAGCTAGTTTGTGAGAAGCCAAATTCTCCATGGAGGTCTAAGAACTCTGCAGCTCAGAGACACATATGAAAGCTGCTTTGGAATAGCTAAACCCATTTAAATCCATTTAAAAGCCTCACAATTAAATTTGCATGCAGCCAGCTACTGCTCTGTCTCTCCTGAATCACAGTGGGTTTAGCAGGCTGGAGAAAGCCAGGGCCACTTTTTCACCAGCACAATCCCAGCTGGTTTTCTTCACCACTTTTACCCATATGAGCTATGGGAAAAAGGCACTGTTGCCAAAGTGCCTTGGTGGGAAGATGATGGGGATAATTCAAAAAACAAGCGAAGTACAAACAGACCCAAATGAAGTGATGTGAGCTCAGTAACATCTCCCTGAAAGGATGAACCACTGAGCAAGGGGTGCCAAGGGCCAGGTGTGCCTCCCTGATGAGGGCACAGGGGTGGATGGGTGCAGCATGTCCATGGAGGGGCTGCAGGGTGCCATGGAGCTGCTCGGTGCCTGGCACTTCAGGCAGCACAGTGCTGATGGAGTGAGAGTGTTTCTGGGGTGGGGTCAGCACAGCCAAATGGAGAAGGCAGCAGGTAGAGCAGTGCTGCTGGTGAGGAAAGCTGCTGGTTTGGGGACAGAAGAGGCCACATGTTAACTGGGCTCCCAAACACTTCCAGCAATCAGTGCTTCTCATTAAAAAGCTGCTGACAGCAGATGTGTCACTTGGCAGCTCTTTGTCTTAGGAGGCAGAGAGGAAATATTATCTTTGCCATGCAGATTTAGGGTCCCACCTGTCCTTGAGTCCGAATGGTCCTTATTGAAACAGATGGCTGCTGTGGATTGATAAACTGCCAGGGGCTTGTCTGCCTTTGTTAGAAAAAGAACATCTTCCTGCAGCCACGCAGAAATCCCGGGGTTGGTTAAACAGGCATTTCTGTCTGCTTTCAGATATGGGCCAGCGCCATGTGCAACGGCAGCTGTGTGTTCCCAAAACATTTCCGTGCAATTAGGTTGCAAGGAGACAAAAGCAGCCAGCCAGACTGGCTTCTCCCTTACTCTGCTCCAGCCTCAGGGACTTGCTGTGTGCTGACACCAGCCTCAGCAGAGATGCTGCCTGTGAGGCTTTCAGTGTTTTCTAACCCAACCTTACTTTCTAACTCCTGGAGCAAGGAAGGCATCTATGTGCCTGTAGCTCTCACCCTTTTCCTGCTAGCTTCCATGGAAAGTTGATCAGGAGGTCATGAGCATGTTTTTGTGATTTTTTTTCCCCCTAGTTATTATGAACATATTCATAGTAGGTTATTGTGGGTTTCATTCAGGAAGGAAAAAGCAAGACAAGACTGTTTCAGTCTGAAGAACACAATAAGGAAAGCACGAGTGACAGTTTGTATTCTGAAAAACCTGTGAATTTAAAAGGTTGTTTTTACAAGATCAAAATGTAACAAGACATCTTTTTGAGAAACAAGAGTAACCCCACCTTGACCTATGCTGTATGTGTCAGAAAGTATTTCATGCTTTTATCCAAGGACATCAAAGAGCTCCTATGCTCCATATGATACTCTGAATTCCCTTCAGTCTCCCAAATGCCTTTTGTCCCCCTGCATTACAAGTCCTGCTGCTCCAAGGAGATGCAGAACTGGCTGCTGAATATGTGCTTTGCTAGATGTGTGCCTATATTATCATATTGAAAGATATGTGCCTATCTTCCAATAATCTAGATCAATGATTATTAATCCTTCAGCTGTTCAAAAATACTGTCAGAACAAGCAGTTTAGCAGAAGAGAGCAAAGAAGGTGTGTGCTTGCATGTGTATTTGCTATGTTCAAATTCCTTCAAATTCTCCAGGCATGAAATCATTACATGTCTAATTAAGTGACAATTACAAAAGCAACACTCTGTATTAGTCCCTTTGGCACAAGGGATCTCTCTAGACGTTTTTGATCTCACCTTTCACAGATTCCACTGAAATCCAGGGTGAATTTCTGAAAAGTTTTTTGCCGAACTTCAAAGGAGTCAGAGTTACCTCCAGCGGGACACTGGCGGGGATGAATTCTCCAGGCAGGGATGAATTCTCCAGGCCGGTGCTGGAGAGGCTGAGTGTTTAACTGGCTAGTAGTAGTGGCAGTGACACAGCCACTGTGGATTCAATTTGTGGAAATATTACAACGGCAGTTGTAAAAAAATCACTCTTAGGTTTTGCAAATTGATACACTAGAGCTTTAAACTAGGATAGGGAGGGGCCAATTTACACTTCAAAACCCAAACCGTGCCCTCGGATATATTTGCCAAGCTCCATCAGAAATTCATAAGGACCGTGAAATCAAAGAAGATGCAATTTAGCTTAACTATTTAGATCGCTAATCCATTTGACTGTGGCTATTTTACATCTTCCACAACCCAGTTTTTCAACTGAGTTTCTGAATGTTCAAGCTGAGGTGTCTTAAGTAGACAAGGCTGTTTGAAGTCTTGTCCAACAGAAGTCTCCTAAAATAATAGATATCAACAAATTAAATAATCCTCAAATCTCCATGTTCTTCAGAGAAGATGGTCTATGTGTCCAAAACCTCGTTTCTTTTCCAGCTAACCTACTTCATTCAGTAAAAAGGTCAAGTCTGCCTACAAACCTTGTCTTATCAACATGCCTAAGAGTCATATCAGTCATATCACTCTTTGAAATGTTCCTGATTGAAAGTCTCCAGTTTTCTGTGGAGTGAAGTTTTGCCTCTGTATATTCCTACTTCCTCCTTTTTTATATCAGCATTTTGACTGAAAACAGCAAACCTTTCATTGTTAAGAAACTGGCAAGATTTTATAACATAAATACAAATCTAAAATAAGCTTGATATTTTAATTCGTCTTCTCATACCACCAAAAAGAGCAGTGGAAAAGGAAGAGAGAAGTATTTCTTTTTCATTTAAACCCATTCCATACGAGGACGTGACTTAGAGCTGGTCTCAGATATTTCTAAACTGTGTTTTTGTGGCACGTTGTGCCTAGGTGTGAAACAGACAGAAGTTAATTTCCAACGACGGATTTTCTAAAGTGGTATAAAGTGACATAAAGTGAGAGTGCAGGAATGTGTCAGAGCATAGACACAGTGCTCTATCCTGCCTTGCTCTAGAAACAGGGATTTGCAACACTGGCACAAGCACTGTGGCGGTTTCTCTGATGCTTGGAGGGCCTAGAGAGAGGCAAAATTACAAGCACGATTTCAGCTCCCATTAATTTGGTTTTTTAAATCTGACCAAATATTTTTTAAAGCAACTTTTGATTTTGCTGTTGTTTTTTTTTTTTTGTTCGTTTGTTTGGTTTTTTTAGCTATTTTTACTGTGATGATAATGCACCACTTATTCCTCCATTTCCCCTCTGCCTTTCTCTGCCTTGGTTTTTGGGAGTTTGAGAAGCTGCTGCTGCCACAGATCTTTCAATGAAAAATTAGTCTGAGGCCCTTCCACATGGCATACGAAAGCAGGAAGAAACAAGCATGGCATTCAAAGCTACAGCTGGAACAGTATGAATAGTTCTATACTATAACTATAATGCACTCCTACAGTGCTTGGATGCTTGAGCCAGGATGCTTCCTGGCTGCCACGGCTTCCCATCAGTGTTTCTGGAAACTGAGCTGTCACTGCTGCCTTTTGGCTTCTCACTCCCTTTACATGCAAGGGCCACAGTGTCACTGTTCCCCTGTGTCCTCTCACACTACAGCCCTCTCTGCTTGGAAGCTCTGTGATGCTGAGGATCAGAGGAAGATTTTGAGTACAGCTCTAACTGATTTTGCTTTGCATTTTAAAGCCTAAGACAAATTACTATGATAGCAATTTTGAGGCTAGAATTTTGGAGGGTAGGAGGCATCCTTTATGCCAGAAGGCTGAAATAAAATAAAACATTTTCAGCTTCTCCACTTCTAAAGAAACTCCAATCATTTGATGTATTCCAGGGCAGAAGAAAAAAAAATCAATAAAGAAAGATATGAGATTTCTGGATATTAAACTTTTTTCAAACGGAATACTTTAATACCAGGAACCAAACCAGGAGAAGAAGTGTGGGGGGTTTTCTTGTTGTTTTAAAACAACAGAGAGATGGAATGAATTTCTCTTCTTGACATGAGAAATCACCAAAGAGACGTACTGCCAAAGGAGATGTGCAAATGTCCTCGGTGGAAAAAATATTTCTCTTATATACAAAGATACTTGATAATAGCTTATCTGAGTTTCAGAAGCAGCAATAGGCCCTGTTCTAGGTCTTTGCTACCCAGGGCCTGTCCCTACATGTCAGTGCCCAAATTCATTGTGTCCAACAGTGCAGCTTGCCAGCTTAGCCCATGACCAGGTGATCGACTCACATTGATTTTCCTCTGTGCCAAGCCAATAAAAAAATTTCAGCTCTATAAGGACCCCAAGGCTAAAGGTACAAGCATATACTAAAAGAGGAGAGGTGGGAGCAAATGGAAGATTTAAGGTTTATAATACAACCTTTGACACTTAACAAAAAAGCACTTCAGAAATCCCCTGGAGTTTGATGCTACTAGACTGTAGCCAAGCTGTGAACTGTCCCTAGCAGCACAGCAGGAAAACATGACTTTTTTGTCAAAACAAGTGAAAAAGCTTAGTCAGCTCACACCTATTGATTAATTAGACTCCATACAGCTTTTGCTTTCTCTCTAAGAAAAGAGTTTTCCAGCAAATTCAAATGCTAGGACCACTCATTTGCTATTGTCTTGCTAAAATACTAATTTACATTTACTTAATCTATTGTAGTAGTTCCCAGTACTGCATATCAGTGAAGAGCCATGAAACATCTACACAGATCAATGTGAAGAAAAGCTTATTCTCTCAGTCAAAGATACTGTATGGCATATATCTTATTAAAATGCTGCACTGAGAAGCTGTTGTTTTTATGGTGCTGGTAATTGAAATCTCCTTTCTGGAAGTAGGAGCACTGTCACCTTTCAGGGTTCACATCAGTATTTATTACCATAGAGACCATAACAATGTCTCCTTACGAATGTTTTGAGTAGCTTTTCCTGCTAGCTACTATTTTCCTGAGCTATTGGGTTATAAAATAATTTAAGATGGAAGGAGTCCCTGGGGCAGCGTGACTTAGATCATATTGTCCAGAGCCTTCTGTAGTCTATTTGTGAATATCTTCAAGGATGAGGACTCCACAGCGCTTCTCATCAGTAGGTTAATTGATGATTTGAATCTAAAGAGGACTAGGCAAAATTTTGTGTTGTCAATCATCATTTGCCCACAGCTGCCCCCTGCCTATTTCCATGTGCAGCATTAAATTAGTGTGTCTTACCTTTCCCCTGTGGTCCTGTACTGCAGGGCTTGGACAAGCTGCTGTATGATGCTGGCATCCAGAGCATGTTCCATGTTCTCTGTCCTCCTCCTCAGCCTGATGGCACCTACACACCATCAGACTCAGCAGAGCTGAGGCGCTGGGCAGCACCCAGGAGCAGCTGAGCACACAGACCTGTCCCTGTGCCTTTCCTCCTCGTGTCCCTGGGCTAGCCTGAGCCACTTCAGCAGGCACATGCAACGTGAAGCGAGTCCCACAGTGAGCTATGGCTGCTTTTATCCAGGCCATGGGAAACATGAGTTAGTTTTTAATTTCTTAGTGTCAGAATCTGCTTCTCAGCCCTGCTGAACTGCTGGCTGCAGTCCTGAGATACCCTTTGCACTCCAGATAGGAGCAATAGATCCTCCTCAGAATCATTAATATATATTGCTCTCAACATTTGACAGCTGTAGGAAATAAATCTATTGTTGCTGCAAAATATTTGCTTCATGAATAGAGTGGCAATAGATATAAGGAATCCCACTGAGCTTTAACAATCCCATGGCTCTGAAAAGCCACCTGGATCTGATTATTAAAATACTGATGAGCTGGGTGAATTAATGCAGTAATGGTACAGAATTGTCTTGCAACATTTAGCTTGACTGCTGTGTCTGCTGCATTTACAGTGGGCTAATCCCCAGGTTTACAAATGAAACTGAATTCTCTGGGGCACTGTGTGTGATTTTTTGTTTTTGTAATGGGACATGTTGAATTGATGACAGCAACTAGCTGTACCTATAGGCTGAGGGGACCACAATGCTTTTATTTATTCTCCAGGTGTGACAAGCTTGTGGCCAGCAGGGTCCTTGTTAACCAAAATCCCTCAGTATTTGTTATAAATGCAACAGCGGAAGAAGTTTCATTACATTCAGAATGAGTCCACAACACCCTGAAGACTGTGTTGGTGTATCTGCTACCACAAAGCTGAGTTCCTGGAGGAGAGCTGGACCTCTTCCAAGAAAGGCTTCAATAACATGGGAAATGGAAGGCAGGATGAGAAATACAACAACTGAGAGCAGACTGCAGAAGATGGATCATCAGACAGTATAAATTCTGCTGGCACCGTGGATGTTAATGACTCATCAGGCCCTTTTCTTCCTCCAGGCCCCGTTTGTGTAGAATATTGATTGCTTTACAGTAAGTTCTTGTTTACTGCAGCTAGATTCAAATACAAAGCTGCATGATAATTTGGAAGTAGAAGTTTTCTAGAAAAAAACCCAATATATTTTACTTAGGCTCCAATTCCATACAGCTAGCCCTTAAACTGTTCTGTTTTTAAGGCATAAGCAAGAGCGAAGAAGAGAAAGGAAACCCCTAAAAGTAACCAGAAAAACCACTGACATTTCTGGTACTTCTGTCTGCATGTGTTGTCACAAAAATAAACCAAAACCCCATTACTTTAAAAGCTCTAGGGACTAGTGCTGTAACTAGAGGAGCAGGACTGCAGCACTGGCATTGTGTCACGCATGTCAGATGGTTGAAAACGCATCAGGCTGAGTGTCTGGCAGCACGTGGCAGCTGTCAAAACCAGGGCAATGTTTGTGTGCCTACAGGCTGTCTTCTCCATTTGCCTTTTTGACTCCTGGAGGGGTGAGCAGAAACTGGAATTCAGAGCAGGGGACTTGAGGCAATGCCTCTGATTCCTCCATTTCCCCACTTTTATGTGCAGGTAGCACGGTAAGAACTGAAGCACATGAATTATTTGTGCATTTCTGGATGTAAAGTACCATTGAGAACACGTCTCTTGACAGTATTCACAGTCAGTGTTCATCCTTGTTTTCTGATGACAGGCCTCTGCCTAGTGGAAATAGTTCCAAAACATAATTGATAGCAAAACAGACTCTACTGTGTACTACCTGTACTGCCTGCCGGTCCAGGTGTATTCTGTGCACCTGAGAAATGTTACACCATTAGTTTGTTATTTCTGTTTCCTCCCTCTTGAGTTTTCAGTGGACTCAGGGCAATTCAGGTCATACAAACAAGAAGTTATGCTTTGCATCAGGAATTTCTGAACCTTAACTTCCAACAGAACACATGGGTAAGCTAATAAAAACATGGAAATAAAGGCTTTAGAAAGGTCAATAAACTGCTTTTATGCAGGAAGTAGTAGAATTTTAACCATAATTATTTTTTCACCTTGAATTATTAACATATGCCAGAAAAATGTTATAAACAGAGGATAAACAGGACATTCTCTTAGAATTTCAGACTTTGATATTTTCACCTAAAACATGTCCTCTTTAATGATACAGCCATTAAAACAGAGGTATCCATAAAAGCTGTTAAACATAAGGGATGTTACTCTCTTATGGCTACTTTAAAATCCAAAGAGACTGAATCTTGCCTGTTCTTTATGTAATAATGACAATGTTTATCATTTTACCATTATGACCAAGAAATTAAGCTGACTGCTTAGGAAAGTAGTCAGACAAACTGGAGTGTTACCTGAGTATCTTCTACTGAAACTACTTTTCTAAGATGCTGAATGAATATAGCTCTGCCAAATACAAACATTTTCTTTTTACAAATTTAACTCCTGTCATAAATACTTCTCAAGAAGGAAAAATTAAACCTTTCCTGGAAAATCGTTTCAAGGCATATTTTCTGAACCTTAGCATCAACAGCAGCAGTGTTGCTTTGCCTTGTTAATTTCTAATAGGCTGAGCAACACAGCCATTAGCTTTGCCTCAGTCCAAAAGTTGCTTTAAAGAGGTCGTAGAGAGAACTTAGTTGTTTTGCAATGTTTCCAGGTTTGCCTGACTCCAGGGAAAATTGTAAATAATTCCAACACTAGCCTGGAATAAATAAGGAGGGAACTAGTTCTTGCTCCAGCCGACAAAGGATTCTGACTCCCACAAGTAGAATGGGGAATCTTCCCCTGGCCAGCCCCACCCAGGACTAATCTGCCTTGACATGCATGCAGGCTTCTGAACTTCCAGTTAGAAGAAATCCTAACCTGGCCTGAGTAACACACTGAGGAAGTGCAAGAAAGGAAAAGAACAAAGCCTTGACTAATGCTTCCAGCTCCTTTCCTTCTCTAGGCTGCAGTTTATATAAATGCCAACAATGACTTTCATTCCTGAGGCTATTGATTTCCCAGCACCCTGCCCTTAAATCCATCCAGGCAGAGAATTACACATGAGAAAAGAGAGAAAAGATGGGCTGTAATTGAAGGCAGCCACTTTCATAACCTCTCAGCTGCTACAGACCAGAGCAAACAGCCTCAGTTTGTTATTGAATTTTAGAGGATATCAGCAGCTATGAGGATTGCAGGTGTGGATATTTGGTGAGGCCTTTAGTCTTCTTTCCTCATGGGGTTCAACCCTAAATTTGTGATCACGTTACAGAAGCATCCCTGAGGTCCATCACAGCACTCAGACTGCAAAAGGGTGAGAAAAGGCTTTTGGCACAAGTCATCCCAGCCCTCTTCCTAGCTTGGCCTCCTGCACAGTGGTATCTCCACTGGGGCGTTTGAAAGGTTTAGTTTGCTTGATTCAAACTTCAAATAAACCCCTAGCCCTCATCTGAATGACAGCTCACGAGCCAAGTCAATGATGCAGGCAACAAAACCCCTCAGTTATCACCATTAGCCACAGTCCTGGTGATGGTCAAACCCTACTAAATGCATGAAAAACATCTGGGCTTTGCAAGAATTTTTTATAACCCTCACAGAAACCACAATTTGGCTCAAAATCTCCTGAGAAAGAAATTAAAAGCCCTTGCTCCTGAAGATAACCAGACGCTTCTCACCCACTGGATCCTGAAACCATGGTGAGGGCTGCCTCCTGCAGAGCTGAGTGGGTGAGGGACAGCCCTGGCACAGAGCACAGCCAAGAACCTTTAGCATTTGCAGAGGGAATATCCATAATTTGATTTCCCATGGAACCTATACAAAACAATAGCACTAAAATCAAAGAAAAGGGAGAATGCTGATGCAAGTTCTGCCCAGGCTGTCACTGAGGTTCTGTTTGGTTAGGGTTGGCAGACAGGAGAACAGCAGAAGGCTGCAAAGTGATGTAAGAAGAAAGCCAGCGTTGATGACAGTCAAAAGCCTTGTCCCTTGTGAAGGACAGGACTTGCTTCCTGAACTTAGGAAGATGCTCAGACCAATTTTCCTCAGGTCTGAGGAGGCTGGGGCAGGTGCATGAATGTGTTAGCCCAGGCTTTTTTGTTGCTTGTTTTTGTGGAAGGTGTCTGCACATTGTGGTGGAGCTGTGACCAGTGGTGGCATTAGGCTTAGAGTAGAATGTGAAAAATATTTCCAGAAGAGAGGTGGGGTCTGCTTCTTCTACAGGATAAAGTGAATGATGAAGAGGTCTGGCAGAGTTTAGTGCCTGAACACTAGTTGTACAAAAATTCAAAAAAGTATACTTTGATACTTTGCACTGACTCCAGTGCTTTAGAATAATTTGGACAGATGTGTGTATTGAGCAGAAAAACAACACATCTGTGTGCTGTGCAGGCTGAACATGACATGGGT
This sequence comes from Passer domesticus, assembly GCF_036417665.1. NCBI lineage: Eukaryota > Metazoa > Chordata > Aves > Passeriformes > Passeridae > Passer > Passer domesticus. The sequence continues at coordinate 55,302,658 of NC_087476.1, forward strand.
GTAATTACAGCTCTGCACCTGCTGCTCAAGTGATTGTATCAATCTGATATGAGCAACATTAGAGCAGTTAACAGAGGTGCCCAAGGCATAGAATTTCTAAAGGTGATGACAGCTCTGCTCTCACGCAAGTGGGAAAGAAGGAGAAGGTGGCCAAAAGCAGGGCAAACACCCATGGCCTCCTGTTCATCCATTGCTTTCCAGGAGAGTTTCATGGCACAAGGAGTGTGGGGGCCGTCTAAACTGGTGCTCTCCAAAGCAGGGTGTACACACATCAAGTCTGCACAATACAAGCCATGAGGGGGCAGAAAGAAAATAATTTTTGTGCATTAATTAATTAAATTTTAAAATAAATTTTAAAATTTACCTTTACCTCATCCTAATTTTATTTCTTATGTTGTGACATTAGTACAGTCCTACATTTATTTATACATAAATAAATAAATATTGGGGGGATATTGGGTAAATATTCTTTTACTGCCCAAGCAAAATTGTTTTGGCATCACTGGTCTAATTTCCCATGAACAAATGCTAGGGGAGAGAGGGCCTAAAATCCTGCTTCTTACTTAACTTCAGCCATGCACAGCTTACTTGAGACAGAAACCCATGTTTTTATCTGGGTCCCAGCTTGCTGGTCTGGCTACAGATACCACTCTGCTTCTTGTCAAACGGCCTCCGTTCTATTTCATGTGGAAATTTACAAAAGACTTAAAGAGAGGACATAATTTTCTGTCCCCTTTGGCTTCCCCGTGTTGCTTCCCTACTTTTTGATACAGCCACAGGTGGGAGCTACTGGCTGGCTGCTCTACTCTGTCATATAAACAGCTCTGACACCTAAACATAAAATGTGATGGCATGGCCAGCATCTATTATTTTACAACAAACATTAGAGGAATAGGTATGTGACCTGCTGCTGACAAATCCATGATACCCATAACTGGCATTGCACTGGGCTACTGGTTCCATGATTTACACCTTCTGAAAGCTCTGCACCAAGAGCTGCAGAGAGCCAAGGGACTTTCTGCCTTTATGACAGAAACAGCAGGAAGACAACAACAAAAAACACATGTGAAAAGTAAAAAGACATTTGAGAAAAATTATAGCTAACACTGGAGATTAAAAATTGACAAATGTATCATAGGGGGAAGAAAGGCTTTTTTGTGGTGGATGGATTTACACTGACTGCAGCCACTGGAGTTGCAGCAGGGAAAGCCCTGCTGGGACCCATGAGCCATGGTCAGAGCCCTTGCAAATGCACAGAGACAGTGCAAAAACAACCAGCTTGGCTTTTTATTGTGCAGATAACCATGGCCATAGGGCTGCATAATGAAGTGCTTCTTGCAGGTTGCAGCATTTTGTCTTGCCAGCCCTTTCACCATTGTTAGCAATTTCTGTGTCTTTTCCTATAGAGATGTTGCAGGGATTAAATCATTTGTCTGTGCTGTGTCAGTCTGTGTCAGTAGTTCCCTACAATTAAGAAAAACTGTCTACAGCCTTCTCTTTTTTCTCTTCCAGGCACGTCAGCACAATATCTAAGTCTGCAAAATACATCTTACTCTGTTTTTGATGCACACTCTTTACTTTTCTGCTCTTCAGCAGGAAGAAAATACAAGCACAATTCCAGCAACTTCAGTGAAATTAAGCCAGCTATGACTAGTTCATGAGCTAGCTATGCATTTTTGTACTCCACATTGCATTTTTCATCTGACAACTGCTGCTGCCATGCAAGCATCTCATTTATAATTTTGTTATTAGATGAATCTCCACAAGGAATCTTTCTCATTCTCCCTTTCCCAGCAGATGAAATGCAGACAAACTGCAGTACCTGATTTATAAATTTTACTCTCTCTATGGAGCCAGAAAGCAGTAGTCACACATATGAATCTCAAGATGATTCCTGTCTAGAAAAATTAAATTAAAGCTTTTCAGTTGAAGATGCTTACAGTACAGAAATAGACTGTTTCTAGTCAGCAGGATTAAAGGAAAAAAAAGCTCAGCAAGAATGAAGTTGCATTGCAGAGTTATCTCTATCTAGGCAGCAGACTGTAATTTCCATAAACTAAAGAGAAAATTCTGTTCTCGTCACTGCTTTTCAGGTCAAAGATCCATTTTTAAATTCCCTTATCTTCTCTTTCTTGTCCTTAATTCCCTCCCTGTCTTCTCTTTTGTGCTTTATTTGAGAATCAAAGAACAGTAAAGTGCAGAAAAACTGAGTCAATGATTTTATGGTACATTTAGTTGTTTATTTAATAGCATATTTTGGAAGTGCAAACTTAACAGAGAGGGGGAAATGCCCTTTAACAATACTACCAATTGCAAGCCATGCTCTGAAAGGGTGTTATTTTCTCTTGGTCTCTTAAAATCGACACATACGCTATTTTTGACTAAACTGGCTGTCCTGTAGACCTCACTAGCTTCTCCCTACTCTCTTTAATTCCTCCCTTGACCCAGCCCTTCCTTTGTGCAGTCAGCTGCTGGAAATTAACCTGTCACTGGCAGTTACAAAAGTCAAGCTCAGCTTTGAGGCTGATAAACCGTGGGATCCAGCTCATTGCACGGCCCTGTGAACACTGGTACCAGTTGGAGGGACACCACAACAGCCTGGGGCCAGTGGCAGGCTGAAAGGTGACTGAGGAAAGATGAAACCACACTAGCCCACTCTTAAATCGGCTTTCAGGGATGGCAGAGCAGAGCCTTGGGCCGAGCAATGGGAGTGCAGTCCCCTGCTCCCCTGTCAAAGCACAGCTTGTTCTGGGTTGTTTTCTATCGCATGTTGTGAAAGGTGTCTGAGCTATCACAGGCAGCCAGTTGTCCTGAATGTAGTAAGAGAAGAAACCACCATTAATGAAACATTGAAATTGTAAAAAATAAGTGCCATTCTATTCTTTGATTCAAAGTCTCAAGATGAGGAAAATTAAAAATAAGGAGTAAAATCCTGGATCTCTTACAGCCAAAGGAGGTGCCAAGGCAGAGTCACGTTTACACTCCTGAAGTAATGGTATGAACATGGACTATGTAGAGTATGAAACTCGTGGCTTTTCCAAAACTCACTGAGATTAACCAGAAAATGTAGAAGATGAATTTATTTTTTCCTCTGAAGTCACAGGAGGAAGTTCTGGCAAACCAGACTGTCACTGTCTCCCTTCTCTTTGCAGAGCAGCCATATGACAGGGTATGTTGTCCCTGGCAGTGAGATACAGCACCCTCCATCACACTGCAGGGGATCCCCAAGACTCCCTGCATTATTTGTTAAAATTATTATTTTTGCTGTTGTTATCATTATTTTTTACCACTACTATTTCTTTTACTGTGATGATGCTGTATTTTTAACATCTCAGTTATCAATAAGTAATTAAATAGCATCTTTACCAGTTTCTGAATTTTACTATCATTGTTCAAAAGAATAAATACAAGAAATGTTCCGTTTCTATTTTTCCATGATAAAACACAATCTTAAGAAATTGTATACATACCTTCAAGAATGATACCACTGGTAAGGTTATCCAAGCACAGAGAAATGCAGGCAAATGCTCATGCTTTTCCTGTAGTGAGCATGTGATATAACCATATTTTTGATGGAAAAAGTGTTGTAGAATACCTACAGTAAATGCATACTCAAAAACGATTTGCACTCTTCTGTTTTATCCCAAATGTATATGCATGTGAACAAATATCAAAATATATAAGAAATTAACTGCAATATATGCATATCTCTATGCAGAAGGTAGGAGAAATACACATGAACACTCTGAGCATAAATTATTTTATGCATATTTTCTAAATTCTTGCTTGGTAGTGAATTTATTTATCCACATGCCTTGATGTCCAAATAACTTATTCAATTAAAATACCATTGGTTTATCAAGCTGGCACATTTTCAACTAAATGCACAGCAGAGTTTTCGGACTCAGCCTCATTAAGCTATTTAGGGATGGTACTTAGCACCAAGGAAAAGCAAAAAAGGAGAAAATGATCCAAGCAGCTTGCAAGGTTGACTGCTTCTGAGTGCCTTTGGCTACAGCCCAGGGTAACCACCACACAGCCTCCTAAACCAGCTCCAGAGCAGCCGAGCTGGGGGCTGCCTCCCGGCCTGCCTCATTCGGGAAGCTGGCAGAGCCAGTCTTTTTCCTTGCACAGCTTTCCATCGTGTGGATGAAGACATCCTCTAAGTGAGTGCCATCCCATTTTTGTCATGACATGATTTTGCACATCTCTCTTTACTATGGGAGGTGCCAGGGCAGCCTGGGAGTTGCTGTGGCCCTGGGAGTTGGGGTGAGCAGCACCCACAGGGACAGGGGAGCCCGTGGGGACTGTCACTCTCGTGTACCCATATTCCAGGTCTCAGGGGCCACGCTCATTGTAAGCTCTTGGGATAGGAAGAGAAGACTGGTTTTGCTGACACTGGTGTTCTGCTCAACTAGAAGAAATGAAAATAGAAAAGCAAAACGTTACTGTAATAGCAGGAGAAAACATAACCATATTTTATACTAATGAATGCTGGCTGGGAAACCCCTTTGCATTTACCAGCAATTTTTAAACATGTCAAATATTGTATTTCTGAATACTACCTGAACTTCTGCACAATTTTCACACAGTGAAATTAAATTTTGACAAGGTTATCTGGGACTTTCTATGCGTAATCAGTGGTGACTGACTCTCAGCTTCTGGGAGACTCGAAAAAATATATACATGGCACTTTTTGTAGCTCTTCACTTTAAGCACAGTTACAGACATCTCTGTATGTTTGTATCAGTATGACTGAAAAAAATGCAAAAAAGACTTTATTCTTATGCTAGATCTTGCCACTATAAAGACATCACACACTTGTTCTGCAATGAAAAGCAGGACTACATGGCATATTTGTAGGTTAAGCTCTGAGCAAAAAGCCTGTTTGATAGAGCTTTGCACATAGCTGTTGTAAATTCTGTTTTATCCCTGCTAATTTTGTCTCTGCTTTTGACTAAATAATAAATCCCCATTGAGTATCTGAATCCTTAAATGCTGGCAGAACTTGTTGAGTGGAATACCTACCAGTGTTGTCCATGCTGCCAAAGTGAAAAGCAACTCCTTTATGCTGTACAGCTCAAATCCAATCAAAGCCTCTTCTCCAAAGCCTTTCTGAGGCCAATTACAGCTATTTCTCAAGCTCAAGCTAATGAAATGTAATAAGTCCACATTGTTAATAAGATGCAAATTTGGGTGGAGGTCAGAGAGGTCTGGTCCTATCCCTCACTAACACACTTCTCAGAGCTGAAAGAGATGTGTCCTTTGGGCAGTCCATGGGGAAGCATGACTGCTTTCTAAGCAAATCTTCCCTTCTCTGCTCTGTGCAATTCACAGAGAGCCTGATGCCAGCCCAGCTGTGAGCAACTGGCAAAGCCATCGCTTTTCCCCTTCCACACAGGAATTTTCCTTGGCCAACAGCCTTGATCAGGGAGCCCTGGAGTGTCAGCCTAGGGTCAGATTTAGTGTCTTTTAACCAGCTCAGAAAATCTAGCTTCAGGTTCCACTCCCCACCCCCACGCCCCCTTCAATTCGTCACTGACTGCTAAAGAGCAGCTGGTATTTACTGATGGAGAACATGTTGGCATTGGTCAGGGAAGGCAGAACAGGCTCAGAAAGAAACACAGGAGGCAGGAAGTATAGATGGAAGAATAAAGGTTAGGACCATAAGAAGGGAGATATGAAGGAAGTTAGTGTGATGTTTAACTCTGTAACACTATTGATTGACTGGGTTAATTCAGGAAGACATACTGCTATTAAAAGATTTCTAGTGTTTAGAGGTGTCTCCTGCAGAGCTTTTTTCTTTCTTCCCTCAACAAGCATTGTGAGCATCCTCTTCTCCATGCACAAAAACTGAACTCTTTTTTATCTTATGCTTACTAGGCTGGTATGAAACCTCTTGAGCTGCAGTTTTTTCAGGAAGAGTGAGCAACACCTTCAGTTTTGTGTCTGCAGAGGGCTAGCCTGAGAGAAGAAACTGCTGCAGAAGTACCCACAAATCTTCTGTAAGCTATCTGCTGGGTCCCACTTTGCAGGCTGATGAGTTTTTGAAACAAGGCTTGGTTGTACTGTGGCTCTGGGGTGTCCACAAACAACAGAACAGCAAAGGCTTTGCACCAAGAGGGAGAATTTGGGCTGCACCCCAAGTTCATCCCAAAGGTCCCAGCAGCCTGCAGATGCCTGTGCTAGTGGGGCTGAGTTGGTTTCTCCAGAGACTTGGAGAAACTGTCCTAGCCACCAGGGCCCTGTGAACTTCCTGTGTTTCAAGTGCAAGAGACAACTTGTTGCAATGTTCCTAATTCCTATTCATTTGTGTACATTATAGGAAAAAATATATTCAGGAAAATAGGTCATACAAAAGTACCCTGCCACTCTTCAGGGCTCAGCTGTTTTTTGCTCAGGACTTGGCAATAAGAGCTACTTTATCAGCTACGCTGTGCAAAAATGGACATTTCATGTCTTAGCCTAAGCCTGAGTTGACACCTTTCTGCACTGGCTCATCCTGAACCAGCCTCTCCAGGACTGAATTTTCAGAGCTGCGACTGGGCAGCTGGGGTGTACATGGCTTTTCTTCATGGAGCCCTGCAAGAATGGGTTGCAAAATGCAGAAGTGTAGGTGCCACCACAAATTCAGAAGTAGCAATACCTGCACTGTCCAGTTTTTTTCCATCATTGTCTATGGCTCCAGATGACAGTTTTGAATTCCCTTGAATGGCTCAAGCTGGGAGATCAGGTACAGCAGGCCCACTCAAAACTACAATTTCCTCATTTCATATACGGAAAATACATGAGGTAACATATTGCTCCAAAGCCAGGCTTTGGATGGCTAGAATCAGCCTGAGCACCAAAGTCACACCTGTGTACTCAAGTAAAGCCAGTCTGTCACGGCACCTACAGCAGTCCCAGCACCCTCAATTCTATTTGCTGAGTGCTTGTCTGAAAAGGAAATGGAATAAATCTGTCACTGACAGTCTTAGATTACATCTCACTGTGTTCTGAGTGCTGGATGCTGTTTCCTGGTGAAGGAGGTTGTGCAAACTGACACTTAGCCTCTGTTGAAGGAGTCTGACTGTGGAGTACCCAGAGGCTCAGTTCCTCACCAACTCACCCCACAGCCCCAGCACCCAGGGTGCTTCCTTCCTCCTGGGCAGGCTGCTTTCCAGGAGAAATATTCAGGATAAATGAAGTGCATTAGAGAGAATCACCTGCTTACTGCATGAGACTCTGGTAGGACATGCCCCTTTGACACTGAAAGGTGTGACTGCAGGTCCTGCAGTTACACCTAAGTTAGTGCAAAATAAGGCAGCTCAAAGACTGGTGTCACTAAAGCACCTGTTCACCTGGGCTCACTGCCTGGGGGCTGAGAATCACATTTGCTTGCAGATTTGGCTGACAGTGCTGCAGTACAAGGGTTTCAAACCTCTTTACGTCCTGGATCTTCAACATTTTGCTCTTTCCCTTGTATCACCTAGTCTCTAGTGCTGGCACTGTGTTAGTTTTTATGAGTCAAATGGTCAGAGATTCAGAGACAGTGAAGCCAGAAAGGCTACCACAGATATCTACTTTGATCTTCTATAATAGACAGACCACAGGATTGCTCTGATTCTGTCCTTGCTACACTCAAGCTTTTAGAAAAATCTATTATGAACCAAATGCATCACAAACTGGCAAATAGAACAGTGTGTGTGTGTGTGAGCACTGATCAGCTGGTGTCTGTGCCAGACACCATGACACAAAATCACAGCTGCCCTCCTCTGAGTAAGGACACGATTCAGCACAGTGCTCTGCCCCATTGCTGGGTGTCAGGACACTTATGGGCTTGTCATGTCTTTGAGATTTCTACTTTCCCACTGCCTCACCCCAGTAACGCTGGTCATAACTGGACAAACACATTAAAGATATTTTAAACATGCCTGAGTGGAACTGAAAGATGCATAGACTTTGCCATCCCTAGGAAAGCATGTGAAAAATACTCTGTATTTGGCTAGCTTGATTTTCCTTCTTTTGTATTTGTTTTTCAGTGTGAAGACTAATGATCATATCTCTCTTCCCTGCATTTCAAAAGCAAACTGCTCCCTGGCCAACATACATCTGAGTAAACTAAATAAGTTAGATCCCTTGTTTTCCTTCTCAAGAGACATGTTTTCAGTCCCTCAGTAATTTCTGTAGTCCCTTCCTGAATCTTCTCCAGTTTCATCAACATCTTCCTTGAATTGGTAGGCATTAGATGAGAAAAAAATTTCAGCAGCCTTCCTGTGGGTACAACACAAACCTCTCCGTTCCTTTTGCTTTGTACTGCTATAATCAGGATATAGGAAAGACAAGAGCAAGTGGCTTTTCCATCATCATTCTGAAGCTCATGTTCAGCAGGTGATGTGCCAGGACCTCCAGCCTCCACTACAGCCCTCCCCAGAGCTCAGCTTGCAGTCTTTGTAGAGACATATTTTCATATGCCAAATCACTCAAATGTGTATTATATACTTGTATCTTATTTACTGACAGGTTCATACAAGTTAGAGACCTTTTCCTTCAAAATTTATTAGCGTTCCTTTTGTTTCTTTTAACATTTTCTTTTAACATTTGCAGATGACTGCATTTCTCCAGGTTGTTTCTGAAGAGTTTTAAATGGCATAATGTTCAATATTTATCTCTGTGGGAAACACTAGATATGAAACCATGAAAACAAAAGTCTCCATTACATTTTGAGATCTACAAGCAAATTTTTAATCCACTCTGCCTCTTAATCAAAATGCCATGCTGTGGCACATCATACACCCTGCAGGCTCTGTTACAACAACCGCAGTTGGATTTTGCAATCAATCTCGCAATATTATCAACAGATAACAAGCTACTTTTTCATAATTGCACTTTGTTCAGCATTAAATATACCACTTTTTAAAAAAAAATTTATTAGTTGACTCTTGAATCAGTTATAAAGCATTTTACCTGGATTCATTTCAGGCTATTGAACTTATAATTGATGGACTCTTTTGTTCGTCTTTCCAGGGAAGATTGGCAAGACATAGCCAATATATATAAGATATAGCCAATATATGTATATGTGTATGTATATGTATATGTATATGTATATGTATAGCTATATCTAATCTATATCTATTTATATATAATATAGCTGATTACCTTGGATTTTTTTCCACAAGTGCAGCCATAGATGTTTATCCAAGGTAAAATGTGACCTTCACTGGAGTGGTGTGTGGAGACATCTGCCTTTTTTGTCATCTGGGAAGCTGCTGTTTGGGTCCACTGCACAGGTCCTTTGCTTTTCCTGGGCTGAAAACTTTAGAAACCAAACTTTTTGATCTCTGAGGTCAGACAAGATCTATACAGAGGGAAAGGAATGGAGCAAACTTCAGGCCTGATATCAGGAAAGCAGGAGAAGAGTATTCAGGGAGGTTGTGATGCTGCAGAGAGAATGTCTGGGGGCCCCACACTGGCAGCATCACTTCTGGGGTCTCTGTGCAGGACCCAAATTCAATCCATCATGCCCATCACTGTTACTTCCCTGAGCTCCTGTTCTCTGTGCTTCCAACACAGCATTTTTGTGGGGGTATAAAAATCCTGTGTGTATCTCTACACTCTGTTCCTTTTTGTCCCACTTTAGTTCCTCATTAACCAGCGCTGGAAGGGATAGAAACTACAGCTTATTGTCCTTCTGTTTCTTAATCTGATTCTAGAAAAATGACCTTAACTCTACTGAAGAGTTCAAGTTGTGCTGAGATTTCCTGAAAAAACAAACTTTCTCTACCTGAAGGTCATGGATAGAGGCTGTTGCCTGCCTGAGAGCTGTCTGCAAAAACAACAAAGTTGCTCTTCTATTTTTACCTTTGTTTTCCTCAAAAAGGATTTGAAATACAACACAATTGCAGAAGGGAGGGGGCTCCTAGCTAGAGCCTGAAGCCAAGCACAATAGTTTTGGTGAAGCTGGGAGCCTGTATCCATTTTCATTTAACAGAGTGTGGAGTAGAGCTGAAGCTGGTATGTGTGTCTTCAATGGACCAGTCCCTGGCAATGTCTCCTGCGGCTCTGACACTGAAATGAAGGACATGCTATACAAATAGATAGGGGTGTGGTTATTTTTTCTGATGAATCCAAAATAAATGGAGAATTGGGTTGGTCCTTTATATAGATAGAATCAAATAAAGTAGCTGAGATAACAAATGTCCCCTTTAGCCCTTCACAGGCATGTAGAAAGTAAACTCAGCTCTTTCATTAAAACGATTTGGCAGTAGAATTGGATTTGTTGGGTCCTTGTAGTCATGCCTAAGACCTTGTCCCAGTTTCTTCCTTTCCCCTTCTACCTGCTCCTTACAAGCTGCCTGAATAGTTGTACAACAAAGACAGGGCTGAAAATAAGATGCATTTTTTTCTAAATAAAGCAGCAATTTAAAATCCCCTACGTGAATAAATAATCCATATGTTGCCTGAATCTTTTATGACATGAATTCCAAAAACCAACTTAAAAAGCTTTCTCTGTTGTTTTGGAACTGGGTCAGAAAACTCGCTCAGGGAATTTTTAATGAGCTAGGCAGCCTCCCAGCTCTGGGTTACTGGTTCAAACATGAATCAGGTTAGTAGGCAGCAGAATTTGTCACTGCAGCTGAAGAAGCCAGACACACTCCTCACCCCAGACACCCACGTTGCCATGGGCAATAGTGGCACGATGAGCAGAAAAGCACAGGGAAAAATGGGAAAAGTGTCTAGAATACGAGACCTGCTGAATCTCCTTTCATTCAACATCTGCCCTTTAACCCATGCCTCAGCTTGGACCATGCCCTCCTGTGTCCTCAGTTTCTTCCAGCACTTTCTCTCCTACCTCCAGCTGTAAAGGGATCATTAACCTCAGCTGGCTCACAGACAGTGAAATAACTGCTTTTGTCAAGGGAGACCTTAATACACATAAATGGGTATCAGTTAACAAAAGCTGAAAATATAATTTTTTCTGGAGCTGTGAATCTTCACTGTTGACAAAATTACCAGGCTTGATGTTGTCTTGACCAGCACTGACAGCCTATTTTTTACCCTTTATCATTGCTCTGTAGAACTTGTACAGACTGTGCCCAAGGTTTTCAGTGTTTTTCTCAATAATTTTATTACGATTGAGTCTTTCATGATTTTTTTCTTCCTTTCTTCACCATGCTTACTCTGTCCTTTTAATTGGCCAGATTTTCCTTCCTAATTTTCTTAATTCTCAAAGGAAGACAGTGCTACTAGGGTCACATTTCTTTCACTAATTCTGACTGTAGCAACTCTTGTTGTCATTCCAGGCTCTCCCATCAAACTGCTCAAACATGTCTATTTCCTTCCCAAATTTCAGACATTGAATGCAACCAGTCCCAGTGGTAATCATTCCACAATTCACCCCCAATGTTTTGATTGATAAATATCTCAGATATCTCATCTTAATGTTCGCAGGCCGGGTCCCACAGCCCTCATGTCCCACACGGATGCAGTCAAGGGACCATGGAAAGGGTGTGGAGATATGAGGAGCTACCCAAGACACAGCTCTTTAGCAGCTTCCTAGCACCCTGGCTTCCCTGATTGACTTCCCATCTCATTTCCATCCTCCTTTTTTTCTGGAAAGTGGGGTTCTGGCAAAGGCTGCAGTATGCTGGGATCTGTTGCAATATGGAGCCTGTGGACTGGGCAGTATTTGGTCACACTGTTGTCATAAGTTTTTTCCTATTTCTCCTATATTCCAGGCATGTACATGTCCTGGTAAAAGCAGAAGAGGAGCACAAGTACTGCATGGGGCTCTGTCATCAAACAAGTGGCATGCATGGGCTATGAGTCCTCCTTAAATGTTTCCTCCAGCCCTGGCCCTGCTCTGGAAATTAGGAAAGCAAAGGCTCAGATAGGAACACCTATTTTATCCAGTTACACCTTTTTATTGTGAAGGATTGATAAGTATGTGAAATATATCTTTCACAAGTTAGAGGAAAACAATTAAGAATTAAGCTGTGGACGCAAAATGACATTTCTTTTGTGTGTTCCACAAAATGATAAAAAACTATTGAATCACTGATGCTGCTTCACCAGCGTGACACACAGAAGAACCTTAAGGAAAAAAGATGGAGCAGAAAGAAGGGAATAATGGAAATGCATTTGATCAGATCTGTACTTTTTGTTATTTTTAGACATATCTGCAAATACATACAAAGCAGCTTTTAGTTCTGTACCTTATGCTATCTGATTGAGACACTAATTTTCCAGAATCCTAAAAAAATCAATAGTAAAGCTTTCAGACTGTGCTAGACAGGATTGCTATCTGCTCACAAATCTCATTTTCCAGTTGTCCAGCTGCTGGGAGTGAGAAGATCATAAAAAACCCAGTTTCTGTCAGGTTTAAATACTTTCCTTTACTGTATTTGTGGAGCTAAGAGGATGAAACCAGCATAGTGGGACAACCAGTAAAGAAATTTATTTTTTTTTCCAGGATGGCAAAAAATTTAAGGTGTCTTTCAGACACGACAGCCAGAGGAATTGCTGCCTCTGGGAGCTAACCCAGTCATTAAAATTCACACTCTTCATACACATTTCAGTGGAAAGCATGATTATGCCCTAAATATCCAAACACAGCATTTTTCCTGTGCTGAAAGGAGGTTGTGAATTACACTAGAAAAAATTTTTAAAAAGAAAACTACTAATAAGAAATAGAATAGAAATAAGAACAGACAATAACTGGTAGTTTATTTTACTTCTTTCTTCTGTCATACGGTGAGCAAAACCAGAGGTATTTTCTGAAAGGATTATTTTCTGAACATTGAAAATAATGCCAAAATATGCACTCCTAATGCAGTGACCTGTTTGTATTAAGAAATATGAGTGTTATTTAGGGTGAAATAGGAAAAGTAAATGTCCTGTCACTCCCAGCTAAACCAGAGGCAGGCATTTCAGATCTTTTGATGCACCTGAAAAGAGAAAAGTCAAGGTTAGGGCTGGGTGAATTACTCAGAAAATGCCATTTCTGGAGGGAGGAAGGAAGGAAGGAAGGAAGGGAGGAAGTCCCGAGGAGACAAGCCTTAAGGACACTAAACATAAAGACAGAGGAAGGCTGTGAAACCTTGACTGTACTTACTTTAAGGAACTTGTTACACTAAATAACCTATACACCCAGAAGAACAAAATGTTATTTGGACAGGGTCTGGTATAAACAGATTATTTCTGAAGCTCAACAAGGAACATATTTGACTGATCTCTCTCTGTGAGGGCCCTTTGGCACCAAACTCAGTGTTATTAAAACTTGGAGGGAAATACCTTATAATAGCTGTATTTAGAGATGCAGAAGATGGTTAGTAACAATCAAAAGGCTGTTTGAAGAGACTTGGAAATAATACAAGACTGAAGGAAACTGGCAAGGTCACTGAACCAGCAATTGCATCAGGTGATCCTTTTCCTAATGCTTTGTTTCAAGTCTGGTTAGGTTCAGGACTAATACATGTGTTGGTCATTCCCTATCAGGCCATTTAAATAAGGAACAACCATTTACACAGATTACATATATTTAATTTTTATCTCTGTCACAGTTTGACATGTATTTGACATGCATTTTGAAGTATGTGTCATCAACATTATGATGTGCTGATGACACATGCTGAAATGCTGTGAGGGAAAGAAACTTCCTGGGGAGTAATTACCCACAAACAGTCCCTTGGCAATTTCTCAGGGATATGTAGTGCAGTAGAGGACATTGAACTAGTCTTGTATCAATTTTTTTTAGTTCACAACTGCTTTTCTAACAGAGAGAAATATATTTTTAAACAGTAAAGATTAGTATCTCAGGTAAATATTTAATGATAAGAAAGTTGCTTTCCTCTGGTCCAGATTTCTGGATGTGTCTCACAATAGCTCAGTAATACTTAGTTACACAAATGAGCGACTGATGAAACACCATGGCTCAGAGGTGGACATATCTCACTGCATTTTGGGTTGCCTGACTTGCTTTTACTTTGAGGGGTTTTCCTTCTTCTTTCTGCAAACTCCAAATTTCTGTTCCCAGAAAGGACCTTGCAATCTGATAAGTACAAGCCATTTGTTCCAGCACTGATCAGAGTAAATGCATGCATGTTTTGTTCTTTATGTTTCGACAATGCAGGCTTTGTGGTAGGGCATGGCTCCGTGCCACCCAGGAAAGGAAGGACAGAGCGAGCCCAGCGCCGGTGCAGCCGTGTGGGTGAACGCCATGGGCGGCGCTCTCCGGGCACTCCCTGTGCCAGGCATCCGTACCCGCTGCACCACGGAATCCATAAAGGTGACCCACTGCTGGTCTGCAAGGGCAAGTCCTGGGTTTTTAACAAGTGTGATAGGAGGAAGTTGCATTGACTTTCTCATAGCAAAATTTTTGTTTAAGGAATTATGGGTGACGTCTGCGAAATGGGCACTGCCGTTGTCACCACTGCTTCCAGTTGCTCTGCAGTCCCTCAGGTGAGGACAGCAGGCTTCAGAACAGAAAGGTAGCTACACTGAGGGACTACATTTACAGCCAAAGTTGGGAGAGATTAGTCCTGAAGACACTTCTGTGACCATTCTTCACAAATAATTTATAGCAAGTGTTTGCAGGACAAAAAAGGCTTTCCTTTTTTGGAGGAGAAGGATGGCTTCAGCAATGTAAACTCAGGGCTTTCTTTCTTTCTTTCTTTCTTTCTTTCTTTCTTTCTTTCTTTCTTTCTTTCTTTCTTTCTCTCAGTGGAGATTTTTTGGGGGGAGACAAAGAAAAAGATAACTGGTCCCGAAGTTTCTTTATTATATTTTGAAAAAAAAAATCAAAATTTTTAGACTGAAACACCAAAAAGCAATTGTACTGAGATACAGCCCATTAAGTCTGTTCTTTACCTCTCTATTTGCTGTCCATTTCCTAACTTCCCTCAACCCTGGCATATTCTTGCCCTTCTCCAAGGTGTATAATTGCACAAGGATCTTCCTGGGCCTTGGGGTGTAGGTTCTGCTGCTACTGTGCAATGCCCATCTCAAAGTATTCAAGTACCATCTTTAACAGCAATTTGAGTTTTATCCCTTACTACTGTGCAGGAATTCAGAGCAGCACTTCTCAGCTTGGATGCTCAGATGCTTTGACCTAGATTCAAGGTAGTGGTTATAGATGGCTGGTTCCTAGCTGTATATTCTCATGACAACACCACCCTCCACCTTTAGTAACCCCTTTCATGGCTGTATCATGTTGGTATCTCATAGCCACGAGTAATGAATGCACTCAGGTCTTGGTTAATGATAACAAGCAGTGAAAATGTACTGTCAGCTTTAAATGCCTGTAGCTGAATAGTAGGAGGGACATTTAGGTACTAAGGAATGACTGCTCTGTCAATGCTTTGGGGGTGAGATGTCTTAAAATAGACACAAGTATCTTAAAATACCATATGGTATCTTACACTGTTATACTCTACTGTATTGATTCCTCCACCTGACAATGAGCATTTTTCTCTTCTTACTTTATTTCTGTTTCCTCTTCCAGCCTGAGGATTTCACTATTTCCCCTTTTTCCCCCGCTTCTTTGTATTTCCTCTATCCTTGTGTACCTGTGGTAGAAACAATAAGGAGATGCCCTTCCAAAATCTCCTTACCAGAACCAAGAGCAACAGCAAAGCTAAAGATTAACAAGCAGCAGATGCAGAGAAGAAGGCAGATGGAGAATGAATGTAGCAGGAAGCTAAATCAAAAAGATCTTTTCATAGATCATTAACATACAGAAACCTATTAAACTTTCACAGAAAACCCCCAAAAGCAACAGCAACAACAAAACAAAAAAAATCAAACAAAAACAACAACAAAAACAAACAAAAAACCCAAAAGAACCAAACACACATTAAAAAAACCCCAAAAAACACACACATAAAAAAAAAAGAGTAATATGTCTGTGCCAAGGAAATAAGGACTCTAGATTAGCTATGCAAAAGCTGTGTGATCCATTGAGGTTTCCAGTATTTCGCTTAAATTATGGCATTAACTAGTAGTTGTACTCATTAGAAAATGCAAGCAGAACTTGTGCCTAAACCCCCATGCTGCTATAATCAACAATTCATAGTGAACTCCCTTCTTTTCTGATGCAGAATTGCACACTGAGGATCAAATCAAACACTGGTTGAGAATGTGAAATGTAACTCACTCCAACACGTACTAAAGAGGTTCTCTTGCCTCACAGCCCATCATCTTTGCTGCAATGAGGCAGAAATTTAAGATTGTATCATGACATACATTGCATCACCTGGGGGGTACCGGGGGTTCGGCAATCTAACTACAGATGATGAGCAGGGGACTCCTTTGGCTTTGAACTCCATCACTTGTGTCTCTCTGTTACTCCTGCTCTGTTACTCCTGCTCTCATGACAAATGCCTTCTGGTTTAGGCATTTGTCATGAGAGATCAGAGTTAAAGTCATCTTTGCATGAAAACCTGCATGGATTTACTCTGAGTGAGAAGTGTAACATTGATTATCACTTCACAGTCTTTGAAGATGGGTAGGCTCTATTGTTTTGCTTATTTTGTGCCTTTTTGACCATTATGCATGTGTCATAGATTTGAAAATGCATTCAGACTGGACCTGACAGTAAAAAATCATTTTGACATAAATGGGAATTTTTTTCCCTTGAATCAGTGCCACAGGATTGGTCTGACATCTGGATCTGTGGGATTCCAGACAGTACACTTATCTATCCTGCCTTCTTGACAGCTATTTATACCATTTTCTCTTTCTGAGGGATCAGCAGTTTAACTCAGTAGGACATATGGGACTGGATTCTGCAAGATGAGCATAAGCCAAAGGGTATCAAAAAGAAACCAACTCAAACCCTAACCACAAATGAAAGAACCTGAATTCAAAAGCAGTCTCTGTATCATCCAAACCAGTCACAAGTACAAAGCTTCTCTGGGATGTTCTGAAACAGTGTACCTTTCTGTGGAAAAGTTATATATCCTTCTTGACCAAAGCCTATCATTCCTAGGCTTCAAATGTAAACTCAGACAGCTGCAAAGTTTTCTAACTCTGAATTCAAAGGGAATACAACATTACACAGATTTCAGCTTCTGCTCTGACAGTGCCTGAAGAAACATTTTTAGGATTAAATATTACATAAGAAAACAATCCCTGTACCTGTCAGTGTAACACCATCCATGACTGACTTCTTTCCCAGAGGGAAACAAATAACCTATTTATTTAGAGATCTGTTATATGACTCAGTCAATAACTCCTCTGTCTTGTTCTCTTGACTATTCATTAGTTCTAATTAGAAATAAAAGCCTGGAAGATCAAACTGTCTCTGCTCAGTTTATTGATTACAAAATTTAAGACAATAATCAATAAAGACATAAATTCCTTTCATTTCTAGAGACCTAAGGCACTTCATTGCTCCTAAGGGACACTGCTCTTTATAGGTGTTCCACACTCCAGACTCAGAGAACTCTATTCCAATATGCTAAATATCCTCCACTTCCTATTTCTGGGAGTAATTAAAGGTTGGAGTAGCCTGAGTGATGGTAAAATCAGTGTGCCACGTGTGGCAAGGATGGCAAAGCAGCACCTGACAGCATCTCCTGACTCACTGTGGTGCATCAAGGACTTAGCCTGGTGAGGGATGCTGGTCCTGCACAGAGGGTGGCTGAGGGAGCAGCAGGGTCACATCTGTGTCCTCTCTGGGGCACTGGGATGTTTTGGGCAACTCACTCCAGGATTCAGATTTGTCAGTGGCTGAGATTTGAGTGTTGCTAGCAGAATATTCCCCACTTTTGCCTCCCAGTCAAGCTACTGGTCTCAGTTCAGTGAAAGTTTGACATAAATAAAAGAAGTAATCCAGGATCCTGACCCACACTGACAGTGTTTAGTCTAAGTATGAGAGAATGGGTTTCCTTCTGTACATATCCAGGGAATTCAGAGAAAGTAGGGCTGGATTATTGAAGGCCCCTTTAAAGACTGTGTGAAAGACAAGTGTGAAAAAATACACAGCATGGGTATGTCAATCTCTTAATTCAAACAAAATGTTCAGCCAGATTCATGTAATACTGACAAGTCAGGAATTTAGGTGGGAAGAGGAAGTGCATCTATGAGTATGTCCCTTGTAAATAATTTATCCAGCTAAAAATAGCATTAATGATGATGTTGTTTTGTCTTGAAAGCCTGACTATCAGGAGAAGATTTCAACTTCAAGTAGTCTGGAAATAGCATATTCAGAACCAGGAGTGATAGAAGAAGAGTTCTATACATGAAGCCCTATGTATTACTGGATTAGAGTTTGCTTAAATTAGAGAAATGAAATTGTATGCATTTTAAGTAAGTTGTTTTAGCTTCTAGTGTTAGCCACTTAAAACATTAGGAAGGACATCAGTCACATGGTCCATGTGGATGACCATTATCAACAAATAGTCTCTTGGTATTATGACATCTGCCTTTGGGCTGAAAACATATTTTTAAATAGTGTTTAAAATTAAAAATATTAAGCCCTTCTACTCTCAGTGTAGAAGGTGCCCTTGACAGAAAATTATACCTTTTCAGACAGCAGGTAGAGCAAGAAGTACAGATATATACTGGTGAGTAACTATCCTAGCAAGAAGGACAAAAAAAGCCATAAGCCAGAAATAAATTGTCAGGGCAACAAATTAGCCTGCTTTGGGTTTGAGGCCTTGAACAGAGAGCAATGCAGATGGATATCTCCAGTTTTTTTTTTTAACCAGGACCACTTTAGCTGGTTATGGAGTCAAAAAGCAAGGAGCTGCAAGTTAGAAGATGCAATTCATAGATTTACAAAAATATAGGCCTATAATACCAAGCCTTCTTCTTTCATCAGAGATACAAATTCCTTCCCAGTAATAAAATTTTATGAATCTGGACAGAGCAAGTAATATTGAAATAAGGTAGTCTAGCTTGATGCACCTTTGTTAAAAAGGAAGTCCCCACAGTGTCTTCCATATTGACTGCTCCTTCATTGTAAGAAACCAGAAAAGCCAGGACTAAACTATGTCTGTTTATATGAGCACAATTTTAATCACCTTATTACTAAATCTATGCGAAATCTGAAGTATCTGCAGAAGCTCATGTAATTTCAAGCAATCTTGCCCTAAGTTTGTCAGATAGTTTTCAACGATGTCATGAAAGCATGTGTGGGAAAACCAGATTTGCCCTTTTTTATTCTTCTGCAAAATACGTTCACTCGCAATGCAGGAAGAAGTGCTCTGGGAGCAGGAGGTTTCAGGACAAAAATATGCTGCTGCTTCTGCCCTCTTTCCTCTGGCACAGACATGACTTGGGCTACACATACCTGTATTCCCTGTTTGGCACCTTTGCCAAATGCACTCACTGACTTACTGCTGCAAGACCAGCTGGGAGAATCTTGGTGGCATCAGGCAAGTGGTGGCATCAGCCCTCCCTCCCTTTTATTCAAACTGACCAGATGCTGTAACACTGAGCATTTAGACAGCCATTGTGTATGGGAGCTGGCAAAGAAAGAACATAAAACAAAGTGTCCTTTAAAAAGCCACCAAGCAGCATCTCCTGCTCTTTTCCTTCATCTCTCAAAGAGGAACCAGTGCCCTTCACCTGCCCAAGTGTTTTCCGATGGTGGTGGAAGCTTGGCTGGTTGATCTTCTCTACATGGAGAGGGGAAGGCTTCCTATGTATGCGCTGTCCAGGGTGGGCCTGAGGAGGTGCTGGTAGCAGAGCAGAACTAAGGGGGAGCACTTCCAGATATCCAAGAGCCTTCCTGTTGCCAAGGCCTTGAGGTGATCAGTCCCTTCAGTGTGCACGGGACACGTGCACGCCTGCCCACCTGGTGATGGCACAGCTTGCTAGCCACTCTCACATCCCTCAGCTACATCAGCCCTCCCTGTCTGGGGCAGAGAGGGAAATAGGAGATGGAAACCAGAGGCCTGTGGCTGAATGACCTTCAGGGACCATGGAGGTGGTCCTGGTGCAGCCCTCAGCAAAGGCTCTGCCTGAGGGGGCACCCAGCTGGCAGAATATACACATTGAGAAAATTGTTATTTCAAATGACCGGTCTTCTGAGATGGTTTATGGTGTCTGATTTTTGAACATTTACATGAGAAGACAAGGGAAGGGAAAGAAAACAAGGGAAAATATTTCAATGTCAAGGCTTTTTGATAACACAGATGACACGAGGCCTTGCTGTGTGTTAAGCTCAGGATCAGGAAAATTATTGGTTGCTTGAGTTTTCCTGCTAGAAGGACCAGAACCTTGCAGTGCACAGGCAGCCCTCCCCCACCTGCTGGCTTGGCAGGAGAGGGAACAAGAACACAACAGCATAAATACACTTCTGGAAAGGCTCTTAATTTAAAAAAAAATAAAAGGGATTGTATGTTTCATCCACATGACACCAATACATTCATATGTGTCATATTATATGACACATACTTGGAATATTTACATGACTGATGAGCATAATTATAAACCAGGCTTTGACAGGAAAATATATTTCAAGGGTTGGATTTTTTTGACATAGAGTTCTTCTATGCTAGAGATAATTAGTGCTGCCTGCTTTCCTCTTGTTCACAGTGGAATTTTTTCCCATATTACAGAGATTAGTCAGAGCTTATAAAAATCATGTTCAGTTAAATCTAACTAGCAAAGAATGGTAGACCACATGTCAAATAGGAGGCGAAGAGAAAATCAAAATAAAAGCTGATTCTTTTAAATAATCACTTGAAAATCAATTCTGCATTTTGTTCTCAGTATGAAATAGTATATAATGAATATTGATTTTGATGACTACTTTTACTATTTTTGCTAGACTAGGAACTATATTAAATGTTCCTAGGGATGAGCAAACCAGCTTGGAAAAAAATGTATTTGCTGCTCCAAGCATTCTCTGAATCCCTACTCATTTAGAGGATGACAGCATCTAGCCTGAGAGTCTGAACTTCAGCATCCATGGGATCTTCTGGTTTAGTCCTCATATAAACTAGCTCTACACTTCTTCTTGAATGGTGGCCTTTCCACTAGGAGTGTGCTATGCTACAAGAAAGGCAGATCCACTGTCTGTCATCTTCAGGGAGTGATAAGTGTTGTAAATATGCTTTTAGAGACTGAGATGGGACAATTTCTGTTTCAACAGTAGTAGTGAGGGAGGCATCCCTCCTTCAGCATTATTTTTCTCTATTGCAGTGTTGTACAGTGCCTCAAAGACAGAAGAGTTCAAATATCTCATCCCACCATTACTTTTTCAATGCAATCACTCCTGAATTATTGTCATAGATTTTTCTGGCTTGTTTCCTTATGTGCAGACTGGAGGGGTCTGCTTTGGGCTGTTCTGCAAACCACAAAGAGATTGTAACAGAAGTCAGGTGTGTGTCAGGAACACTTCTGCAGGTCCAGCTGGGAGTAGGTGCCGCTAGCAGAAACTCTGTGGCAGAAATCAGCAGCAAGATGGGAAATGCAGTGGGAAGGAAAAAAAAATTCTTTCTTAGTAACTTTAAATAAAGTTGACTTTATATATATTTAACTTTTATGAGTATGAGCACCAGTGTAATTTGCTTGCAACACCATTAAAACACATAGTTAGTACTTATTAAACCATCTGTCTCTCTTTATGGTGGTACATCACCATATGTCATGGAGCAGTACCCCTTACTCTGCCAAAACAGAGTTTATATTAATCTATATTATACTGGCAGGAAGATATTTGGGAAAATATTTGGGGTTTTTAAAATCAGACTTGATTCTTCATACTTTATAAACTTTACTTGTCATTTGATCATGAGGAATGCCTTCCTTATAACATGTTGAGGCCATTTTTTTTTTAATGAACAGCATGTATTTGCTCACAGCTAAAGTGTCTCATTAGCATTTTATATATTTACAGCTATTTTCAATTTCTATTACAGGATCTTCCAGCTACATAATATACAATGTCTTCTTGAAGGAAAAACCAAGGTCTACTACTGAAGTTAGTTATTGGGCATCAGCCCAGACTAATCTTTCTCCTTTTGATGTGCATCAAAAGGACTGTTACAACTTCATGTAATTCACTGGTGGATCCTTACATCTATGAGTAGGACAAC
The DNA here is from genome assembly GCF_036417665.1 of Passer domesticus. Classification (NCBI taxonomy): domain Eukaryota; kingdom Metazoa; phylum Chordata; class Aves; order Passeriformes; family Passeridae; genus Passer; species Passer domesticus. The sequence continues at coordinate 55,324,689 of NC_087476.1, forward strand.
CAAGTAAATGAAGCCAGGCCCAACCTGCAAACAAGGGAAGTAACCCAGGTTCACTCTTCCCCATGTAGGGCTCATCCCCAGCCAAAATGCAAGTCTCCAAGCTCTTCCTGCTCCAGAGGAAAGCAAATGAACATATCACCCATGTACACTTTTCTCTGAGCATCTCCTGACTCTTCAAAGCAGACTGAAATAAAATCCTGCCTTAGGTCAATAATAACCACAGCAACTTTAAATCTTTTAGGATTGCTTCTGCTTTTAAAGCAAACTGTAATGTAACAGGGAAGTGTGGTATCACAGGACAATTGGGCTGCAAGGGGACCACAGGAGGTCTTTGGCCCATGCTCTCTGAGCAACCTGCACCCCTGCATGATTGTCCTCATGGTGCCAACTGTTTCCAGTATATGTTTATTTTCTCTCAAGCTTTTTAAACCTCATCACTCAGATTACCTGCAGCTTAAGCAGAAGATGCATGCTTCTGTATGCCTTCAGCATTTCTACCAAATCCAAATCAAGGATGTGGCAGGAACACCTCTTGTTATTTTTTCTTCTGGTATGAACCAAAGTGCAGCATGGCAGGTACAGACTGGATCATGCCCAGTTCTTTCTCCAACACAGGTAAGAAATAAGGCTGATCATGTTGGGTGCCTCAGTACATGTGCACTCACCCTTTGGACTCTTTGGAGTCCACCAGCATAGATGTAGGTCCTGAAAAGCCAGAGAGCTGAGAAAAGTCTGTGTTGGTGCCTGAGTAGGAGAGATATTTCAGAACAATTCTTCATCCAAATGGAAAGCCAGTAGGTCCACTTCTGGAGAGATACCAAGTCCATTCACCAGGCACACATTGTTTCTTTCCTGGGGACTGACAGCAAAATGTTGGTAGACACAGACTCATATATTGTCAAATTGTCTTTGTCAGGTGAGAAAATAAATGAAGTAAACAGAATAAAATCTGACTTGGCCCATGCACAGTATTGGCAAACATACAGCAAGCAGCAGTGGCATAAAAGGTAGAAGAACTGTAGACCTAAATCACTTCTGAAGTGAGACACCTAATTCGTCAGCAATGTGAGCCATAACTCCAGGAGAAGGGAAGAGCACCATCTACTGAATGACAAAGGCAGTTATTGCTTTTCTAACTCTTTCATGGGATCCTTTGAAAAGACCACTAAGACCACTGAGGTCAACCATTAACTCAGCACTGCCAAGCCCACCACTAAACCATGTCTCCAAATACTACATCCATTCTTCTTTTAAATACCACCAGGGATGGTGACTCAACCTTCCTGGGCAGCCTTTTCCAATGCCTGACAATCCTTTCAATTAAGACATCTTTCCTTATATCAAATCAAAGCCTCCCCTGGTGCAATTTGACACCCTTTCCTCTTGTCCTGTCACTTGTCATCTGGGAGAGGAGACCGACCAGATTACAACCTTCTTTCAGGCCTGTACAGAATGATAAGATCTCCTCTGAGGCTCCTTTTCTCCAAGCTAAATAACCCCAGTTCCCTCTCAGACTCCTCATCAGACTTGTCCTCAAGACTTTTTACCAGCCCCATTGCCCTTCTCTGGACTTGCTCCAGCACCTGTCTTGTATTGAGGGTCACAAAACTGGACACTTTCAGTAGAGGTTGCTCATTCACAGACAAGCCAGCAGGTGCTGGAGACTGTATGGGGAAGTTACTTAATCTGTATTAACAATTGGCTGGATTAGATCAGGGAGAATAAAGGATTACATCTGTCTCAAATCTTTAAGATATTCCTAAAACTCTGACATTTACAGTAGCCATAGTGTCTGAATCCTATCTTCCCTCTGCTGTCTTTTACCAAAATCACAGAATATTCTGTGTTGGAAGGGACCCAAAAGAATTATCAAGTCCAACTCTTAAGTGAACGGCCCATACAGGGATACAACCAGGTGTTATTAGGTGTTATTAGCACCATGCTCTAACCAACTGAGCTAATCTCTAGCTAAGCTAACTCATTAAACTTTTAAAATATTTTAAAATAAGAAAAGGCCAAAAGGTGATTTAGTTAAAGATTAATCAATAATACTATTAATGTAATGGATTGTGAGTCAGCCAAGAAATCACTCATTTGGGTTGACCTTTCCTAGTAGTAGTGTGCTCTTCCACCTATCATCACTTCTTTGCTCTCTACTTAAATATGCCCTTAGAATAAAATAAGCCTCTGATTTATATTTCTAGACTTTTTTTTGGTCATGAGTTTAAGTTATTTCATAGTTTGGCTTTTTAAAGCACTTGCTAAATTTGCTTGTAATATGAAGCTACAGTAATCCACCATCCTCCCACACTGCAGTCTGTTCTAGCCTACACCACATAAAGACTCCTTTGCTGTCACGGGGTGGGAACTGTGCACTGAAGAACCTAAAATAGATTCAAGAGGAAAAGAAGAGCTACAAAGAAAAAGGGGAAGACACTCTGAGTGTTCTGTTCTGTACACAGCACAAACTGCATGTTCACATCACCATGTCTTTTGAAAAAATTGTTTCTTTTCGAGGAAATTCAGGATAATCTCATCATTTTGATTCAATTTTTGAAAGATATAACCTTATTAAAGATTAACTTCTAAACTTTGTTCAGTTCAAGAAGCACGGTATTACCACTGTGGAAAAAGGAATAACAGGTCTCAAACCAGAGATGCAGCCATTGTATTTAAAAAATCTGGTCTGTATGTATTACTTTCACAGTGGAAAGTACCAATCTCCACAACACAACTATTGCTAAAGACAGTATAATCACATAAAAAGCCCCATCTGCACACTTCCTCAGCTTCTGGTACTTCACTAAACATTTTAGCAAAATTACATTGTGACACCTGATTCACTCACACCATGATCCAAATGAAATCAATACATGACATGGTAATATAATTTTTCTTCTTTCACTTGGAAGCAATTTTTAAACTACACTAAAGACTTGCCAAAGAGATGTTTTTCTTAGATTTGCAAATAAAAGACACACCAGGAATGAACAGTAGGATTGTATCAGCGTTCTACCTTTCAGAAATATAATTCATGCAATTTTGTAAGAAGTACAGAAGCTCTCAGTTTAAGCTTTATAGGTAAATCAAGAACAAAGCCTGATCAGCTGGTCAGTTCAATGATGTATTGTAAATTAATTTCCCATTTCAAAAAGATTGCCACAAAATCAGAACACAAATCTGACCAGATGTCAAAAGAAACTTCAAACCATCCAAATTTAGAAAAAACATTAATTTAAAAAATCCCATAAGGTTATCAGTGATTATGTTTTGTTTTCAATGAAGTATTCAAATTTTAATTTGTCTAGCAATTACACAATATTTTAAAAATGGTACCAAAATTATATGAAAACCTCATTTTGAAAGGGGGGAAAAATATGGAGAACCATTTCTATTCTTTCTGTTGAACTCAATGCAGTGCAATATTGTATTTGCGGGGTTCCCAGACAAAGGAAGGAATGATGAATCTGACTCCATGTTCTTAGAAGGTGAATTTATTATTTTATGATACTATATTATATTAAAGAATACCAGACTAAACTATACTAAAGAATACAGAAAGGATACTTACAGAATGCGAGGATATAATAACAAAACTCATGACTCTTTCCAGAACCTTGACTCAGCTTGACCCTGATTGGCCATTGAGTCAAAACACTTCACATGAAACCAATGAAACAATCAACTGTTGGTAAACAACGTCCAAACACATTCCAAAGCAGCAAGACACAGAAGAAGCAAATCAGATAACATTGTTTTCCTTTTTCTCTGAGGCTTCTCATCTTCCCAGGAGAAGAATCCTAGGCGAAGGGATTTTTCCAGAAAATATGACTGTGACAGTGAAGATACTTCCAAGAAATTATTGACTTCTCACAGAGCAGCAACCTTATTCAGAGGCATGTGATTAGTATTGGCTCTGATCTCCCTGCTCATGTCCTGTGTTTCTCACACACAGCAAATCTACTGTCAATGCACTGACTGTTAGGGAAAGTCTTTGTGTGGACTCAGTGCAGTGATACACAAAATCCTTACCTACAAACTGCTGCCAATGGCTCCAGTGTTACATTTTTCTCTGTATTGGACTGACATAATCTCTGCAGCATGGCACTCTGCAGGATCTCTGGACACGGCAAACCCCTGCAGCTGTAGGTGCTTTTGGGCACTTGTACCATCTGGTGTTGCTGGCCCCCAGCTTAGCACATATAATTTTATTTTTGAAAGACTGAAGTATCAGGTCAGGCTTCTGAACTCCTTGGAAGGAAATTGAGGTATTCTTATGGACTATGGTCTGCAGAAGGCCATGATACAGATGTAGAAACCTCTTCTAACACCTTCTGTAAAATCGATTAATTGCATTAAGACCAGCAGTTCTCCAAGTATCTAATGTGGCAGTTTGGTGGTTTTCAGTAATAAAATGTGGAGGCAGAAGAATGTGTAACCTATGCTTTGTAACCTGTGATGCGGGAAGAGTATTGCATTCTTCCTGTGCATTTAACCATTTCCTTAACCACACTGAACTCTTGCTGCTGTTACTGGTGATATTTATGGCTAGAAATTACACCCAGCTTGCAATTTGGTACTTGGCAAGTAGCTCAGTTCCACCTCAGAGAACGTAATGGCTCATGGCCTTGATGGTTTCACTCAGAGGACAGGGACAAACACTTGTGGTATTCTGGTTTCCCCAGCATTGGAAAGGAGGGTGATAAACTTTGTCCTGTTAAAGCTGAGCTTTCTGTGTAGGTATCTGCACCAATTTTCTTCACTTCTGGAAAGCTAAGCAGACCTCTTCCCAAAAAACTCAGCTGCAGGTATCTTCCAGATACCTGCAAGGTGCTCATGTGCTCTCCATCCTCACAGGAAACTTGGGGTGAAATCCTGACTCTGTGATTGGATAGAGGTAGCAACCCCAGCACAGGGAGAACTGAAACACCCTGGTCTACAAAAGGAGAATAGAAAAGAACTCTACAAATTTAAAATCATTTCTAGAAAAACAAAGCAAACTGCAATTTAATAAATGAAAAATTGTACACGAGAAAGCAATTGCCCAAGTACAGAGTAGGGGACAATGTTTAGCAGGTGGCCTGTAGAAAACAGTTGATCACAGCCTGAGAGCAAATTGAAAAATAATCATCATCCTAAGGAAAAAAAAAGAGGAATCTCATTCCAGAATGTAGAAAAGGGAGTATCTGTTACCTATAGTAATACATAATTCCTTTGTTTTACTCAGTACTGGTGAGACCTGACTGTAGAACCAATCCAGGTTTTGATACTTCAGGGAAGCAACTGATCAATGGAAGAATGGCAGCCAAAGAGCAACATTCAGGAATTACCAACAGTCTAGAAAGCACAAGCTACAAAGAAAGTTGGAAGCCATGCAAGTTGTTTGTCCTAGATAGTAAAAGAAGCAGAAATGATCTGACACAAGTCATGCTCAGAGAAACGCAGTAATTTGCTCACTACACTCACTGCAGAGAAGACAAGTAGTAAACTGTCTCAAGGAGACAAAAGATCAACATCAAAACATCAAAGGAGAATGGCAAAGCTCTGAAATTGATATGTTAATATTTCTCACTCGTATCTATACTGTGTGCCCTCATTTACAGGCACAGAAGGCCTCTGTTGAAATTTCTTCTGCAATATTACTTCCCATCCATTCCACTAGCAGGTGCACTGAAAGATTGATCATGAAGCTAAAGGAAATGGTCATCTATTTCTGAAGAGTTAGTGCTGCCCTTCACTATGTTACAGAGTGAAACTTCATCACAGCAGAAAAAAACCTTACAGAAGATGTTCTTCTTACTGTGCACTGCCAGTGCAGATTTTGTTAAATGTGCATCCAAAGACCAAGCAGACACAGACACATATGGCACCTAACTGCTAATGTTGCCACTCTTCTTAAAGGGGATTGCCAAAATCAAGTCAGTGAAGTGAATAAATTGGTTACTGAGTAAAGAAAATTTACACCTTTGGAGCCAAAGTCTGGAAAATGAGGGAACGCCTTCACTATTATACCTCTGAGGAAGAGACAGAAATCCATGTGGGCCAAAGTGTATGCTAGGTGAGAAAAGACATAGTAAGAGCATCTATAACCCTCTATTACCACTAAGAGGATTGCAATTGATAGCTACAATAAATACTTTGCTTCAGCCTCCTCCCCTTGTGACATGGCCAGTTTAAAATAAAATTTTTTTAAAAATATATAGAAATATGCATTTCAAAATGAGATTGTATACAACTGAAGCTGGTAGTTTAGTTACCCAGGGACTTGACATTAATCTGTTTTCTAGTGAAGCATTGGGATCTATCTTTTATTGTTCATGAAACAATTTATAATGGGTGAGCTGGATGTTACTATTCAGTGTAGAATACTTGATCTAAAGTACAGATTTCTTCTTGTGTTTCATCGAGTGTAAAACTCAAGCTGGTTTTTTAGAACAAAAGTCTTAACAAAATGGAAGGATTTTCTCCTTTAAATGTCTATTGACATGGGTGGAAGTCTTTTGCACCTTCCATAGTATGCCCCTCAGCAGGTCTTCGCTTTCCTTTCTGCCAAACCTTCTAAGTAAGGTGTTTAATCCCAAAATATGGATCCAAAAATCCATTGTAGAACAGATTTTGAATGCAGATCTTTCACACAAACCATTAACAGACAGGGGTGATTGAATAGCAATCTTCACCCAGCAGCAGAAGCATCAAAGCTGCAACAGAACTTGTGACCTCTGAACAAGTCATCACCGAATGATTAAACAAACATTTCCTTTCCTTCTATATTGGGAGCATTACCTCCTGATGGAATAATGATCCTAATTGTGATAGCAGCTGTGACAGTTACAGAAAATGGAGGTCACAATGCATCATTGCTAATTCTGCTGCAGTGTCTGTACTCTCAGTTGGAGGTTTCCCTTCATTTCAGAAGCTGAGCATCACCCAGTGAATAATTACAGCTTTACTACTATTCCCTGCACAGTGAAATTATTTAAACTGAAATCCCTGTGATCATTGTTTCATTTCATGGTTTTGAACAAATGCCATCTGAAAGGGCTAGGCAAAAATCCTGGTTACCAAAGGTAACATTTGAATGAAGAAAAATGTCATTGTATATACAGAGGAGTTCATTCAGACCGTCAGCTAACTACATTTTAAATAATGTCCTCAGAGCACTTAGAGTCAAGCTGCTTTTTGAAAACTCCCTTTGCTATTCTATCAAATGAATTTTACATCTTGGAAATGAGTCAGGTTTCTACTTATCTGGAAATAATGTGGCAGAAGTCAACATACTTGAATTAACGTATAAGATTTCCACTTATTGCCTCTGACCTCTGAGGCCCTTTTCAGTTCCTTTTGGTGCACCTGCCCAATCAGATTATTTTCAGTCGCTGGGTTTTTGTCCAAGCATCAGCCTGGCTGGATCTGAGCTGTCCCTGCAGGTGTCTCTGTGGGCTTCTGGGAAGGGTCAGGCTGCTTGTTTTTTTCACAGCTGCACAGACTAATGCAGAACATGTTCCTTTGGCTCATGCAGTCTGTTGTAAGAGATTTTCAACCCTACTCTTCACCACCTAGATTTCTGCTGAGAAATACATGTTTCCTTTCTTCCATTCTGTGTGAGCACCACTATTTTTGGAAACACAGCTCTGGAGAAGAAGCTCAGATCTCCACGCTGTGTGCTGCAGCGGGGCAACACAGCCCACATGAAATAGTGTCGTTGTTGGGGGAAGGAAATGTCTGCCTCCAGAACACACCATTTTGAACTGTCATCTAATTGAATGCATTCTCAACCAAAGAGCATCAGACCTGAAAATGCTGGAAATCTTGAGGACTGTAGGATAATAAAATTCATTAGACGCTTAGACATTAACTTGTACTTCAGTTAAATCCCTCTGGTCTTGACTCCTCTCTCTCTTACCACTGCATTTGTTTGGTTATCCAGCAATACATAAGATCTGATTATGGGGTCATTGTTCACACAACCAGCAACACAGATTTACTTGTGTCATACCTGGGGTCTTATCTCCTGAGCAGGACAAAAAATAACCCAATGAACCCTCAGTTGATTGGAGCTCAAAAGTGCAGCTCATGCTAACGTGACTCCACACATCCCTCTCCTTGCCTGTAAGATGTCTGTGAGTGACATCCTGGCTACAATGAGAGTAGCCCAAAAATCCTAAATGTACTTGAACAAGATGATGCCAGGAAATTCTTTTTTACCTAGAAAAATACAATCCAAGAGTCAGAAAAGGTTCTGTAGAATGTGAGAAGGCTCATGGTGGCTGCAGTCAGAAACAGGGACAGGAGATATTTCAGCTGATGCCAAGGGATGAAAACACAGTTTGTTTGGGCCGGGAATATAGGCTGCAGAGTGGGGAAGACTGGTGCCCTTGCTTGAAGAACCATCACATTGTGTGCCATGTAGATAGATATATCTGGTGCTGTTCTTGGATCTGCCTCTAGGTTTTGGCCTTTTGGCACTGGGAAAAGAAAGTAGTCAACAACTGAGGAGGAGGGAAATGGATGGGAATGAGGAGTGTCTTTTTCACCATTTCCCCACTGCTGGTTTTGAGCTGTGCAAATGAATTAAGCTAGTGGTCTCCCACAGAAGTCCCTGGCCTTATCTATAGCAGAAATGTGTGTGCTGCAGATTTCAGGGCCTCTGGCTGAGCAAAAACTGTTTCACAGACATAAAGAGGAGAGCAGGCTGAAATACCTAAAGCTAAATGCACTGACATTTCTGTGAAGTGTGGTTTTGGAGTTATTGACCAGTCAATATAAAAAGGCTTTAAAATGTCACTAAAATTATACAGAAAAGCAAAACAGGATGTGTGTTGGGCATTTGCATTGCATAGAAGAAGTCTGGGTTCTCTTATCACAAGACTGACTGGTATCTCTAATTTAAATCAGAAAAACACTGAATCAGAAAATAACTTAATTTGGAAGTAATTTATTCCTAATTTCCACTCAGAGAAAGGCTATCTTTAAAGCTAGAGCAGATATCTCAGGGTTGCAACCATCTGAGTTTCAGTACCTCTGAGGACCCACAGCCTCACTGACATCTGTCCCAGGGCCTGACCAAACTTGCAGTGAAACTTCTTTCTCCCTATGTTCAACAATAATCTTTCTTGTTGCAGCTTGTGTTGGTTGTCTCCTGTCTTTTCAGTGTGCACCTCCAAGAGGAGTATGGCTGTGAGGTTCCTAACACTGCCCATAAGGTGGCTGGGTGAATGACACAGCCCCCTCCAAAGCCATCTCTTCTCCTGGCTGAACAAGCCCAACTCTCTCAGCCTCGCCTCCTATGTCACACGCTCATGTATTCCTGACCCAAACCAAAAACATACATTTTTGTTCCAAACCAAGAACCTGTATCAAGCTCAGATGTGAGAGCATCTCTCTGTGGTGTGAGCACAAAGGCAATGTCAAGAAGGTACTAACTAAACACATGGACAAAGGCAGAACAGAAAGAGAAGGATGGCTTCAGAGTGTTCATCCCTGTTAAGGACCCTGATCACTGCCACTACTCCTCTGCAGCAGTAGGGAACCCTTCAGTAGGTCAAGCCTTCTTCTTAAGTTTCTACTCACCTTATTTTGTACTATATGTGGCAATTCATATGTGAGCTTATATTTTCTTCCACATTTTGGTTAAGTAAATAATAATTTTAATTTTAATTTAATTCTGAAATACCTTTAGAAGCTTTACCAAGAGTAACACTCTATTTACCTAATATCAAATGCAACCATCTAATAAGAGTCCTTATTAAATTTACGGGTACTTCAAGCAGCTGCAGGACCTCAGTCTGCAGGATGGTTTTGTCTGTGTGCAAAAAGGAAAAAAATGCATTTGTTTCACATTAATACCTTACTAATGCCCATATCCACAGTCTACTGAAACCAAAAGCCTGAGGGTTGCTGGGTGTGGTGGTCTCTGTGGTGGATTGGGCCTCCAGCTACTGAAGTCTGAGTAATCTATTGGAAGAGAGAACATCTGAGCCCTCTGAATGCTGCTTTAATCATGTCTTTTAATAATCAAACCATCAATACCACCACTTTCTACTTTCTACTTGACATCTGCACTTCTCATCACCATGACAACATAGCAATATGACCTATCGTAGACCCTTCTAAAAATTTAGAGTAAAGTATTTTACCCGCTTGCTAATGCTGATCTAAACCATTCTAAACAAAGGGAACAGCAAGGCTTCTGTTTGCTAAACGAAAGTGCAAATACACAGGTTTTCCAGGGATCCTGGCAACCAGAAGTCTGCAACATTTTCTGAAAAAAAAATATTAATCAATATTAACTACTCTGCTGTTCAGTGTAGAACATCAGAGAAGTGACGATGTTTCTTTTTCTTTCACTCTCAAAAATAATTTTAGTATTTGAGATTGGGGGTTTGGTATAAAAATATTATGAAACTACTACATTTTGCAAAATATCCATCATTTTAAAAGACAAGCTTGCAGTGAAATGATTAATGGATTTTAAATATGATTTAAGTAAAATTATGCAATATATAAAAACTGTTAAATAGATTTCTTTTCTTCCCTGAAACCTTATATGCTATGTAGTATAATTTAAGAAAAATATTCTGTTTATTAATCTATTTATTTATATAATAAAGAGGATCAATTCCAAATAAGGAGACTGATTTTATGGATGTACTAACTGCCTGATAAAATGTATATGACCTTCGAAACCTTGATCACTGTAACCTTCCAAGCACCAGCCATTCCTGGGTTTTGACACTCCCTCTAGAAATCTCCCTGGATTCCTGCCTGGGGAATCAAAGCCCCACAAATCCCCCTTCTCAGGCAGATCCCTTCCCTCCTTGCTCCTGCTGTGGCACCTGCTGGGGTTTGTATAATCACTCTGTCACGTCTGGTGAACAAGAGCAATTGCACAGCTGGGATCCTGTCCTATTTCCTGCCTTAATCGCTTATTAGAAGTCTCACCTGAGACGGGAAGAACAAGATTATTCTCTTTGTTGTTTGCATCATGTTAGAGCCACATCTCCTCTGTAGTTGTGGATAACAGTCATGAGATACTCTGCTGTTTACAGAGAGCTCCTCAAGCCTTCTGGTTTGAACTGTACCATTTTGCATGGAGAAAGGAATTGCAAATATCACTCATTAGCTGTTTTACATCTTCCTTGCTGTATTTTCTTGAACTAGATCTTAGATATTCAATCAGCCCAGTGAATTCAATCAGAACTTTAATGGCCTAGAGAGAAACATGACTGAAAATTAGGTATTGCAATGTCTTGTTGTCCAGGAATATCGTAGATGCCAATTTCCACCTGGGTTCTTACATAGAGCTGTTCTTAAAAGCATGATAATGCTTCTTTCCAAAAGGCCCCATGAGGGCCACGTGAACCTGAATGTTGGATCAGACATGAAAGCCTCAAAAACTTCAAGGAAGGTTAGACCTAAAACATTCCTTCAACACCCTTGAATCATCAGCCTTTGCAATACCAGGTCACGGAAAACCTCAGAGGGAAGGGAAAAGTCTTAACATTTAATCTGGCACTAGACAGCATCACAGTAAAATTTAGGGTGGAGGTCACTTAATCCAGTCTCCTGCACTAAATTTAGCTACTTGTCATGTAACTGCAAGACTCGCACTGAGAACAAGATCCTAAGGCAAACTTATCCCATGCAGTGAAGCCTGGAGGTTTCTCAGTGCCTTCCATACTCACATGGACCAGACATCCAGCTCAGCTGTGTGGGCCCAGAGCTGAAGCATCAAACAGATGCTTGGATGGTTGGTCATCCTGGCATCAGCAATGCTGCTCAAGGGGCCCACCTGGGGAGTCTTCATGAAACTTATTTGCCATGTTTCTCTACTACCTTTGAAAACCAAGCCTACACAGGTCCTAAAAAGACCTCTGCCTGCACTCACTTGCAAATCTCCTTGAAATCAGTATTAAAGTATTAAACCTAGGTCAAATGTTGGACTTAATGATCTTGCATGTATTTTCCAACCTTAAATTCTATGATTCTGTAATAGTGAGTAAAAAAATGTATTTCTATTGGAGATAAATGAGGGAATAGTTGGGCTATCCAACCTTTTATTTTCAGCTGCTGTTTAGTAAAGAAATACAAAATAAAGAATGGGTTTCACAGTTGCAAGCCTCCATCTACACTTTTTTTTCTCTAATTTTTATTTTGTATTGTATCCTCAAATAATATTGTAATATCTCAGTGCTGAGATTTCAACATCTGGATTCCCATAATATGGTAGTCAATATACAGAGATATTTTGCTTCTTAAATCTGGACCTAGTACTGCGCTCAAATCCCACTTCTGTTCAGATAGGCCTTTCTGCAAATGTTAACCCTGTGTGCACAGGAGCGGGACACATTCCCACAGGTGGATGCAGGGTGAAAATGCAGGCACAGCTTTTCTGTGCCTGTCTCAGTGGGTGCTGTGCTTTCCTGTAGGCAGAGCGAGGTATGCCAGCAACTAGATTAAAAGCCATGATTCCCTTAAAATAGCATTTTTGAGAGAGACAGGGTACCTGGTACAAACAGAGGAGAAAAGTGGGTAGAAATGAGTAATGTCACAGTCTGGCTACCCACAGCAAGGAACTCTGCCTGATATTAGGAAGCAGCGCAGGTCTGTAGGAGTCAAGTGCACTGTACTTCTTTAAGAGCCTATGAAGAAGAGAAGGCTCAAGGGAGGTGTTCTGGCTGTCTGCCACTGCCTGGTTTGAGAAGACAGAACACATGAGAAATTCCTGTTAGATATCAGTAAAACATTTTTTGGTGTGAGGGTGGTACAATACTAGAACAGGGCCCAGGGACATAAGAGAACCCCCATCCTTGGATGACCTGACTGGACACAACCCTTGGAAAAGGTAATCTGACTAGAATTCAAGCAGAAGGTCAGAGTAGAAGGGACCTTGGGAGACGCCTTTCCACCTAAATTATTCTGTGATTTTTCTGAGTCTGTGTTTCAAGACACAGAGCCTGTCAGGGATAAACCTTCATTCTTCAGTCATGAATTGTTTTGATCCCTTTCTGAGTAACCTGGTCTAGTTGGTGTCCCTGCCCATGGCAGGGGAGTTGAAACTAGGTGATCTTCAAGGTCCTGTCCAACCCAAACCATTCCATGATTCTATGATTCCTTGATGTACTGAACACACATCACCTTCAGTGTCCACACATACAAGTAGACGATCTAGACAAGGTCATGCTTTATTTTCTTTGAATATATTCAGTGGAATCAGTCAGAAAATATTTAATTTCTGAATTTCTGTGCAGTACTCCTGCAGATAATAGTGGAATGTTGATCCAGGCTTTTTGAAGTTTAAAAAAATAAAATTAGATTCCAAGTCCAGATTTCCAAGATGAGACTTGGAGCCTGATAGAGACCTCACTAATTCCAAAACATGAGATTATCATAGTTTTCAATGGCTTTTTGACTGAGAAATTTGTGGAGGTAATTTCCACACAGATATACTAAATTTGTTGTTGGAACATTAGTACATTATAGATGAACTCCTCCAATGCCCATTGCCATTTACATGCAAAGGGGTAGGATTTTGCCTGTTTTGCATGTTATTTGTAGGTTCTAATTGGAAGCCTACAGAAAATAAATTATACTGAACATGATTAAACAGTCACACTTTTGAAGTCTGCCCATTGTTCATACAGGCATGCTGCAAAAATCTGATACAGAAGTAGACATCCATTTACAGGAGGCTGATATTAATTTCTCCTACAACCTGTACCATGAAGGAACCTTTGTCCCAAAAGCTTGTGGTTCCTGGTGGTCTCTCTTCAAGCTTATGAGCCATGCCTGAGCTGATGCAGACACACAAAGCTTCACATTCTCATCTGTTCCCATTCTAAATTAATAAAGCCTTAATTATACCAGCAGAGGAACAGAAACTATTTTTGAACAAATTAAAATACTCCATCATGTGCTTTGTGCTTTTTTCTAAGCAATTGGGGTTTTTTTCCCTCCTCATTAATGCTTTTCACTGACGATGCTAATGACTCACTCAGCAACAATGCCATTGCTTTTAGTTAATCAGTGAGTTAGCAGCCACTGCCGGTGTCAAAAGGAAACCAACCTCCCTGTCTCCCATTGAGAACAATTCACGCTGTGAATGTTAAGCAGTGGAAACACTCACAACAAAACGTGTGTTGTAAGGTACCTTTTACCAGATACTTTTTTGTTGCAACCGTCAAGCCAAACTCATTCTGAACTATTAATATTTATTCTCAGTAAGAATAAATTCCTCTGCATTTTCTTCTCATCTGTAGAGGTAAACATTTACACAAATAGAAAGGAGTCAACCCCTCTATAAAATGGACATAAAAAGTTTTCAGCTGAATAATTTCTCTAAAAATTATTTAATACATGCAAGAAAACAGGCAACAGTAGAAACTTTTGAAAATTGTACATTCACATATTGGTATTGTCAAACTTTGACAGCTGGAACTAAGGATAGAGAACTTCACAGAATCACAGAATCAAAGAATTAGTAGGTTGGAGGAGATCTTTAAGATCATCAAGTCCAACCCATGCCCTAACCAACTAAACCATGGCACCAAGTGCCACATCCAGTCTTTTTTTAAACACATCCAGGGATGGTGACTCCACCACCTGCCCAGGCAGACCATTCCAGTACTTTATCACTCTTTCTGTAAAAAACTTTTTCCTAATACCCAACCTATATTTCCCTTGGTGCAGCTTAAGGCTGTGTCCTCTCATTCTGTCAGCTGCTGCCTGGAGAAGGAGACACCTCCACCTGACTACAGCCACCTTTCAGGAAGTTGTAGAGAGCAATAAGCTCACCCCGAGTCTCCTTTTCTCCAGGCTAAACAACCCCAACTCCCTCAGTCATTCCTCACAGGGCTTGTGTTCCAAGCCCCTCACCAGCCTCGTTGCCTCCTCTGGATGTGCTCAAGTGTCCCAACATATTCTTCCCAAACTGAGGGGCCAGAACTGGACACAGCCTCACCAGTGCCGAGTACAGGGGAAGGATGACCTCCCTGCTCCTGCTGGCCACACTATTCCTGATCCAGGCCAGGACGCCATTGGCCTTCTTGGTCACCAGGGCACACTGCTGCCTCATGTCCAGTTGGCTGTCACCAGCACCCCCAGGTCCCTTTCTGCTTGGGCACTGTCCAACCACACTGTCCCCAGCGTATAACATTGCAGGGGGTTATTGTGGCCAAAATGAAGGACTTTTGAACTTGGATTTCTTAAACTTCATCCTATTGGACTCTGCCCATCCATCTAATCATGCCAGATCTCTCTGCAGAGCCCTCCTACCTTCCAGCATATCAACACACGCTCCCAGCTTAGTGTCATCTGCAATTTTACTGATGAAAGACTCAATTCCCTCATCCATGTCATCAATAAAAATATTGAACAGAACTGGCCCCAGCACAGACCCCTGAGGGACACCTCTTGTGACTGGCCCCAGCTGGATGCAGCACCATTCACCACCCTCTAGGCCGGCCATGCAGCCAGTTCTGAACCCAGCACAGAGTGCTCCTGTCCAAGCCATGGGCTGCAGCTTTTCCAGGAGTGTGCTGTGGGAGACAGTGCCAAAGGCCTTGATGAAGTCCAGTTACACAGCATCAACAACCTTTCCTGCTGTTGATCCAGCAGGCAGGTCACCTGGTCATAAAAGGAGATCAGGTTGGTCAAACACGACCTACCCCTCCTAAACCCCTGCTATCGGGGTCTGATACCCTGCCCATCCTGTGAGTGCTGTGTGATGACACTCAATATAAACTGCTCCATAACCTTGCCAGGTACTGAGATCAGGCTAACTGGCCCATAATTACCAGGATCCTCCTTCCCACACTTTTTGCAAACGGGTGTCACACTGGCCAGCTTTCAGCCATCTGGAACCTCACCAGTGAGCCAGGACTGCTGCTAAATGATGGAGAGCAGCTTTGCAAGCTCATCTGCCAGCTCCCTCATCACCCTGGGGTGGATTCCACCTGGTGCCATAGCTTTATGAACATCCAAGCAGCTCAGCAGTTCTCTGACTGCCTCCTTCTGGATATCAGGATTCTGCTCCCTGGCACAATTTATTTGGTACTCTCAGTTTTTTATTATGGTATAGGTATCAATTTTTACAACAATTTATAGTTAATGAAGATGAGAAGAATACTGATTTCAGATTACAAGAAGCTTGGATAACACTGGCAGATTATGGTGAGGACAATTGGCAGTACTCACTCCTTGTCTCACTATCAAGGCAGACACAGGATATGAAGAAAAACCATGAATCATTGAGGAGTGGACTGAATTTTACCATTTGGTTCTCTTGTTATTACTTCTATAGGTAGATTGGC
The DNA here is from genome assembly GCF_036417665.1 of Passer domesticus. Lineage (NCBI taxonomy): Eukaryota > Metazoa > Chordata > Aves > Passeriformes > Passeridae > Passer > Passer domesticus. Next base: position 55,340,999 of record NC_087476.1, read on the forward strand.
AAGAAATCTTTGATAGCAGGACTCCTATTCAATGCTGAAACTACAGAGACACCCTGCATTAAGGAGAAAATGAAATTAAGTGCTAGCCATAACACTGCTCTTGTTTTCCCCAAGCTGTGTGTTGCGCCCTTCAAGGGAAAGGATTAGATGGAGGGGAAGGAAGGATGTCTGGGAGGTTCAGGGCAGGAATCATGGTCTTTGCAACCCCAGACCTCAGAGGTGTCTCAGAGGAAGGACTCCAAGTTGCTGTTCCTCTGGAAGGAGGGCATAAACACAGTCTGAGAAACACACCCATATATAGTTACACTCACAATACACAGAAAGAACTTTTGCTCTTGTAAGAAAGGCACGCACAAGAATTTCAGACAAGTGTGTTTCCAGTGTGCTCACAAAGCACACCAGGTATAAATGCTGACTGGTGATGTTTTCCTTTTCTTGCATTTTCTGAGTAATTTAAAACGGAACCCTAAAATTAGAAAAATATTTATAGCTTGAAAAGTCAACCTTGCATCTTATACCAGGCTGGATTAATTTCAGTCTCTTCTACTTTGCCCCCATGAATTTGCCATTCTGAGTACTGCTTATTAGTGGTTGCTTATTCCAGATTTTATCTTAGATTTTACCCTATACTGCTGTAATTTGGACACTTTGTGCTGGACTTCTCACACATGTCTTCTTCCATTAAAATCCCCTTCTCTGACCCCAGGCTGAGGCAGCCAGACAGATTGCCCATGAGTAGGGACTAGACTGGAGGGCACAGAAACTTTTGAGGATGCATTTAATTCCAATCATTATCTCCTACCACAGCCAGTGGAAAGACTCCCATGAACAACAGACAACTAAAGTTCATTAGTAAAGAAGGCAATTTACAACTGATCTCAAGGGTACTGGGTAAACAAATGTATTTGTGGTTATTGTTTGTAAGACAACCCTATTTATTACTCAGTTCTGTATGAACTTCCACAGAAAATCTTTTTCACAGCTAGCCTTTGTTCTTATTGAAACTTGCAAAACAAAAAAGGTAAAGCAACCAAGGGGATTGTTGGCAGATCATTCACTTGAACAAGCAGAGCCTTTTGAATGGTCTTTAAAAATACATATATGCTCCTTGGGACAAAGCAAGTCTTGTACATTACTGTGTACCTTTAGAATAGTCAAAAGTATCTATTTAGAAAGAAGAACTATTATGAGGATTGTGTGGGACACATTTGTCATCAATTCCTTTTTCTTTATTGAGATGCAGTATCTATGGGAGAATTTGGGCCATGAAAGCTTTATCTGCCTAACATGGATCGTGTTTCCGCACTCACACTTTCAAAGCTACCTGCCTTTGCTGGACCTTATAAACAAACAGGTGGAATTCTGCCCCTCTGCAGCTTTGCATAAAATGATTTCATATTTCAAAAAGGAACTACGCCGTCAGAGCATTTGTCGTCATCTCCCAAGCAGCCATAAAATCCTCATAGCTTTCTTCCACCATCAGACTGTGGTGCAGTTGGTCAGTCAAGCAACCTGTCTCTCTCTCTCTCTCTCTCTCTCTGTCAAGGCACAAGCTGTGAGTATAAGGACAATAACATAAAAAGTTTCTTCCTGACTTTGGCTTCTTGCGATATGACTGCTGATGAATACAAACTAGAAAATTCACCACTAATTAACTCACTAGGTAGCTGCTTGTTACATAACTTGCTCTATTTGTGATCAAAATTATTTAAGAATAAAAATAAGGCTGTTCTTTTTTATATTTTTTTAAAGCTGGATTGGCAGCAGTGCTGCTGTTGTTCTACTTCTCCATGTCAAAAGCCAAACAAAGGCCCGTACTGAAAAAATGTTTCATCGTAGAGGATGTCGTTTGGTAAAATGATCTTACCAGGCAGGTTTAGGAGGGGCTGATCCTGATGAGGGAAAATGCACAGAAACCACTGCTAAAGAATGAGTCTTTTGCAAACAAATGTGCTCAAATAAACTCTTCATGGTGCTCTCAAGCTACATAGATAGTAACCATTGATTAGGCCAAGGATACTTATGCGTTTTTGATGGTCCATTACTTAAGGAAAAGCTCATGGGGAAGCATGGCAGAGTCAAAGCACAGGGAGGTATTGAGATCCAGAGGGCCAGGAGACCCAAACCAGGCTTTTTGGAATTTTTCAGAAAGGACAAGGAGTGAGGGTGAGTCAGGTGTATAAATGCAAGGGTTTAGGTCCACATGTGAACTGCAGAGACTACTGTCCTCCTCCACTCCTTGTAAAAAACATCTTTAAATACACCAAAACAAGAATTTCCCTCTCAGATGAAAACAACCTAAACAAACTGACAATTCATTCAAATAAAACGAAATAAGTTGTGCAAAATTAAACTCATTTCAATTTTGTTTTTAATTTTGCTTCCTTTCTATATCAAAAACTGTTGTCTTGAACAAAACTGCAAACCATTGTAGTCCAACATCATTAACATTAAACACTTTGACATTTTCATACCAATATTTTCTTTCCACATCCTCCTTTTTTTATGTTGAAGGATTTTACAAGTCTATGTGTTGCGTAGAGCAAGTACAACAAGAACTGACCTATATACATACATATATATGTAAATATATACATAGTTTTCTGAGGTACTAGTATTCTATAGCACTGAAGGCTATATAAGGTCATATGTGTGTGATGTACAAATAGATTTAGCCGAATTAGACAAAAAATCATTAATCATTACTGTACAGGACCCTATAAACACCACTTTTTGCAGCAAATTCTCAAATTGCAGAGAATTATGTTTTTATAGATTTATTATTACATGCATTGAGGTATGAAATAATGCATATTAAATATGAAATTATTGAATTATTTATATACAAATATAAAATATTTTAACAGGTTTTCAATTCTACCAAGTTAATGATTTTTTTTCCCTAGTCTGATAGAAGCCTACATTAAAAACTCTGACTTTGGCCCATTTGTTGGTAGAGGGGAAGAAAAATCCTTCCAGAAATTACTTTTGTGAGTCTGGCACTGACCTGCTCTATTACCACATGGTCCAGAAATTTCTCTTGCCCTCCAATAGCTTTTCCATAATCTGCCTTCCACAGCTTTTCTATTGACAAGGGAAGTATTTACAGAAATGGGAAGTGTGCAGTGGCAGTGTAGCAGAAAAGGCTGCTGGTAAAGCCACATGACATTTGTCAGAGCAAAAGGTGAATGTTCCTTGTTTGCATGAGGAAGATGTGAGCTGTGCTGGTTAAGCTCACACAGTCTGGCCACGCTGAGCACGGCGCTGTGACCTCACTGTTGGGCAGGACTGGGCAGGGTGCCCTGTGCTCTCTGACCACCCTCAAGTGTGGCAGGTCACAGGGATGTGGCTAGACATGCCCACAGTGCTTGCTGCATTGCAGGGTTGCTCTCCCTGCTCTGCCACTTGTGACATCATGCTTAGGCTGCAAGGAACAGCAGCACGGGCCACCAGCACCAATCCTGGCTCTTTTTTGGCCTCGCATCCCAGTTCTCCTGGAGCTATCTCGCCAAGCTTGTCTTACCTGGGGAGACTGCTGGGCATTGCCTGTCCCTCTGCCTGTGCCACTCAGAGACAAGATCCTGCCCACTAACAGTCCATTCAGCCTGAAAAATCTTTCAGGCAGACCAGCCAGTGTTCAGGAGACAACAGACTGTCCCAGAGAATCTCCAGTGCTCTGTTAGGTTTACTCTACTCACCTTGCTCTCCTGACCCCCAGCCACCACAGGAAAACTCTCTGCTGGGCAAGAAAACACAACAGTACATCTTATCTTCCTTTCTGTTTTGTTTTAAACCACACTGACAAAGAACCACCTTCTGCTTTCCTTTTCATTTCCTTGCAATTCTACCTCCTAATCAAAGCACTCATTAATCCCCCACTGTGCTATCACAGTGTTTATGAGTTGGAAAAATTGTAATAGTCTTTCCCTAGCTGAGAAGTAATGAAGGAACATCTCTGATCTTTATTGCTAAAATAAACCCAAGAAAAGAAACTGATGAGTATAAAATCTTGCATGTCATATACTTCCCTTCCTTAATGTAGGATTTACATTTGTGTCACAATTTGACTGCTGTTCAACACATGTGTCTGACTTTTCTCCTTTCTGGAGGAAAACTGTGAGAACTGTGCTGTTTGAATAAACTCCGGGTTTTCATTTGCAACATTTGCTTGCGAGTTTTTTAAAAAAAATTCTGTAATGCACAAATTTATGATTCTGCATGTTACTGAATATTTGCAACATTTCTACTTCGCAAAAAACAAATCTGGTTTTGAAGCAGTATGACATCAAGATTTTTGTCCACAGCACTACTTGATATAAAGGCCAACACCCAAAACTGGATGAGTGATCTTTGGAATATATAAAATGAAAACATGACTAAATTGACATCTATAATTTGCTGGGAGTTTATATGACAAGGATGTAACACCTTGAAAGAGCATGCTTTCTGAAATGGAGCATGTACCCAGTTTCGTTCTTCAAAAATATTCTTCGTGAGGCAAAATCCATTTCCCCTGGAAATCAGGCTTTTTATTGAAGTGGCAGCATTATCATTATGATGAAGGTTGCTATACCAGCATAAATACCTGGATTTAGTTTCCCCTCTTCTAGAAGCCATAGAAGATCCTTCTAAATTTCAATTTATTGACTCGGTTTCAAGACTCTTAGCCAAAAGCATGAACAGCAGAGGACTATTTCATAGCATTCTTAGTAAGACAAGCAAAGCTTTTGAGAGGTGCTGTGCAGACATCTCAAGGAAAGGGAAATGTCAGAATCTGCATATTTCTACATCTTTGAAGATCTTGGTTTTTCAAGCACCTAATGCTACAGTATAGCTGTGCCTAAAAGCCCTGCTGAGGGCAATTAAAGCTCTGCTTTACAAGTTACTGAGAACAGATTCAATAAGAAAGAGAATTTCTGTCCCAGGGAACTTTAGACCTCATACATGATGAGACACAATAGACAAACACACTAAATATGTAGGGAATTTGGGCAATGTAAAATGATTATTTAGTATGAGCATCAGTTGCAGTTGAAAGATATTTTAATATCTCACTTGTAAACTGAGGGGAATTGTAAAGCTGAGCATAATATTTCCGTGTGACTACTGGGACTTCTAAAGCATCAGTATGTTGTCTGTCTTCTCTCACACACTCCTGAACTTCCACAATTATTCATGTGACACTGCTCAACTTTTTCCCCTCCACTACCTGCTGATATGAGCAGTTGATATTTTGGAAGCTGCAACTTTGGCAAGGCTCTACAATACTCTGCAAATGAACTCTTCTTCTGAATATTCAGAAGGGTAATGGAAATGTCTTTGTTATGAAAGGGAGAGGAGGAAAGAGGGAAGGAGGAGAGCAGGTAGATTAGAAAGATTCTCTGAACTATAGTTTCTGACAACAAATTCTCATTGATACCTGTTTATGAACAAATGGTAACAATGAGATGACAGAGTCTGGGGAAATCAAATCTCAGCTCTTCATGTGATCAAGAAGTGATGCTCTTCAAGTCACTGTAGTCTTGCATATCTGCATGGAAACCATAAACTCTACTTGTGTAAGGGGTAAGAGGAAGGAAAAGGAGAAAAAGAAGGGAAAAGGAGAAGATAAGTGTCTTAATCCCAACTTTCATTGAAGGGGTAATTAGGTTTGACTTTTTTTTTTTTTCCAGGGCTCAGCTAGGAAATACTTGTCCAGAAAAAATGCTGGTTTGAGAAACAGGGACAGTGTAACCTAAAGCATGATCCCTGCTACCTCTTAGACTCAGGTGAAGAAATCCTCACCTGAATTGCTTTTTCACCATGAGAAAACAAGAAGAACTATTATTATTCATGAAAAAAATCCATGTTGTGTTGAAAGAATAGTAGATATCCATACTGTGCAGTCATGACTCACTTGGCAGCAGCCAGGGCCATCACACTGTCCCCAGCCTGACACCAGGCAGAGACTACAGAGAGATGTTAGTCACAGGCTGCTCATGCTCCCAGTTCATATCTGCCTGCTTGTTCATCCTGTTCACTGGACTCCTAGTAGTAACCCAGAAGAGCTGTTCACAGGAAAAGCAGCTCAATACAGAGCAGAGAAAATTATGAGAGTCCATTTTTTCCTCATTTGTAGCTGTGCTGCTGCTTAACCAGTTTGTAAACAAGGAGGTTAAAGAAGCTTTAAAGTGCCTTGGCACAGCACATGGAAGCACAAGGACAGTGGAAGGACAAGGACAGCAAGCTCGCTGCAAGGTGGAAGAGCTTAACAAGGGACATCATATATCATCCACTACATGAGCTATAGAGTTGCACCACTCCAACACACCAGCCTGGCTGAGCAGCACAAGCTCTGCTATAAACAGGCTCTTCGTTCTCTTCTGGACAAATTCTTTCTGACAGTTTCAAATGGTGGGGCTTGACTAAGCAATACAGGGATAAATTTAATTGTTTGGTTATAGAGAGGTTTTCAACAGTCTTCCCATTACATACTGCCATTAATTTTTTTGTCTTCTCTCTGTCACCTGGATTCAGGATGAAAAGCTCAGGAGTGAGGGAGCCATCATGCATCTCCTCTGGCTGAGTGGGGTTCCTTGTCATGGCCCGAGGCTGGAGAGGGTGGGACATGTCCTGGGGGTGATAAATAGGATTGTGGACAGTGATTTCAGTCAGAAATGTCACTCACTTTGATGAACAAGGGTTGTGTGAAAAATACATAGAAGAAATACAATCCTGTCCTTTGAATACTTACATCCCTATCTGAAACTGCTTTTTCTACCCTTCTTCCTCAGAGGAAAACAAAACCCACCTCCATGTTGATGGTCATTTTAGATTTTGACCTACCTGAATTGTGGTAGATTCAGTTTGGGGCACTTAAGGATGATTTCAGATACCACAGACAACTGAAAATTTTCTCTGACAGACAGAACCTGGGCAGCAGCTGACAGTGACAGTGGTGACAGCACAGGGGCACAAGTTTGAGAACCTCTGCAGAAGTTAGAGGACAGTATCAGGCTCAAGGAGAAGAATGCACCTAGCAGTTACTTCTTGATTTTTCCTGTTATTTCCCTATGGCCATCATATGGCCTGAATTTCTGCTATGTACATGAATACAGCCTCCACGGCCCAACCAGGAGGTAGGGAAGCATCATTTGCCAAGTTTTAATAGTGAATTCCAAAGCTTTGTTTAAGATCATTTGGGAAGAGTGTGTCAGAGAAGGAGAACAAACCTGCAGCTCCTTCCCGTACCTCAGCCATGAGCCTTGGTTGTCAGCATTTTATACTTTAATTTCTCAAGTACTCCCACTCTGTAGTGTTTCATCCTAATACTTTTTTAATGCTGTCCTACTTTTCTGTCTTTTAGTTTGTCTAATTTCATGGAAAAATATAGACAACTGATGCCAAGGAAACCTATAAATCACTTTATATAATTCGTAACACTACTGAAAAATCTGTTTGGGATTTATGTCACTGCGAATGAAATGTGCCATTTGCAAGCTGCCTTTTATAATTTATTAAGCATGCTGAAATGTTTGCTAAAACAAGCTTTGTTAGCGTGTTATCTATTGGAGTGGAAGAAATATTTTGCTGACAGATCATAGAAATTGGATTTTTATTGTCCCCCATCGACTTCAAAGGGTTTTCTTTTCTCTGACAGGGTTGACACAGGATTCTACTTCAGAAGCATTGCATGTGCTCTAGGGGACCATCTCTGTTTTTAATCATACAACAACCCATCCTGCATTTTCCTTGAGTTATCTGAATGCTGTACATTCCAATACCTTAACCTGGAAAAAAATAGGTTTATAGAAACACAGGTTAAATGTTTAAGGCTGATGTAATGCTCACTTTGAAAACTTTAAATCAATCATTTATGCCACATAACCTGCTTTGGGCTCGCACTCAATTGCAGGTAGCTGCTGAGCAACCCCAGCTGGCAAACCTGGTGACTGAGCCGTGTGTGCCAGTCTGAGAAGGGCAAATCCCAGACCCAGATCCCAGTGAAGTGATGACATGATTTCCCTGGGCTTCACCTAAGCTTGACAGAGAACCCAAAGGAACAGATATCTGATCAATCTCTTCACATCAAGACTTTCCTTCATGAGCCCAAACACAGGGGAGGTGACTAGAGCAAGGACTGTCCTAGAGGCTTTACTGGCATTTTGGGATACAACATTAAAAAAGCCTCCTGTGCAGGACAACTTGAACATCCTGAATACGGTTTCCAATGTAAGACCCTGACCAGGAATGTTCATAAATAAATGTGTTTCACGGCTTGCAGTGCTGCAGCTTCTGCTTGCACACTGGCTGGAAATGTGCTCAAGCCAACATCTTCTCCAGTGTTAATTCCACAGACTGAGAGAAAAAGAGGGTATAATTTCAGCACTCTGTTATTTTCATTTTGGTGAAGAGTGCTCATTTTGAAAAGAAGAAAGAAGTGGCCCAAACTGCCTCTGAGAGAGGTGAGAGCACCATCAATGTGCTCAGTAAAACTCTGCAGGCTGGAGGTTGGACCGCTGCCACAGCTCATGTGGTGGCACATCTCCCAGAAAGCTATGGAAAATAAGATTAAATAGTGGCATTCCTTTCCAGGTGGCAAATGTCCTGCTCCTACTCACACGTTATGGTGACTGAGAGAGGAAAAAACCCAAAGAAATAAATAATTTCTGTTAAAGTTCCATGCCAAATATGAGTAATTGCATTTTTCCAGAATTCTCAAGGGATTTTTGTACTTTCTCTGAAAATAATAATGAGAAATTATAGTTAATGAATTTATTATTTTCTTGATTGTTATAATTTCTCTTGTCCTCTTCTAAAGACAAAAAGTGCCAAGTCTTCACCAAAGGGTTACTACTATTTTTAATGTGTATACTCAGCTCTTGGTTGATTCCCATGCTCACAAGGGTGAGCAGCTCAGAGCAAGGGGAGGTTGAATCCAGGGGAAGTTGTGGTTGCTGGCCACTGAGGTTCTGCAGAGGAAAGCTGTGATGACAGCAATGAGAGTGGGAGCCTGGAAAAGTGAAAGAAATGGGATAATGTCAGCATGGAGGCTGTGGAAAACCACGAGACTGCATTGCAGTGGCTCATGCATGATAAGGCCACCCTCCATGGGCTGGTCTGGAATCTCTCCAGTTTCTCACTGGGTGAGAGAGGAGAAAGCTCAGGGGTGCAGGATCCAAATGCAGGGAAGCCTGGGGAGGCAGGCATGGAAAGGTGTCCCTGCTCTGCAGAGCCCTTCCTAGGTGTGCGTGCCCAGCTGTTCCCCACATCTGGGGCAGAGCTTCTCGCAAACACTGAAGCACAGGAATTTTTCTTTGATATGTAGCAATGCTATGGGGAGTCATGGAAGTCCTCTGGCCTTGATTTTGTGAATCTTTTCCTACAGAAAGTTATGAGTGAAAAAATAAAGATAGGAAAATCCCCAAGGAAATCTCAAAGGGAATCTGAGAGTGTTGCTAGAGTGCAAGGGTGACAGACTTGTTATCTGTCAAGGGTTATCCATCTTATTAAAGCAAACGCCTAAATCTGCTGTAAAATGAAGCTGTTGAGGGAGAAAAAGAATAAAGGAAATGAGAGAAAAAACACTTGACCTAAATTATAAATAGCAGCATGAATCACAATCTGTGAATGCATTTTTCCTTCAAAGATACTCAAGAGGTACTGCCCAGCATTGTATGTCATGGAAACATGTATTTCTTAAAATCTGCTAAAGTGGCATTTCAGTCATATGACAGACTGCAAAAAGACAATCTAAGAAAAGAGTAGAACAATTGCTACCCAGCAAAAAAAGCTCAAGGAAAAGAAAGCAATAACAGCTGCTGCTGGGTTTGTGCTGGTTTTTCCTGTAGATGAAAAAAACCCCCACACTCCTCCTTAGAGCAACTTCACCTCTGTTGCAGGTGTCAAAATGAATGTCAAGTTGAAGCAGTGAGCTGGAGTAATTGGAGCTCCTCTTTCCAAGGGACAGGCAAACAGCATCTCTGGCTTCTGTCACACCAGCCTAGAAACACTTTTGCTCAGAGTGTGTGAGGCTGCAAATGATTGAGTTGCCACTGCCTGTGACCTTTCTTCAAGGCTGTTCATTCCTTTTGCACACAAACCTCCCAGAGCTTCATGGAAAATACAGAAAAACTCTCAGCCACATTTTTTGTAGTGGGAGGAGTAGGAGTTTTTGTAAATATTTCTTTCAGAATTGACTCTTTTTTTTAACTTTCAGGATTGTCTTTGTTTTGAACTGAACCCAGGTTGATTGGGGAAGTGGGGGTGGGGGAATGGGGAAAATGAAAAGTTAGCTTTGCCCAGTGTTCAGGTCAATTGGGCCCTCCACAATATCTCATCTCACTCATCTCTTTTGGCTTGTTTCTCCAAACCTCAAACCTCAAAGAAGTCAAAAGCAGCTATTAAAATATTTAAAACTGACTCTAAATATTAGAGAATGCATTTTTATTAAAAACAAAGGGGAAGTTAAAATGAAATTACTATGGTGGCTGTTCTCTGTCCTCTGTAGTGTAGGAGTTGTACTTATCCTAGTGAACAAAGAGACTTTAACATTATACACTTGAAGAATGAAGATAACTGTGTGCCATAATAAAATAATCTGATTTGAGGCTGCTTCTTCGGCTAGGTACAGCATATACAGTGCTTCTGACATATTAAATTTGAGGCCCACAGGACTCCAGACAACATCTGGGTGCTGCTCAGGCTTCCCTCAGCTGCTCCTTTAATGCTGGAGGTGGAAGGCTCAAAAGGGCTTTGTAGTGCACTGTCGAAATTCAGCTTGACCTGCAACATGTGAGCCCTCAGCACCCTCCTCTCTGCTCCTCTGAGGGACAAGCAGGGCATGGGCCAACAGCCAGGAGGAACCAGGAGAGGTGAAATCCATCCTGTCCTGTGCTTGGGAAGGCCATGATTCTTCCAAGGCATCACAAGTTTCAATCTGAGGTCATAGGTAGGAAAGAGGCAATAAAGACTTTGTTTTCAGCTCGTCCTAGAATTTCTCTGGAAGAAAATCTGATTCACCAGGCAAGCTCTCATAAGGAAAACAGGCACAAAGCCATCAAAGAAGAGGAGGTGACACGGCTGATGTGTGACCTGCACTTCCAAAGCGTGGGCGCGTGCAGGCTGAGGGACCCATTACCAGCGTGGGCTTGGTCCTCTGCAATTCCACCAGCACCAGCCTGTGCTGTGGCTTAGTTAGATCAGCAATGCACCCACACTTCCTTTCCCCTGCTAAAGCTACTAAATAGCCCAAACATTCCTTGTCCACACTCAGGATGCAATCCTCCAGCAGCACCTTCATCGCATGTTGCACATCCTGCAGCGTGGAGGCTGGGAGATGCTCATGATGCTGCTCTTCCTCCAGGCCCTGGTGCTCATCCAGCCTCTCCCACGCCAAATCCCAGATCCCAGAATCGAGGATTCGCTCCCAAAAGAGAAAAGCAATTTTGATTTTCACAGGGTAGTTCTGCAGTTAGGGAGGAGAAGAGTCACTGGGGGCACAAATTAATAGAATAGATGGGAAGGGAGAAGCAGAAGACAGTGCTGTTGCTGAACTCTTTTATCATGTAGTTTAACGTGGTTTCACCTATAGAGAAATGCTACAGTGCTAGTTTTGCAGTGGTAGAGAGGATACATTCTCTGACTTTCCTCTTTCCATCCACAGTCAGAGCACTGCTGCTGGTTAAGGTGCTCAGTGCCTGCTGAAGGCAAATGACAATCTGCTCTGCTATCATGCATGGAGCCAATTTGCACTCCTGTAGTCATTTAATCTAACCTTTTAAAGAAAGAGAGAAAAAAAAAAAAAAAAAAAAAAAAAAAAAAAAAAAAAAAAGAGGAATTACTCCTCTCAGGGCCCTTAAAGGCTGGTTCAGCTGGGGCTTGATAATATGAACACACAACAGAAAAGATATTAATGTGGTAAGCTACAGCCTTTCTTCTAAATTACATCTTAGCAGAAACAAAATCAAGCAAGGAAAGAACCTATGAGGATTTTTCTCAGAGAATTTAACCTCACAGCTCTTCAGAGAACATTAACAGTTTTCCATTCCCATGTTCATCTCATCCTCACCTCTTAAGGCCTTTCTTCATTTGCCAAACACCTCCATAAATTTATTCAAAAGTATAACACATAGCACACATTTTGCAGCACTCACAGGAAAATTTATATTCTAATAGGAAAACCCAACAAATTTTTTCTTCCTCAAGTATATGATTTTTCTCTTTCTGTACACTGTCATTTATAGGTTGAAAGTTCCCCAGGGCAGGGACTGGCTCATTCAGGACCTTGTTTAGTGCTCTTGACTTTGACATATTTACTAAATAATTACATGCCTTAGGTTATAGCTGCAGTGGGAATTGCCACTGAATTTCTCAACTCCTCTCAAATCATACAGATAATGCTATGCTGTCATTTCATACAGAACATGCTAATTTTATTTTATGCAACTTTCAGTAGAACTTTACTAATTTTAAATATACCTGCTGTTGATGTCATGACAGATACAGTCTTCAAATCAGAGTGGAACAGGCCACCTCAGTACAAAAGTTATGCAGGACTGTCAGACTGCTCATTTTTCACTGTTTGCAGCCGCCTGTCATCTGTTTATAATGATGTGAGACATAACTCATTGACACTTGCATGTCCTCTCCTTGCTTGTTTTGCAGCATTTAACATGCCCTAGAGTTCACTAGATATTATACCCCATCAGCAGGACCATAAAAATATGAGGTGTATGAAAGTTGTTTTGTACATGTAAGGAAAGAATTGCCTCTGAGAGACAGTAACTGTGACAATGGCTCTTCTGGATGTGCAGGCTGATTTCACTGTAGGCTGAACTGAGCTAAATCAATAATGGAATCCTACCTTAAATCTGGATCATCAAAGTTTCAATTTCTTTTTAGAACAATATGATCAGAGCCTCACACAACATGTAAATTTTATACCTAGGAACTACCTAATAATAGTTTAATAATGTTTGTTTTTTTTTTTTCCTTTGCCTGCATGGCCTCTCTCAGTCTCTCCTCCTTCGTGCAGGATTTTGAAGCCTTTTGATTCAAAGGTACCTGGGTTGCTTAAGAACTTCCCATGTAGCACTGATGTGGGGGCAGTTAGATGGAGGGAGTTTTCAGCTTTTTAATTAAAAATTAAACTGTAAAGCAGCCTGGGCCTGCTCAAGGCTGAAGCAGGGTTGAGACAGAACTATAGATCCTCTCCCTTTGATGGCTGACAGGAACCAACTGTGTTCCTCTCACCAGGGCACAGGATTCTTTCACATTTCAGGAGAAAAATATTAGAAAGTGCCTGCTTACCTTTGAAACAACTCACTCCTATTGAATCTGACATCAGATGCACACACCAAGTCGTAGAGCAGTCTCTGTGTGAAACACTAACGAGGTGAAAGACCAGACCTGAGCAGCAACACAGCTCACAAGAGCTTATTCAGAACAGATATATGGGGGAGGGAAAGGAAAAAAAAAGAAAAGTAAGAGAAACCAAGAAAAAAAAATATCAACCTCACCTCCTCTGACAAAGACCTTTCATTAAATTGAAATGATTATAAGAATGATTACATTATAAGAATGATTATATCAATATAAGAAATTCTTCCTTTCAGGAAAGGGAATGAAATCTTGAAATCAGAGGACAGAGTTGAACAAACACTCCAGAAAGGAGACATGGTCCAACAAAAATTAAATTGAAAAATCCCGAAAATTTGAAATGGAATGACTACAACCAATTGTACCAAGACAAAATGTGGTGCAGGGAAAATGACCAAAACTTGCCTAAATTATTCCCTTTGAAATCCCTAAAATCAGGAAAGAAAGAGAAACAAAGAGACAGGAGAGAAACAGAAAAATTGAAATTTCAAAAGGAAAAATAAACCAAAACCTGCAATGAGGTGACAACAAGAAAAGCCAATGGGATGATCTGAAGTGCAGGAGTATGGCCCAAAGCTCGACCAGCTGATCCTCATTGAAGTCACAAAATCTCATTGCTTTCCTGAAAGAAAATTCTTCCTTGTTTTGTATTTTAAATTGCAGTAGCCAGTATGGAAGAGACATAATAGCACCAGACTTCCTCCATCCCATCTGACTCTCACAGAGTATTGATTAAGTAGGACTTGAAAGTCTATCAAAATGTGACTGGCTTAAAAAAAAAAATAGGTCAGGAAAAATTCAAATTCCCTTTTTAGCCACCAGAGGGAGATTTCTTCAAAAAATATAATCTGGTCTTCAACTGTTTCTGAGTATAACACCGTATTCTGAACACTCAGATCTTCCTTGAATCTACCAACATTTCTATCTAAGATTTGTCAACATATAAGGCCACATTGCACTGTTGTCCTTAATGTTTGAAATATGTTTTATTTATCTTCCTCAAAAGCTTGCTGGAGGACCCCAGAGAGCTATAGGCTTTGCAAAATCTTCCAAACAAATTCAAAGATTTTCAGTCTTTCAGAATTGTCTCAGATTTTTTTTTAATAGAAGCCAATCACTTGATTCATTCAATGGCTACCAGATTTCATGACAAAAAAAACCAAACGAAACAAAAAAAAAAATACAACAACAACGAAAAAACCACCACACCAAAAAAAACCCCAAAAAAACCCCAAAAAACCAAACAAAAACCAAACCAAAACAAACAAAACAAAACAAAAAAAACCCCACAACAAAAAACCCCATGTATCTGAGTTTGATTTTTAGCATGAAGGCTTTTTAGGAAATAAATGGATACCTTTGGTTTGGCAGGCTGTACTTGAAATCATGCAGCCTTTTCTGAATGTGAACCAAACAGGGGTAATATCTCTGCAGCTCTAAAAGGTGTTGAATATTCTTGGCTTTCCCTGTGCCTTTGTTCCTTCAGCAAACACAAGCACAGTAGGGATTCTTTCTCTGGTTCAGGACCCAGAAAGCCAACATGGAGAGGTTCCCATCCAACCCCACTATTTATTCACTTGTGCACCTGCTGTTAGCCATAATCAGAGAGATACCACTGAGCTTCTCCATCCATTCTTACAATCATTGTAAGATTTATCATTATAATAATAGTATTGTTCTTAATCGTGATTTCTTAATTGATTATAAAAGTCAAACCCTGAACCTCAGACTGAGGTTAGTCCTCACTACTCTCAACCACTTTGAGCTCAGCAGACTGACAAATTTTGCCTGACATATTTTGAATTTTAAACCCCAGCCATGTGGCAGCCATAATGAATAACAAACATATGTCTGAAACTATACTAGAATTTTGTCTGGCTGTGCTAGCACTTAAGAAATTGGTTAGCTGGACTTTAAAGGGCAAGATGTTTAACTTAAATAGCAAGTGTCAATAAGAATTGATTTTTAGACCAGTACTGCTGCTGAAAATGCAAATGTAGATTATTACAGAAGAGATACTTTATTCCAACTAGTGAGGGTTAACACCTTCAGAAACTTGGTGAGTTTTGCAGAGAAATAAGTGTGCATGCTGGGAAGAACAGATGGTCTTCCTTTACATTTTGCAACGTATAGAACATGTAAATCCCTAATCCTACTAGGTGAGCAAGGGTTCCAGTTCACAGCACTGTTAGTGGGATGCACAACCTTTAAGCTCTGGGACAAAAGTTAAAATCCAGTCCAGTACTGATGAAACCCGGGTTTTTCATTGATTTGCCAGTGCCAGTCCAGTTGAGGCAAATCCTACTCCCATAGTGCCAGACCAGTGTTCCAAAGTCAGCTTAACATAACTGCACATGTGGCAAAGACACAGAGCAGAATGAGGGAGCTTTAAAAATCTCATCAGCTTTCAGGATTTGCTGCTGATGACAGGTGCCCAACTTCCTCAGTACACCCTCGGAAATCCCTGTGACGGAAAACAGGTGCTAGTTTAAATATTAAAAGGGATACTCTGGGTGCCACATAAAACATGAAAACTATTTCAATATGAAGTAAGACAATTCAGGAAGATGCTCAGAAGAACAGTTAGAACATAAAATAGCAACAAAACACTCTTTCTACAGGCTTTTAGATTCACGTGCTGCGAAAAGTGCTTGAGGAAGAGAAGTCTCACTGCCAACAGAAGTCTGCAAACCCAGAACCAAAATTTTGCTTCTTGGGTCTGCCTAGAAAGCCTTTGGGAAGGCCTGCACAGAACAGTTCACTGCATTTTTGGAGACCAACTATTTGACCAGTTTGTGTCTTGTTATCAAAATAGAGCCCGATGGCACAAGAGTGACTTGACTCTGGAATGGAATACAAGATGTTTAAAAACAAACACCGAATCATAGAATTATTAAAGGGTGAAAAGACCTTTAACAACTTCAGGTCCAACCTTTGACCAAGCATCTCTGTGCCCACCGCTAAACCACATCCTCAAGTGCCACATCCATGAGCTAATTAAAACACTTCCAGTGATGGCGATTCCACTTCAGCGATGTATCTCAGTGTACAAACAACCCTCCAGTGAAGGAATTTTTCCTAATATCAAATTTAAAACTTAAAACCTCTCCTGGCACAACTTGACACCATTTCCTCTTGTCTTGTTGCTTGTTACTTGGGAGAAGAGACCAATCCCCACTGCACTACAGCCTCCTTTCCGGCAGTTGTAGAGAGCCAAGAGGTCTCCCCTGAGCCTCCTCTTGTCCAAGTTAACAACCCCAGCTCCCTCAGCTCCTCTTTGCAGGACTCCAGACACTTCACCAGCTCCACTGCCCTTCTCTGGACACGATCCAGCACTCCAATGTCTGTGTTGTAGTGAGGGGCCCAGAATCTAACACAGGATTTGAGCTGTGGCCTCCCCAGTGCTGAGTACTGCTGACACTGTAGTATCCCTCAGTATCCTGCTGAGTCCTGGGCAGGATACGCTATTCCTGATCCAGGCCAGGATGCCAATGGCCTCCTGGGCACAGCTGGCTCACGTCCAGCTGCTGTCACTAGCACCCCCAGGTCCTTTTCTGCAGAGCAGCTTTCCACCCACTCTGCCCCCAGCCTGTAGCAGCCATTGTTGTGACCCAAGTACAGGATGTGGCACTTGGCCTTCCTGAACCTCATACAGTTGGCTTCAGACCACGGATCCAGCCTGCCCAGACCCCCCTGCAGAGCCTTCCTGCCCTCCAGAAGGTCAACACTGCTCTCTAACTTGGTGTCATCTGTGACCTGACTCAGGGTGGCCTCGATCTCTTTGTCCTGATTATTGATTACACCAAGCAGGACTGGCCCCAAAAATGAGCCCTGGAGAATGCCACTTGTGGCCAGCAAGGGTCAGCATAAATGTGGTTTTCTGTCAGACTGCAAGTTCATTAAAGAGCACTCACAGTTCTGTTACTCAAATTACACTTGGCAGAATTTAGGATCCAAGTACAAGAACATCAAAAGAGCAGACTAAACAAGTTCAACCCACTGAGTCACCAACTTCTTTCCATAACTGCTAAATTTTTAGAGAGATATAAATCAGATCAGACCTGAGTTTATTAATCTGGACTCTATTTGTAACATGTTAAAACTGTCACTAATGAAAGCTGATAGAGAACTTCAGACATGGAAGTATCCTTGCTATGGTCAATCCTTATTTTTAAGGTAATGAGTATGGAAAATAAATAAATTTAACAGTACTAATATGGACTTTTAAATGGTGAGGTTTTTTTAATTACAAAGTTGCCCAAAAAGATGAGTATTTACAAAACATTGAGCCTTTCAATTCTGTTATCAAAACCTGCTGAGCCCAGTACAGATAAACCCTAAAGTAGAATATTATACAAATCCAAAATATAGTAAGATCAGTAAAATTGATGTCATAAAACTACACCATTTCCCGAACAGGAAAGATCAAATATGAATCAGCACAGCTTGAAGTGAATATGCAGACTTCCAACAGATTCATTGGAGACAGCCTCTGGGGTGTAACCCAACAGTCCAGTAACTGACACTACATCAAACCCATTGAGGTGTGTTTAATGAAATCTGTACACACAAAATTTACAAATATTTTCAAAGATTCTTTCTTAGTCTTTGGAAAGATGTTGTAATTAACTCAATTAAAATTGATGCAATCTCTGTCTAGGAGTGTTTCTGTATAAGGGCTTAAACTGTCTGCCCAAAATACAAAAAGTATTTAAATTCTCCTGTTGAATGAAAAAATAGAAATTTTTAATAAGGCAGAACCCAAATTTTAAAAGGCTGTTTTACATACACCGAAAGTCTTTTTATATCACAGGCAGAAAAAAGGAAAAATCCAGATGACTCAACCCAGGACAGGGAGAAGAATATGGTAAACTCTTCAGAAATCCATGTATTTGCTTGCAGAGGATCTTTACTCAGTGCTTTCAGAGAAAGGCAACATATTCCTTATCTAGTGTCTAGCATAAATAGCTAAGAAGACTGGCATGCACAGAGCTAGGCAGCTTCATGATACAAAAGTAATCAAAGCAGAAGTCTGTGTGTGGCTCTCTGTCCTTTATAAAGCATCCAGATCTCAGATCAGCTGCTGCTTCCCTTTGGTCAGTAAGAGGAGGAAGCCCCCACGCCAGGGTCAGCCCAGCAGTTCATTTCACTGGGTTACTGGCAAGGCCACGTTGACGGGCACTTGGCTGGGCTGCTGTGCTGGGGACCCATTGCTGAGAGGCTGCTGTGGAACCGCAGCTGGCTCCATTTTGCTGATGTGTGTTATGAAGCGCAGACGAAGTTTCAAAGCTGGCCTTAAATTACAAATTATCTTCTCAACCTGGTTTAGAAAAAGAAAAAAAACGTATTCAGTAAAAAATGGGGTATTTTTACATGCCACTACTGTACATAGACATCACTTTAGCACTACAGAAAATGGGAAAATATATAGTAAACAGAGGTATTTACATAAATATTTAATTAAAAATGCTAACTTTTGGACCTCTTCTGATAACCAATATTAAAAAACCCCTTTCTGTTGTAAGAGTTGTGCACCAAAGCTTTGTAAAACAAGTCACACAACTGACACTTTTAAAAGTGAATACTGTAATAAACTAGAGATAAATTGAGTGAATAATTTTTCACTGAATATGAATGAAGTTGTCCTTTTGTCACACGTCAAGTTACACTACTGAATCAGAAATTACATAAAACTTCAGTGAAATAGATTTAAATGAACAGAAGTTATGAAATGTCCAATAGCTTTATTTCTAGCAATAGCTCTAATAACAATATTTAAAACACCCTGAAGCTGTGTCTTAAATCAGACTACATAAATTAATCTTGCAATCTGAGATATCCAATCTACTCCATCTGAAGCTTTTCCTGCACCAAGTTCTTACTTTGCATATGGAGACTAATCAAGTGTTGAGCAACTTGTTGTACTGCTACCCATAGGTAGTTCACAAAAAGATTAAATTATTACATGGGAAGAAAGGTAACTGAAGTATCAGTATCTACTGTTTACTTACTTGGTCTTTCACACTGTCACCTGTAAACATGTATTTCATATGATACAAGAAATCACAAATGGGATCCATGTAGTTCAGGTGGGAGCTGTACCGATCTGCATTCAGGAGCATTTCATAAAATGCCACTC
This sequence comes from Passer domesticus, assembly GCF_036417665.1. Taxonomy (NCBI): domain Eukaryota; kingdom Metazoa; phylum Chordata; class Aves; order Passeriformes; family Passeridae; genus Passer; species Passer domesticus. The sequence continues at coordinate 55,360,497 of NC_087476.1, forward strand.
CAATCTGTTTACACAGACACAAAGAGCAACCCCAGTGAAAACAGGTTTTAAAATGCATTAAATTAGCTATATAATAAATATGTACTGCTTTTTAAGTAGCTGTGATTCCTAACAATTTACTTTCTTACAGATGAATGGACAGGTCTAAGTCATCCCATTATGGTTCACTAAATGATTCTGAAGTTAAGCTCTTCTCTCAGCAGGGTCTCTGATATCTGACAATTTTCAGCTAATCTGCCTATTGATGAGCTCCATCTCTTTTTTCCTCCCCTAACCTTATCCACACTGACATGACTGTAAGAAACAGTTCATGTTCCTCCATCCTCACAATTCACCTCTTGCATACAGGCACTAAGTCTGATGTATATTTTGCAAGTAGTTTGAGAGCCAAAAAAACATTTATTGCTTGATATTTCTGGAGGTTTATTTCTTTTCTTGCTTGAAAAGAAATGCTCTAGGTGTTTTATTCAACAAGATTCCAGTTAACGGGGAACAACTCAGTAACACAGGTCCTTGCAATTACTGTTTAGTCTGTACAGAATTTAATTCTGAACATCTATTACAGATTTATATCCCATTCTGATTCACAAATTAATTGCAAAGGTAAAATAATCCATACAGTATAAAACCATGAGCCAGACTTTACCTCTATCATGCACCGTGTCCTCTCCTGCTGGAACCGCTGCAGGAAGGGGCCAACGAGGTGGTAAACGTAGAGCAACTGGAACTCTGTTTTCACAATGGGTATCAAAGCTTCTGTGAGGAACCTGCAGTATTCAAGACAGGTACTACATCAGCTGTCTGGTTATTTGGAGTTATTGCTTTCACCTGTACCAAATTCTAGCCAAAACATCAGTCTCTCTCACAGACTGAGACCTTTATTTCAGGAAAAACCAATGTGCCTCTGGAAATATGAGCTATTTGAAATAGGGCAGCTCTAGAAATAAGAATAATATTTACTGTTACAGTTACAGATGCTTTAGGAACAATCTACAGTCCATGCTTTAAGAAAAATTAAATCAATAAAAGCATAAAAGCTAATCTAGATTCAGCTAATCTAGAAAAAGGCTTATTAAAGGCAGTCACACCACATGACAACCCTAAAGCCTACAGACAACCAGAGTTATGTCAATGGAAGAGGAAAAAACCTTGTGACCCATCTGGCAAAGCTCCCCTGTACATATTTATTTGCTGGTATAAGTGCTATAGGTGGAGCTTTGTTATCTAAATTATGTGTGGAATTTAGAAGACAAATTACATTATCAAATATCATTGCACCTACTTAGGAATGAGAGAAAGCTGTCCAATGCTGGAATGATGCCAGACTGCATGTGCCAAAGCCAAAGTGTAGCTACAACTCATCTCGGAGTAAGACTGGTGACACGCTGTGAAGTCAAACAGCTGGAATGGGTAACCAACCCACTCTGTCTCTGATGTCAAGCTGGGACTATTGATGACATTCACAATGCAATCATGGAGAACAATCCAGTATGGCTCCTGGGGGAAAAAAGCAAAACAACAGAACAAACCCAAAAATTCAGAATCGTTTATAAAAAGAACACCACCTAAGACGTGCTTCCTCAGCTCTTTCTGCTATTATGGCATTTCTAAAATGTGTATATATAAATATATATCTATATAGGAAACTGTTATAAATGTCATATGGTATACAAATATTAACTGACAACCATGAAGATGAAAATTTAAGATGCACAGTACAGACAGCATCCATGTTAGTGGGTATGGAACACTCAAGGGTATGGCATTATCAAGACATATCTCATGGATTTAATTATTTAATCACCTGATATAAAGGTCTCTAAAAGAAGCAAAGACAAGGCAAAAAGTCTTAGTGAAAGAGGTCTAAGAATTATCTAGTTTTCTGAGTGCAGGCACAAACAGACCAAAAAACCAAGATGGAAACAGGAAATACAAAAAGATACAAAATACAAAGAATATAGATGAAGATACAAGGTGATGGAACAGGAAGAGTAAGTAGCATTATAAAAATAATGAGGATTAAATTTATGTTGGCTTCCCTCCAAGAAGAGGAACCATTTTATTGGGGAAGAGAGGTCACAAGGGAAGGACAGCTGTGACACACATATGGCAAGATCAAAATTACTCAGGCAGTCTTTGTCAAGTACCAAGAGTCAAGAAGACGAAAGTTTCTACTGATACACAAACTGCAGTACTGCAGACATTTCCTTTTGCAATCTCAGCCACATCTCATTTACATGGTTTAAGAAGTACAGGATATGAAAGCACAAGCAATAATCAAAAAATAACTTTGCAGGAGAACCTTTATAGATCTTCCTATTACATAGCTCCAGTTCTGAATACTACACACATGGCATTTAATCATATATCTAAACAAGAGTGATTTACTTCTTTTCATCCCAGCCTCAAAACATAATAGAAAAATAAAACACCTGGTCAATTTTTCTTTGCTGGAGGAGTAGATTTTTCTCTAACCTGCAAACAGCCTTGTGAATAGCTTGCTGTGGAATCTACAGATGTTGGCTGTAAGTTTTTACAATGTACTCTAGAAAGATGATAAATGTTTCATGGAAGAGTAATTTTTTTATTTTAAAATACAACACATTGACTCACTGGTAAGGCTGTGATAATCAGTCCAATCGCATTCATCCAAGCTGTGATGTTCTCTCTTGGCACCAGAGGCTGACTAGAGACAGAGAAAAAGAAAACTAAAGCTCCAAAGTACACAACTGCAATTTGTGCTTCTCATGCATCTGCAGACCAGGTGAACTTGCACTGAGAATGTTTGTCAAGTTGAGAGAAATACAGAAACACACACAGGTATTTACAGAGCCAAAAGATGGTATAAATGCTATTGGCATGTTGTGTGCAAAACTTTATGCAGGTGTGTTTTGCATTAGCAGCAGGTTTCGTTCAAAGGCTTCAAACTTTTTTCCTTAAGCTTTAGTGCCTAAGAGTTGTTTGTCCCTTTATTGACTCCTTACCCTCATATGCCCCAAACAGAGCTAAAAATAATATATTACCAAGCCAAATGAGGCTATACCCAAACAATTCCAGTTTGTCATTGCTCAGTGATGTCAACAGAATGGCTACAAGAATACCAGGTCCTGTCTCTCACTGCAGTTTTTTCAGTGGTTGCTCAAGAAGCAGTTATGGGTCAAATTGAATGCATCATGACAAAAGGTCAGCCTTGGCACACCACTGTTTCAAAGTATCTCTGATGAGCATCAGGAAGATTCAGAGTCCTGCCAATGACTCCTGTCTCTGTCTTTGCACTCAGAGATGCTGTGTTATCAACTGTCCTCCTTTCAGCATAGCTCAAAGAATAACAGACTTTCTCTAGGCTTTCCTGCTGAACCCAATGGATAAGATCTTTGCCTGCATGATGTCTTCCCTCTAACTTTTATGGGCATCATGCCATGTCAACTGCTCCTGAAGCACACAATCCACAACATCACAGGAATCTAACACATGACTTTTCTTGTGTCATCCAAAAATACTTTATATATAAAATGTTACCTATATACACTTATTTTTTTAAATAAGAAATTTTGTATCAGAGACTACCTTAGCAATCTCTAATTATGTATGATGTATTGCAGAAAACCATTTCTGAAAGCCAACATACCTCTTCAGCACAACATTCAGCAGAGCATTGCCCACCTCCTTTCCTGGAACAGCCAGAGCCATGAGCTCAACACAGGTAACATGCAGAGCATGGGCAGCTGGGTTAGGAAACTCATTGAATCTCCAGTCACAATTTGGAAATGGACCAGGTGATTTGCCTGCCATAGGTGCCAATGGTTAAGGAAAAAAAAAGCTGCCCCAACACAGACAGCATAAGCAGCACAGTGATTAAAAAAAGATGCATATACCACATACTAAATGGAACCAAAAATTATTGAAAACAAGTAGAACAATCACATTTCATTAAAAATAAAGTCATACAGAAGTATGAATAAATAAGATGCTGATAATCATTGAAGGACTGCATGAATACACAGATATAAATATATTACACACACACAAAGCCATGCAAAGGATAAATTTTCCTGATTAAGAGGTGGAAAAAACACCAACCATCTCATTCACTGTCTGCTTCCAAGAGGAGAAAATATAAATAATAGGAATTTTCTATGCTCATATTCAGAAACCATTAATTTGCCTCCCTGTAAGACCTTCTAACAGACTTCTAGGGTGACAGTGTATGCAAAAGGAGCATCTGCTTAGTCTCTGAAAATATTCCACTTTCCCAAACAAGATTTACGTATTTGAAATACATACAGAAAAGTTCTCCAGAGTTAACATTTGCATAAAAGCAGGGGTTTATATAATTTTAGCTTTCTTTGGAGACACCAAATAGACTTCTTTCAAATTACACATTTAAGACAGGGAAGTTCAGGAGAAGCAATAAAAAATTTGTAACACCCTGAAGATTAGTCAACACGTGTAAAGGTGCTCCAGGAAGAAGTCAAAGTCCCAGAAGATTCCTATTCTCTAATTTGCCAGCTATTTCCACATCTGAAATGTGGCACTGCTCTCAGTATTTTATTCTCAGTAATACTAATAAATGTCATTAGAAAACAGTAATAGTAATCTCATTTTCAAAAAAATTCTTTAAAACTCACACTTTGCATCAAGCTTATTTTTAGTGATGCTTAAACAGTGAAATATTTATACAGCTGTACTCCACTTTCTCCATATTATTTTAAGATGCCTACTAGGGCAGCACATCCCTGTTTAGAATAGTAAAGAAATGGAACTTCATATTTTGATGAAATGAGGCTGTAAGACATTGTCACAGCTTACTTGAAGCAAACTTTTAGAAGGATATTGTCTACCAGTCTTCCAATAAGCTTGCAATAGTAAGCATCATCAGGAACCCAAGGATTCTCTTCTCGGGGATTCATGGCACATTTGAGGTAAGTATCACTCAGACACCAGCCTGGTGGACGATTATCTTTGAGAGAGCCAATTATGGCATGAACAAGTTTTCTCTTGAGGTTTGTGCGCTCTCTCAGATGCCCCTCGTAATAGTGAAGAGTGTTGTACAGGTAGGTCACTGGTCGGTCTGCCAAGGAGAAAGAGAAAACAATAAAAGCCAGAAATAACTTCCAGCATCACTATCTGTGGCAACCAAAACTAAAATCAAGAGCTCTGCAAGACTAAGTTGCATTTATTTAGAAACACCATATATGGAATTGATTAATGCTCTTTATTTCCATATATTCTACAAAACTGATTTTCCTTTGTCTGGTACATACTTTAGTGTTTGTGCAGAACAAAAGAAGTGGAACAAAGAAGATCGGTATTACTAACAATTTCTAAGTAAACTGACTAAATAATCTCTTCATATACAAGGTATTAGGTAAGAAGAATCCAGGTATGAAGTCACAGTAAAGAAAGAATATTATAAATTGTCTGAGCATAACACAGCAACGATACCTATAAAAGAAGTGTATTTCTAAAGGTATTCAAGTATCAGGTCAAGTTATTTGAATCTTAAGTAAGGATAGAGAGAGGAACTGCTTTTCAATTGTTTCAGTCTTGGTAACAGAAAGTTTCTTAGGACACAGGTCCAAGTATTTACTACTAGAAGGGAACGGAAGGGAAAGGCTGTGAAGGAAGCATGAATGAGCAAGAGATACCTGAACAAAAACAAGTTCACTGTTAGTAAACTGAAATTCACTAACTAGGAAATGCACTTCTCTCTGTAAATGTACACAGGGTTTAGAGAACAGGAAAGGAATAAGGCAGAGCTGTGCTAATACATGAACATTATGAATGAAAGAGGTGAAAAGGACATAATGATCACAACAGGAATATATCCGACTGTATTCATGGATAACTTACCATGGAATTTGTATAAACCTCCCAGATGATCCAGTAAAGTTTCTAGTGATTTGGACACTGGAAGCAACTCCAGAAATCTATGAATTACAATGTCAAACACTGGCAAAAAGCGCAGGCATACATTTCCAAAATAAATTGGCAAGTATTGGGGCTGGATCTGAACTGGGGGATTAACTTGCTCTGCCAAGCCTTCAAAATACAGCTTTTCAGGGTATTTCTGGAAGGAAAGAAACCCACCAAAATCAAAATCTCTTTCTTCATAAGTAATGGATTAAACATTCAGCACCTACATTGCTTTAAAAAGACACTTCAGAACCCTCTTTATCACATTTGAATTCAGTGTAGTTTACTGTAAGCTTACTGAAGACAATTGAACTCTGACTTAAATGGATTATTAAAATAGTAGGTAACATCTTCAAAAAAAGAAAAACCAAATCAGAACAAAGTGTCACCACCACTCAAAATGGGCATAAGAGAACATTAAGAACCCCAGAGCAAAGCTGAAAGCAGCCAGTGCTGAAGTGTCCTTTGTCATGAACTCGAAGAGAAAACCTAGGGGAAATAAGCACTAATGGAACTTTCTGCACCACATGCTAAATTAGAACACTAGAAATAGCATGAATGTAATAATTCCCTTGGAAAGAACTATAGTGTACTCAAATAACAGATGGGTACTGCTGAGGACTGAACCTATGTTTTACCTGTGACTGAAATTTCTATATGCCAGGCTGGGTGAAGTGACTGTGCAGCCATGTCAGAGCACTTCCCAGGCTCATTTGCTTCCCTGCTACCCTTACACTTTTAGTTAGGCACTGTCAAAACACTGTACAGCCAAGTCAGAGGGCTAATATAGACCAAACAGCTCCTGGATCAAACTAGATGGCATGTATTGAGCTACATGACAGCTTGTTTGTATCTGTTCTATCTCACTGTTTATTTTTTGACAGAACAGCTCACTGGCACTCTTTTTCTAGTCAGCAGGAACCAGTATGGTTACAGGAGCATTAAAATCTCAGCAACTCTCTTCCCTAACATATCAGGCTATCATTTTCTTGTCACACAGAAGACAGAAGAAGTTTTAATAATTAGAAAATAGTGTAGGTTTAACTATTGGTATAGTCATAAAACACCAGAAAAAAAACCTTTTCCCTGTGCACAAAACCTCTGTTTTAAGTGAATTTCAGTATAAACAAGATTCCAAAATTATTTGATTTAGATGAGCAAGAATGAACATCCACCCAATTATTAAGCTACTCCTATTTTTTAATATTACTGCATTATATTTTCAAAGTCATTACGTACATGATTTATTATTTTCATACTAGCCCAAACAAATTATGGCTTATTAGGCAAGTCCAAAAATTGATAATACTGTCCTGTAAATAATGGCTGATATCAATTCCACAGAAATTATTACAATAAAAGAATATTATTAGCTGTGATACCTTGTGGTAACTCATATGCTTTGTATGCCAGTCATTCTGCAGCCAGTGTTCTGGAGAATTCTCCTTCACAAAATCACTCACTCTGTTTCTGAAATCATTAGGCTTCAGTAAGAGTAACTGGATTATGAAGTAACAAACTTGAGCTTCGTTTCCTTCATGACTACGCATAGCCTTAAGTGAAACAGATTAGATAACATGAAATTACAGTTGACACTGCTGTCTGCTCTATAGCCCCAAAACACAGCAGCCAAATTTGCTACATCTGCACACAAATTCACACTTAATATATAGTCTTTCAACTCTGTTTTTCAAGTGAAGCCATAAAAAAGAGGCAGGTTCAATCCCTATCTCATTTTCTGTTCCATGGGCACAACTTGCAAACTTCCCAGTGATAACACTTTGTGAAGGAATTCTAGGTCACTCTAATCTGTCAGTTGTCTTACTGAAAATAACCAATTAAGTGACAATGAAGTTAAGACTGCTTTTAACCTCTTGCCACTCTGACATGATTGGACTCCAGTCTGAAAACCAAATTAGAATTCAAACAACCAGCTTTACATTAAGATGAGATTTAAAATTAAATATAAAGGACAATTACTTAATGCAAATGTAGTTCTCTCTAGGTGAGTACGGTTTCATTTTATAGGATGACATGAAAAGCAAGAGAATGCCATTTCTGTCTTACTATGATGAAAGAGGCTGATTTCTAAGGAAAGCAAGCATACTCAAATGGATACAAGATTTTCCATAAGCTTGTGAATCAATTAATATCACGCCATATCCTATCTACCTTTTAAGGCTGCAGGAATCACACAACCATAGAATCATTTAGGGTAGGAAAGACCTTTAAGATCATTGTGTCCAACCATTAATTAAGCAGTGCCACTAAACCACATCCTGAAGTGCCACACCCACTAATCTTTTAAGAATCTCCAAGGATGGTGACTCAACCACATCCCTGGGCAGCCTGTCCCAACACTTGACAGCTTTTTCAGTGGAGGTATTTTTCTTAATATCCAGTCCAGCACAACTTGATGCTGTTTCCTCTTGTCCTATTGCCTGTCACTTCTTATGGGAGAAGAGGCCAACCCTCACCTGGTTACACCCTCCTTTCAGGCTGCTGTAGTGAGAGATAAGGTCTCCCCTGAGCCTCCTTTTCTCCAGGCTAAACACCCGCAGCTCCCTCAGCTGCTCCTCAAAGGACTTGTGCTCCAGACCCTTCACCAGCTCCACTGCCCTCCTCTGGACATGCTCAATGTCTGCCTTGTAGTGAGGGGCCCAGAACTGCCCAGCCTGTAGCACTGCACAGGGTTGTGACTCAAGAGCAGGACCCTGGCCTTGCTGAACTTCAGACAGCTGGCCTCAGCCCATTGATCCAGCCTGCCCACATCCCTCTGCAGAGCCTGTATAGCTAAATAAATAGCATGGCTCTCATTGATTATTAACTTAGCAAATAGTCACTATTTAAGACCAATCCATTTTTAAAAGATTGCTCCTAAAAAACGAGTCAGAAAGCAGACTGCATGAACTGTCATCTTATCTTCTGAAGTGATACTTACCAAACAGAGTATCAACCTATCCAGTGTTACAATATTGTATTTCCACACCATGTCATTGAGAATCTCAATGCATTTATTGAGCTGCTGTCCTCCTGCAGATGTAGAGAATTCGTACACCAAAAAATCTGCAAATGTCCTGACATGTGCCACCAGCGCTCTGGCCCCAATTCTTTCTAACACTCTAGTAGGAAAGGGGAAAAAAAGGCAACAAGAAATTGTTACAGTTCCTTACACATTCCTAACTGGTCTATTTGATATGAATAAGCAGTTTTTTAACACAATTGTCTTAAACCAAAAAAAAAACAAACAACAAAATTCCCTCCCTTTTATTAAATTACTGAAGTAAATGCCAAAGCAAACAAAAAACCCCAACCTTAGAGCAGGATAATTCCTAAGTTGAAATACTATTTAAGAGAAATGCTTCAAGTTCACCAATTTAATCTGTAGTATTCTGCTCAGAACCTATGCTTTACTTATATAATTGCAGTTATACAACTCTCAGGACAACCTTCTGCAACTCAACTTTATTTTCCTATGCTATGCACTTTAATATAGCCATAGCATTATCAACTATTTCCTCATTGCACACTAGGGTAACACATGCTATCAGAAATACTGTTTCAGCAGACCTAGGAAGGACTGAAAAGAAATAAAGCTCTTTTTCACAGCTGGAACTGATGCTATTTCTATCAGGAACAAATTTAAAAAAACAGATGATTACTACTTCTATAACGAATTGCCATCTTAATCCAACATTTGTTTTCTAAAGGAATATCTGTCCCTTATTCATGTATAAAGGATAAGTAAATGAATGTTTTCTATTTTCTATTTACTCTTTCAGATTGCTTGAAACACTGCTATTACAAGTAAACTGCTTAATTCAAACACCTCACTTCCTCACCAGGAAAAACATGCATTGCAGAGCAATGCATGGTGGAACCAATCCTAAACACTGCACAATTATTATGGCACACTGGCTACTACCTAGCTCCACTCTCATTTTCCACGCTATGCATTCTCCAAATTAACTAAAAGAACAAGATGTTAATTATGAATTATGTCCTCAACGCTGAGAACGCTGCTGTAATAACTCTGAAATAGCACTTTTTTAGCTCACCTGTAACCAATTTGATTAATGTGATCAGTGTCTAACAACATCTTCCACAGGAGACAAAGGAAAAGCGGGGATGAACCTTGAGCAGAGAAGTGTGTGATTATTTCATTCTCACTGGTCATCGACTTCCACTTGCGGTATTCCTCTTCCACGTTCTTCTTCAGATTAAAACGGCTTTCCTGAGGCACATTGTTCTGCTTGAAGAACACCTGAAAAAAGCAAGCTTTGCTGTGACTGGGAGCCTACAGTAAAACATTTGAACAGGAAAATTTGGTCTGATTTAGCACTGTACGGGTTCCTACTTGCTTGTACTATACAGCCTACTAGGGGCTGTAAGTCATTTCACTGTGATACCTCATTGACTGTTTTGTCACTAACAAAGCTACCATGACAAACTGCCAAAAGAAAAAATGTTTTTTCCAACTTTTTATTTTATTTTTTAATGTTTAAACCATCTGATCTACCTTGCATCAGAAATATCAGCTGACCAAATCTGACCTTAGAATTCTCTAGGGGAATGTAGCTAACACATTTCTAAAGAAATAGCGATGTTATAATCATGCTGCATTCTTTAGGGACTTGAGATTAATGCAGTTTGGACAGGGGAAGAATCTCACCAACTCACAAAAGGCAAAGGATCTTGTTAAGAGAATAAATGCACTGTATTTACAATTGTAAAGTCTTCGGGTTTAAACTATTACCTGCAGAGGAGCTGGAAAACAGCTTAGTGTATGCGATGCCCAGTTATGTGGAGTGAAACTCATGATAGTCTGCAGTATGTCTTTGCACCAAGTTCCCTGAATTGAATCAGAGCCTGTGAAAAAGTCTAGAAAATGGATTAATGGTATTAGAATTGCTCCTTTTGTCATCATATGCATCAAGGCTTTTCTAGTCAAACGCATTTTCCATTTTTTTGTCCAACTTCTCCCAGCCCCTTTCTTTATTTGCTCTACAGAAGACGATGGATATTACCTTTCTTATGCTGTTAACAATAAGAAAATTGTAAGGTTTGAGCTAGAAATAAAGCAATCATGATTTTAACATTTTGTATTTAATTTCCTGTAATGTCACTAAAACAAGCTTCTGCTGATTAACTGATTAGACTTTTAGAAAAAAAATCCTGAGGAAGATAATGATGGTGAAATTGCCAGGCGCCATTTTATACTGCTTCAGAAGGCTGCTCAGAAGTACCTGCCCCAATTAAGCTGCAGAAATGAAAGCCTCATTCCCCCAAACCTTGGGCTGATTTCATCAAAGGCTGAGAAATGGTTAAAAAAATAAAACAGAAACCAACACATAGAAGTTCTTTCCCTTTCAAATCACCTCCACCTCCAGTCTTTGTGAATCAGTTGTTCTAACTCTCCAGTGTGTCTGCAGACTAGAACCATAAAAAAGGAGAGAAAAACATCTCCCTCAAATCTAACAAAAACCTGATCCATGTCACTGCACACTGTTAAAACTTCAAAAGACACAATGAAAGCTTCCTTATTTCTCTTCCCCAAAAAAGGAACTCAACATTCAGACTACTTTTTCTTAAATGCAAGCTATAGAGGGGGTGGCTCCTGCATGATCAGCACAATTGCTGTGAGTATTTCATGCTATTAAAATAGCATGTATCAGTAATCAATCCAAGCGTTTAGATTTAAAATAATGAAACTCAAAATAAGACACTAAAAAACCCTCTAAAACCTAGTCACAGTGTGCCTCTGAATAAACTTTTAAAGAATGTCTCATTGTCTCTTCAATAATAGCTTTTTGCCTAAATACAAATAGTTGGAAATTAAAATTACACCTTTTTTTCCAAAACCAGAAGTGCATGGGATATGTTTTATGACTAGGTCATTACCATGACACTCTTTTGAAGACTACTTTAGAGAAACGGTTTGACTACAGCTTTTGCTGGGATGTACTGCTATTACCTGTCACATGTGTTGCCCTTGCCAGAGTTAAGATCAAAGCCCTGTTGAGTTCTTCTGATTCTGCTGAAAGGACTGTTTTGGGATCATTGAGGAACCGTGTGAACTGTGGTTGGACTTCCGAGCTGCCCAAAGCTGTGATTAGCCTTAGAGCTGTACTCTCAACACTGAAAGAAGGAAACAGTCCAGTTAGCAAGTAATATTTATGCTGATACTTCTAAGAGTCCAAAAATACCTATTTTTTTCTCCATTTACTGCTTCAAATAATACAGAAACATTTTATTTTAAAAATTATGGTCTTAGCCTTTTGAAAAAGTTTGCTTTTTCTACTGTTTAATAAATTTATCAACTATTTCAGTATTTTATTTTCAAATAAAGCACTCAAAAGAAGATTTAGCAAAAATTCCAAGTGTAGAGACCCTGAGCCTCAAATATCTCCAATTTAGTCCTCCCTTATTATTTTTTGCACATCTTAATCTAAAGAAGATAATATAAATAAATATATGCAAAACCAAAATAAAAAGGCATGAATAATACATAGGAAGCTTCAAAGCTCACTACCATCTTCAAGCAGACAGCACTAAATTGTCCTTATTAAAGAAATTAGGAAGCTGAGGAAGTATAACTTTTGATTAAAAGCACTTTAATTTCCAGTGCTTTAGTTGGAAGCACTTTTCACACCAGGTAGTTTGAAGTCATTGGAAATATTTTTATAACATTGTGTCTTTGAAATGCCAAAGTCATAGTTTAGCTTATTCTAGTTGCATGCAGTGCTTATTAAAACTGACTAACATCTGTATTTTACAGACTGACAAAACAAGACTGAGGTCAATAAAGACATCAAGGCCTTGAATTTAAGGAGAGACATGTCTTAACCTGTTTTCCTTGTGCTTAGTAAAGGATAAGCAACCAGGCAATTTAAATTTGGACTATGAAATGGAAAAGCCTGATCCAGTGAAAGATGTTCCTGCCCACAGCAAAAGAGCTGGAACCAGATGAACTTTAAGGTTCCTTCCAACCCAAACCATTCTATGAATCTATTAAATTACTGTATAATTAGACTTTTTCTATATGAACTGGTAATAATGAAGTTACTCTCTCTCACATACTCCCACCAGATTTATTGTACACTAAGAGTCAATGGACAGTATTTTCACCAACTTTTTGACAACAAGCCCCAGATTCTACATAGAAACTGAATCTCATGTTCTTCAACTTCATTAACAGTAAGGTAAACTCAAAGCTTTTGCCTGGAATTACCTGCATAACCTCTCTAGACCTTCTCTAACCAGCTTTGTCACCCTTCTGTATTCAAATTAGCCACTGTTTTCAGCTATCATGACACACCATAGGAGGGACTCCACTCAGGTTCATGAACAGTCACCATAGCTTTGCAAAAACTCTTTTTCAGATGCAGAGTGAACCAGATTAATTCTCTGACCTGACTGAAAATCAAACTTACATAAAAATTAAGTGGAGCCAGCTTAACTCTTGCAATGGCACAGTCTCACTGGCAGACAAACCAAGCACTGATTACAAGCAGCAGGCATTGCTCTTTATCTACCATGCAAGGACCACTTCTTGGACATGACGGTCCTGTGTGCTGACTCATGACACTTCTGCCATGTGTGTGCAAGACACTGCCTCATGCATCTCTGCAGAGCACTACTGCTAACATCCAGCTGTACTGCTGAAACACCCCAGAACAAGTCAGTCACAGAAGTAAGACTGGGAAGTACCATTTAAACAGCGCTCATGAAGCTTTCAACAAGAAGGAATCTGAGTTTATGGACAATGTCACTCACCAGAGATGAAGCTGGTTCTGATTAGTTTGTGGCACAGCAGCCAAGGAATGAAGATGGCTGAGGAGCTGGACTCTGTAATGAGGCTGGATGTGATGCATCCGATAGCTAAACATTTCCAGCAGAGTATGCAAAATTCCCCATGCATGAGATTTGAACACTGTTGGCAGGAGCTGACCTTATGGAAAAATTTTGAAAGGTAAGTTTTACAACTGACCACACCTTGAAATACAACTACAGAGTACACTGGTTTTATTGGGCTGTAAGTCACAGACTTGAAAAGTGCATACGTGCAAGTGCTGTCTGAAGAAGCTCTAAATGTATACAGCTTAATAATCTTTTGAATGAACACATACAGCAGACATACAAATTATTTTAACAAGAGAAATTAAGCATTCTGTGTGTCTCAAAGTAACTTTGCTTATGCTTTTCCCCTAAGCATGTTTTTACACAACACAGAACAACCTGGCTGTACAAGTGATGGCATAAAGCGACAGCAGCACAACTAGTCTGGAATTTACTCCAGCACTAGGACAACTTCCACAGTTTCTTTTATATTATACTAATTTATACATGCTGCATCATTATATTTTCAGTTTTACTGTGATCTCCAGTTGCCATTAAATGAAAATACTACATAACAGAAAGAAAGGGGGGAAAAAGGTTTTCTTTCTTACTGATGAAGCCTTTGATGCCCAAGGATTCTATTTCCATATAAACCAACAGGCGACTATAGGTTTCCACAAGAGCAGGAGCCAAGGCCACACTAGATTTTGCATGAGCCAGCTTAATTACCCTTGTAGCTATGCTGTGAATCAGACTGAGGAAAGAAAGAAAGTGTTTCTGAATCAAAAACACGGACTTAAAATTTAACACATTTTTAAAGTAAATTAATAGATCTATGTATGACATGTCCAGCCACAGGAAGCCTTTCTGATGATTAATTAGCTACATACAGATTTATGGGTTAAAAAGGAAAAGGCATCTGCATATAATGTACCTCATTTTGGCATGAACTGTGAGTGAGTCCAAGAGGTTCATTGGCAATGGGGTGATAGACCCTGATGCCATGCAATTAGTCCCTGGAAGAGGTGTCCTCATGTTGCCATTTCCATAAATAGTCTCTACTAGCACACCCATTGGCAAAGTGAAGCACTCTGAATTGGTTGAGTAAGCATTGCACAACAAGGCAATTTTGTAGTCATTCATCTGTAAGCTCTTATTCCTTAAGCTCTGTTGCAAAAACCTGTGTGCCAGAAAGATTAAACATTAAGCAGAAAGAAGAATACATATGCATTCCAGGAATACAGCTACAACAATCTCAGTCATAAAACCCATTGTAAAACAGTGGAAAATAATTAAAATAGTTATTAATTGCATTACATCAAAACAACTACTTCTTATGCCACGGTTTCACTGTGTTACGATTTTTCTATATTTGAGAAACAGCTCAGGGAAAACACACAGTTAAAAATCACCTTTCCAGAAAAAAACTGAACCCAATGTACTGCTTATCCACACTTTCCAAACCACAGCATAACAAAACACAATTGTTCATTTACTTTCAGATTCTCTATCAGTAATAAAAACTGGTTATTCTGAGATAAAATATATAATTTCCACTAGCTGCATAAAAACATTTCACTTTTAATGAAATATTTTGATTTGGAGCTCTGTCTTTTTGAATGACTTTGAAGTCACTCTACAGATAACCTTTCTACAGCATCCCATCACACAATACATTCTGAATACAGTCTTGGAACTGCCAATTTCATTATTCCTAAACATAAATCAAAACATAACAAAATTCCCACACTCACTCATGGTGAAGTTTAAGAGAATGAGGAATGGGAATCTGCAACTTGGAGTTGTCACTATGGGCCTTCCGGTTCAGATGAATCCAAATGCAGGTCATTGCAAAAGCATGAGTTGACTGGGGTTTGTTAATGTCAGGTACGGGAATATACTAAAGAAAGAACACATGAATGTGACATACCACATGGATTAATGTGCAGAAAATCAACTTAGACAGCCAGAAATTTTCAGTAATTTTAACAAATTATCTAAGACCTTGGCAGAAGGAAATTCATGCTTAAGAGTATGCAGTTTCCAGATATATATAACTATATATAGGTACAAAGCAAATGCTTTTTCTCTCAGCCTCACATTTACACATTAATCAGAAATGAGTTATCTGCTTCCCTAGTAGATACTCAGTAGTTCAACAGTATTTTCTGAAAAATCTCAATTGTTCATTGTCACAGTTAATCCTTAAACATGAATACACTTCTCATTAAAAGGTAGAGATACAACCCAAAATTAAAAAGTTTTGGATCTAGACATAGCTACAGTACTACCATTGGAAAAGCAACTCTAGCTCTCTCCTTTTGCCAACATCCACATTTCTTTCCCCTTGATACAGTTATGGCTGCACAAACACCACTGACAGTGCAAGTGAGACAGCACCAATACATATCAACAGGATAGCAAGACAGATTCATTTAAGGGCAACATCCAGAGATAAATTTTAAGTGCTTGTGAAACTGAATCTTAAAAAATGCTTCCTAAGATTCAATTTCACAAGCACTTAAAAAGCACTAGTCAAACAAAGACTTTGAATAAGTGTAACTTGGAGCCATCATTACAGCTGAAGTAAGTAGTCCCTACTGCTCTTCCTGTATCTGATGCTATCAAAAGCAATTGAAATCTTCTGACACAAATTTACTGAAGAATTTCTGTGGGTCAAAACTAATGTAGCAGGGGGAAAAACTGCTACATATGAGTTTAATACATCACACAACTGTAGTTTTCTATCCATTCACCCAAAGTAAAAAGCATTACGATAAGAGTAAACAATCAGGACTTCACACTGACAGTGCTGCCAGAATTAAAGTTTAAGAACTTTGTCTAAGTGCCCCTTCCTCAGAAACTTTAATTCTAGAGGAATGTACAAAGCATGGATATGACTTGATTTGCCCCTGCAGAATGAATTTAAAGTACTATTCTGTTTCAGCCCAGAGGTAACAATACAAATACACATTATTCCTTTCCAGTCTCCTCAGTGCTTTAATAAACTTCTCAAAACCTTAGTCAAACCAAAGCCAAGGAAGAGAGGAGTTAACACAAGTCTTTCTTGCCCCTAAAAACAAACGTGGTTACATGGATATGAAATCCTCAAAACAACTTATGAAACATCTCCCCCCAACTACGCAGCACGCTGATCTACCAGGACTATGAAGTATTGACTATGAAGGTCCCAAGTTTAATTAAAAATAAAACTTCTCATATCAGAGACTTACTTCTTTCTCAGGATACAGGAGGTCAAACAGCTTCATAACTGGAAGGAAGTCAGCCAGTGCATTCTTCTGGATGCTGCCAGAGATGAACTGGAGTAGCACCCACATCAGGTGGTCTCTCCCCTTAATGAGACCACGGCCTGCCAACTGTCAAGAACACTCAGTAACAGACAAATACTGCATGCAGAATTAAAATCACTGCAAAGATTCTTATAAAAGTAGAATGGCAGACTAAAACAGTTTCAGCACAGAATTTTATAGCAGGACTTAGGCAGAATCATACATTGTTTCAGAAAGAAGGGAAATAGGCACATTACTTGTAACAGATGAACAGACTCTGTGAGGGCCACAACAATTAATGGTAAGACTCAAAATGCATTTCACTCCTGAGGATCACTGCTTTAAAAAACTAGCAACACTTCAATATTGGTCTTCAATTGTCACCTTGTAGCCCTGTAGTGAAGTACAGTATTGCCATTCCTAGCCACAGGCTTTATAAACTCCTACAAAGGAAGTCCCTGAGCCAGAACAACTGGTTTGCTTCATCTGGACTCACCTGGGTTATTCAGTTTTTTTTTGTTAATTAACTTCTTAATCTGTAACAGCAACTCTCTAGTAACTAATATTCTACTCTTATCTTGCTTGCTGTAGTTTTATACTAGATTTGTACAACTGTGTTGTGCAATGCCTATTGTTTCAATGGTTTATAACAGCAATTACAGGAACGTAGCCCTGGTAAAATTAATTTCAGGGAAAACAAAGACAGCAGAGAACTACAATCCATCACAAGTGGAACACAACATGCATAGTAAATTTTTATGTAACACAGAACTGTGGACAAATGAAGACAGAGCCATGTGTCGTGCATGTTGGAAACTGCATCTAAATAGCCACAAGCTGATCCTATCACAAGGAGAAAGAACATCCCTACCCTACCACCAACAGCATACAGCTCTCTCAGCAAAGAGCTCTGGAGGACTGGCATCACCACCTTTAGAACTATAACCTTGAGCACCAGAGGAAAGGGCAAGTACTAGTATCAGTTCAAATGGAATTATTGCCAGGAAGTAATATTAACTTAGGACTGTGATTGCCAGTATCACCCATAGTTGGACAAATTACCTACTCTACCTGAGTAGATTGATTAGACAAACAGCAAGCTCCTACATGACATGATTTTTTTAGCCCACAAACAGAACAGGGCATTCACTCCATTCAAAATTTGTAAACTGGATGCAACAGCACAGTACTTAGGTCTTCTGAATTATGCCAGTTTATCTCTTTATTCTAGTTATTAGCACACTTTGAATCCAAATAAAATGCAACATCCTGTAACTGAATACACTAAAAACACACCTAGCTCAGAGCATCATAAGTTGAGAATTTGACTTCTAGAGAGAATAGTGATTAAAATTTTAATTCTTACACATAAGGTACTTCTTGCAGGGATGAGTGACACTTTTTTAAAAAAATCCTGGTTTTGCTTTTTAAATCCCTCTTACCATGTGGGAGCGATACAAACAATTTACCTTTTGATGGAGTGACAGGACCATATGAGGAAAACTTGCAAACTGAAAGAGCACAAAGAAAATGAGCTGGCTGGAGAGATGCTGCCACAGAAGCTGACTGGTTCCACCATCATCAAACTTCTCTTCAGTCTCAGACCGTTCCATGGCATACACCACAAGATCCACCAGCTGGTCCTCCAGCACAGGGCAACGTTGCTTGTGCTGTAAGGCAGAGATCAGATACAGTATTCCAAAAGCCTTGCCATTAACTCCAGAACTTGCACAGTTGCAGTTACAGTACAGTATTTTGACAGAAGGCTGGGAAGCATGAGATGAAGTCTGAACTTAAGTTAAGGATAAGCCAGTATATTAAAGCTGCACTATGTTACAGGTCACAATGATTTTTTACATTTTATTATATATTCCATAATTCCCCTACTCAGTTCCAAAACACAGCTCATCAATGCACAGATAACATCTGGGGGGTTTTTTGCTGTTTCAGGCAAAATGTTATTTCTCTGATCTCACACTCACAGAAAACAAAGCCCATTCCTTAAACACATAGGTGGAGGTTCTTTTATTTGGTTTGGGGTTTTTTGCTGGGTTTGTTTTTTTTCATTCCTTTTTTTCTCCATTAAGTCCATTTCAAACATAAGGTTCACCATAAAGAAAATGTATCAATTATACCATCAAATTCAGAGAAAGCATCCCAATACATAATGAAAGTATTTGATGACTAGTCTCTTTTTCACTCTCATATTGGGTTCACCCACTGCCTGCAACAAGCAGCAGAATTAACATCTGGTTAATACCCCTATAACTAGATACTGTCCTACTGACATAGCACCACAGGTTACAATATCAAAAAGGTTTGAAAATTAATCAGCACTGTGTTCTACATACTGTGAATAGGACGGAAATTACACATCAGAGTGAGGAGTCCCTCAGATGTTAGACTGCCACAGCCTTCACAGTGAGCTATGCAAACCCAGAAATAATTTAAAACACACACCAGCTCTGATGATTTTTAATAATGATCAAATAAGGAATGCATTATATATTCAGATATATGCTGTTAGTACAGACGGATATAAAATAGGTCCACTACCAGTAATTTGGAACTCAGATTATAAATCTGCAGTTCAACACTACCAAGTATAATGTCACACGTTACAAGATCCTCAGTGCAACAATTTTCTGTTATTATCCTGGATTTGTATTGTTACACTCACTCAATGTACTGTAACTAAGGAAAAAAATCCATGGAGAATTTAACTTATCTCAGAAAGTGCTAGCACTTTGGAAATAATCTAACCTGATTGTTTCAATGCAATCTGTACTCAGGAATGGTCACATTTATTCATTTTTTAATTTGGCCTGATGCCTGTAACATAATGCAGCCTTAAAGAAAAAATTATTACTTTATAATACAAAAGAAAAGGAACTGAGCTGCTCAAACACTAATCATGAAAATGCATTATCCCTTTCTAGAGGCAAAAAGGTGTATGTAAAAAAGTTTTAAAAGATCACCCCAATACTCATAAAACATTTCAGGGATGCCTTAGATGAATTCTTTGACTTACTAGCCAGGCAGCCTAACAAAAGGCTAATATAAAGATATAATAAAAGTAAAGAGAGATGCTGAAAGGAGATGCTTGTTCTACCTTCATTGATGGTACTCTTTAGCTATGAAAACAAAAGAGATTCTCTTCAATTAAAAATAGAATGCAAGAATTGGAAAAGTTGACAAAATACAGAGAACAGCATCCCCTGTTGCATGCTCTTTGCCAGCTCAAAACTGCAGAAAGCTACAATTCCAGCTGTGCTTTCTTGAAGCATGCTTAACACAAACCTCTAGCTAAGACAGAAAGCACCGATGATACCTTTTCTCCCGGTACACAATGTGACTATCACAGACCAACCACGGGACGGGTTACAGAGAGCAGTACTGGCACCATCCGTTCAGAACACTTTGGGGCTTTTGTGGCTCCTTTTTCTCCCCCTCCCAAAGCAACTAATTATGAAGCAGAGCAGGGTGCAACAGACAACACTACAGACTAGTTTATAATCCAGCATGCAAAACTACGATGTACAGGGCTTGAAATTTAATAGTTTGCTAAGCACTGGGTTAACGTCCAAAAACCTAATTATGTTAAGCTATATTAATTTTGAATAAAGTTATTCAAAGAATACAACGGGAAAAATATTACAGTTAAAAGGAGAGCCAGAATTTCCAGTAGGATTTTTTGCTATTCTGAACAATTCTTAGACTGGGAAAAGTTTAAGAGCCAGGAAATTAAAAAAATGAATTCAAGCTTTTATTTTGAAAACCACACTTTCATTACTTTAAAAACAATTTTCCATGAGAAAAGATAGCAGTACATCACATTCTATCCTCATTCATTTAATTTTCTGGCAATTCTTTTCTGTATTTTTAGTGAATATACATTTTTGCAAAGAATTCATATCTATAGTTTCAGAACTCTTGGAAATAAAATACTGCACTGCACAGGAATTTGTAGGATTGGACCCTTGCTTTATTAATCGCTCATAAGTGAAATAAAAGCTCAGTATAAACTGAGATGAATAAAATTATACATGAGAGCTGATTACCCTCATAAATAAGTAGGAATTCAGGTTTTGGCATGGCTTAAGTAAAACAAAAAAGAACAACCAAAAACTGAACAGCACTCCAAATGCTGTTCTGGATTATGTATGAAAAAATGTAGCATTCAAAAATCACTGTGCTTTTCCCCTAAAGTAAATATGACTCTAATTTCTACAATTTGGTTGTACAAACACATTCTCCATTTTGTTCTAAGAATAATATTTAAAGATCTGAAAATACATAATTTAATTGGAAACATTATTAAACCATGAAGAAATACGGGTGGGGGGGGAAGTGCTTCCATGACAACTTGACACTAAAATTTCTTGAGGCTAGCCCTCTAATGGACTAGTGGTATTTGTTTAAATGGATCAGAGCTTCATTTGGATGGTGGCTTGTTGTTCTAACTTGGGTTTGAATTTTTAACTCCTTGTTTCTTTGGGGTGTTGAGACAGGATGGGTAAGAAAGGGTGGGGCAGGGGCACAGCTAGCATTAGAAGTTTCTCCTTAAAGAAGAATATTTTAAGGATGGCTATGACAGCTTTTCAGTATTTTAAACAAACAGCATTTAGTAAATATCTACACTTAAGAAATGGACTCAGAAGACCAAATCACAGAGGCCAAGATTACAAGAGTAAATGGTGTCTCCAAAAGTCCAAGTCAAAATGCCAAAATAGTTAAAGCATGACAGAACTACACCAACACTTCCATTTTCAAAAACTGTATTCTATGAGGACACAAAACCTTAAAGCTTATTGTTTATATTATATCTGATTCTATCATCTCTCCCAAGTTTGGCAGCCATTCTCAAGTTTCCCCCATTAAAAAAAGGAGTAAGTTTCAATAAGGAACATACACTTAAGTGCTCTCAATGCACAACCTTACAATCAGAAACCTATAGAACATAATCACACCCCTCAAACTAAGTACTTTGCCACATCATTACCAGTAAAATTCGATAGTAAGATGCAATCAGATCCATCAACCAGAATTTTAAAAATAAAAGTGAAAGTCAATTTTAAAATATTGTATCCTGTCATTCCTTTCACTGAACAGCTCTGCTTACAATAGCTTCCCCATGCTAATTATCCTGGTTTGTAGCTAGCAGAGAACACAACTACACATTCACCTGCACAGAGGAAGGCATAGATAAGCTGCAGATCACCACTGCTGTTTTAAAAGGTGACCAGCCAAATACACTACTTAAAGAGCAAAATCATTAATTCTATAGCTGCTAATTAAACATTTTTACATTACAGAAACAAGACATCTGAAAATTACCTCCTCTCTCAAATATTCCCCAAAATAACAGTTTTTGATTGAGTTTGAGATTAGAGGACTGCAACAAGATCCTAACTGCAACTATGCAAGCAAAACCAGCATTTTATTCTTCATGCAAGTCTGTACATACAGAGAAAGTAAAGATATTAACCATTTATAAACCACTCTCAACAAAGAGAGTTCATGTCCTTAAGACTTTGCTTTAGTTCTGTTTTAAGAAACAACTATAAGATCCCTAACCCAAATCTTAATGTGGTATCAGTGTACTATGACATTCTGAATTAACAATCATTTTCCAAAAAAACCAAATTGTTATATGGTTCAAAAAACTATTTAAAAAAAGCCCTAAGAATTGAAATTGACACCCCAGCAAGCCGGAGAATATAAATTGGCATAGAATTGTTGAGTTATTTAGGTTGCAAAAAGACCCTTAGGATTTCAACTGCAAATCATGATAATATACAGGACAAGATACAATTTAAATCTCTACTTCCTATAGACCAGATACACAAGAGTATGTACTGTCCCACACAGAAGTACACAGTAGCAAAAACTCAGAGTCCCCAGACACCAGCAAAAGAAACATTTTGAAGTCTATTATTACATTTGGACTTAAAACCATATACTTGATAAGGTTATTGGAAAAGCTCATCCCACAAGAAAACTTAGAATCCTGAAAGGAACACATGAATCTATAAAAATATGACATTTTACCTTCATTTTTCTCCCTGAAAGGTTAACAGGACAGCTGGATTTGTGTATTTTTTACACAACTCAGAGATGGCTTGAGTGAATGGTTTTCTAACACAGACCTGCTTAGTTAAGACTGAACCACAAAATTTCGTTGTTCATCTTCAAGAACTAGGACCAATCTGGCTGAACCATACCTAGATTGTGATGCCAAAAGATTCAAATGAAGGCTCCAATCCTGCAACTGGATCTGTGTAAATAGTTGACAGGGCATACAAGCAACTCCACATAATTAATGATCATAAATAAATAATGATCATTGCGTTGAGGTGTTTCTGTATTTAATCTGAAACAAACTTGGCACTATTTGCATTTCTAAGTGTCTTCTATTATAGTGACAGTTCAAGTTCTGCAAGTTATTTCTCTAATAATAAAATACAACATTATCAGCCATTTTACTGAAAGCATTGATATAGTTACACAATTTCTGAAAAGCATGCTACTATTTTTGTCAGGCGGCTACATTAAAAATTGAAATATAACACAAAGGTAATTTGTACCTAAAAACAAGGAAAATTGTAATGCTTTCCACAGTTTTATGCAGAGTATAATAACATTTAAATGGAACATATTTTCTGTTCTATACCACTGTACCACCCACCTCTATACCTGTATTTGCAACTCACATATTTTCAACTCACAAATTTTCAACATCTTTATGCTGGTGTAACTGTAGTAGCACAGCTATAGTTCATGTTCTGTCAGCATTTCCTTTATAAGCTACATTCTTCACGTTTGTTCCTTGGCCATAAAAGTTCATGCCAGGATGAAACTTTGTGTAGGAATTCCTACACTAGCAAACAAATTTTAAAAGTATAATTTAATGCATTTTATTTCTTTGATTACTTTTAGAGGACAGTGAAGTAGAAGTTAAAACCCAGCATTTTTAACATAAATAGTATTTTTTTACATGAAAGGACAGACCATCCATAGTTAGAAGAATAAAATGGGTTCGACATAATTTTTGTCTGTATCTTGTATTATTTACCAGCTACAAGATGGATAGAGGAATAATTTTATTTATCAACTCAATGCAATGCAGACACAGAAAGACACACAAATACTACTCATTTAAACAGTAAACCTAGCAGCTCAATTCAAAGGTTTAACATTTCAGCTGCTTTAAGTCTCAGGTACAAAAGATTGTCATATACAACACAGAGTACTGTCAGCCAAGATGTAGGAATCTGTGCATTCAAAAATATTATCCCAGTTCAGAAAATGGTGTATTCCATTACACTGGGAAATGTACACAAGGTTTCAGGATCATGTAAATTTTATAGTCAAGTTACAAACCTGAAAAAAGTTTCTTAAATGGAAACACTGACACAACCTTCACTATAGTATTGCAAACAGCAACGCTATTTTATAAATTTTAAACACTGCTTTTTTAAAGTAGGTGTGGCAATTATTAGTGTCATGAGGGATAAACTATAACACCATAATTTAAATTTTCAAGCAGAAGTCCACTTTGTTGACTTGCTCAGGTGTTTATTCATTTAAGCAAGTAGTCAAAATTTTAAGGAACTACTTTTTGTGTGGCATTCTGTACTACTCTTCTTTCACCTAGATTGGAGAGTATTATAATTGCCTGTTGGGAAGTTCTTTACAGAAGCTTCCTAACGATAACAAAATTCCACTAGTAAACCTTTCTTTTTTTTTAATTATGTATTTACAGTCTTATATTTTTACAATTAAGTCCAGTGGATGTTTTTCCACCACATTAAGGAAAGAAATTTTGAACTAAAAATCTCTCCTCATCTGAAAATTCCAGCAAAGTTGAAGTTATGACTGGCAAGGGAAATGGTAGCAGTCCATTCCAACAAAAATTTTAGTATCAAAGGACCACTGACTGTCAGCTTTATGCTATATCTCTTGTATCTCTAGAGAACTGTAGTGAGAATTTGCCCTTGACTAATGGTCCTGCCAATTTCAAGCCCTGACTGTACATGTATTCTCTACCTGGAATCAGTGGCTACAAAGCGGCCAGCGTATCGTTAGTCACAATACAACAGTAAGGTTGTGAACATACCTGAGCAATGTTCAAGGTCTAGAGCATTGGAGGATGGGCAGGACAAGACAGGACAGAACAAAAATAAAGGAAGAAAAAAAGAAAAGACAAAACAGTGACTATGAGGCCAGCCTCAAGGATCCCCAAGTCAGACTAAGCCCCCCCATTCTAAGGTTTCAAAAGAGAAAATGTAACAAAATAAACCCCAGCTTCCAACTATTCTAGTACTAGAACATTCCAATATAACAGAGTACAACAATGCTTTAAAAACCAACGAACAATAACCAGTCTCCTACTGTCTGTCAAAGGTGTACTTGAGGCTGGCCTTATAGGAAAAAAAAGCAATGCAAAAAAAAATCATATTTTAAATCTCTACTTTTCAATTTAACATTCGTAAAGCAATATACAAATGATAGGAATAACAGTGTCCAATTAACCTAATATGATCTCATAAAAAAAAAAAAAATTACCCTCTGTACCTAAACTGTTTTGCTTAGTTAGCTATAGCAAAGAAAAGAGAAAAAGAATAGTGCAGATTCTATGCAGAATTAAATCACGTGTTACAGCACAGTACAGTACCTGCTTATTCAGACCTAGCATATTGCAGACCATATCCCTTGAATACGGTTGCTCCAGCACATATCTCAACAAAGCAGTCTGTGGTTCAAACAGATCCTTGAAAAAGAAACAAGCAATCACATAAAAACATATATTGCCTCAAGATTGTTTAATACTGAGCTTACATTTAACTGAATAAACAATGTAAGAATGAATGTTTAATTTATGCAGTTATGTATTATCTGGGAAATCGTCTTGCTCTCTGGTAACTAAAAGAAATGAGATAATCATAGTTCTTAAGAAGTGGCAAATTTTATGAGGTCCAAGTAGAAGAACATTCTTCATCCAACAGAAGGATGGTACACTTCTTGGAACAGCCTTGAACTCAAAGGAAACAAGGTAGAGACATCTGAAGAAATGCACCAAAATGCATAAAAGTCAGGACTGATGTGAAGAAATCAGACATGAAAAAACTGCTCATTGCATCCTTCCACAGCCTGAATCACTTTAAATAAAAACGTTATCTGGAGTAGGGTTCAAAACAAACAGAAGGAGCTGTTGCTTCATGCAACTAAGCCGAAATGTGGCATTCCTTGTCAAATGAATGTTAAGGAAAGTAAAAGCTTACAGGGGCTCAAGAAGAGTCTGAACAAGTAGCTGGGAGATGAAGGTCTACTAAATACAGAGAAATCACGTCTGTGTCAGGAAACACACAAAATTATAATGGCTGTAGATTGTGAGCACTATACATGTCACTAGACATACCCGTATTTCCTTTCTTAGACATCTAGGGTATGGGGAATGGGATGCAGGACAACATGGATTTTCGTCCTGATCCTTTAAATTCTTTCAGTACACCACTATTTCACATTCAGTTTTAAGTTTAAATATGCAAACTTTAAATCTAAACTGTACATTATATTTCCTGTGGAACAATGAAGAGCACAGAAAAGAAGAAATTACTTTCCCATTCTCTTCCATCTAGCCAATTTTACAATCAATTCTCTGCTCTCACTTGTTCTCTCACATGCACACACCCACAAAGCACATTAAATTATGTCTCGTGTTCTTCAAGAATCTGGACAGCAGTAATGCCAAACACTACTTTCCAGGTCCTCTGTATATAGCTTGAAATCATTGAAATATAAAACATCTACACCTTCAAAGTTAGCCTAGCTGGAAGAGACATTCACAATTGAAAATTTTCCCCACTTTAATGACACAGAAATTTTGTTTTACTGAATATAACAGGTTTAAGAAGTTTAATAAGGCATACCTTATCATATGGTAAGAGACCTTTCAAAGGAAAACGAAGGGTTGTAGGATCCAGCTTCCATGAGTTACACATGGCACCAGAGTTATTTACCACAGGAAGGAGACTACAGCGACCTACATGCAATGAAACATAAATTCTCAACCAGTGAAACTGGCCCATTGCCCCATTGTTGTGATGCAAAAACTGGCCTAGGCCTCTTTTATGCTCTCTTTAAATTTCCCTCTTTAAAGGTTTTACCACAAGGATTGCTTCAAACTGATTTTATTTTTCTAATCAATTTTCAACTAATAAAATATCTACGCAGTAAAGTCCCCATTTATTCACACTGGGTACCCCAAAAATAAAAGTATTTGCAATTATCAATCTATAAGTACCCTTAGATATTACCAGACTATTATTCCTCTGCCATTGCTTGACCTAGGGATTTGATTTTGGCAGACTGACCCTTTCCACAAAGAAAATAGCCTTATAAACCTAAGTATAATCTATTCTTTCAATTTCCCTTCATTGACCCTGTGGGCAAGATTGTGTTCAGTAAAGCAGCCAAACAAAAATGTGTGTATTCCAATTAAAGTCAATGAAGATCAGACAAATCAGTCAGTGTAGCCCAGTGACACCAAAACACATGAAGTGTGTTTGGTAGGCTAAATTTACACTTTTTAGTCAGTGTAGATTAGACAACTAGCCCTTACTTCAGTTGCTTAAACATAAGCATCTGAACCGAGCCCCAAGCAAACCTGTATATCAGCATGTAAATTGAGGTGCCTCAATTTTGACCTCTCTCCAGTTCAAATTCCATGACTTCTATTATCCAAACTGGCCATATTATTATCAGATAAAACAAGGAGTAAATAAATATTTATTTCTTCCCTTCAATTTTCTTTATACAGGTCATTTACACATACAACACTTGGAAAAATAAAATGTGATCCCTGTCAGCTATATAAATAAAAGCTATGCCACACTTTCAATATTTCTGATGCATCTGACACAAAATGCTTTGGGAGCATTACAGATGAATTTACATTCTTAATCTCTGCACTAAAGAAGCTCCATCACAATAAAACTTGCTCAGAACTAATGCAGCTCTTATTAAACTACTCAAAGCAAACAGAAGACATTTTTATATTTTGAAGAAAAATGCAGCAGGAATCATATTAGAATAAAGCCAAATTTTGATCATCAGATTTCTAACAGTAAATGAAGATGAAAATTTCTTTCACAGAAAAGTAGAATGAGAACCCATCTGAACTAGGAAATGTTCACCCAGAAGCCAGCAACAGTGAGGAGGCTGAGCAGCTACAAAAGCTCCAATGGAAACTGAAGTCAAAACATTTCAAGACTAACATCCCAGTGGATATGTATTAACTTGGGCACACAAAACCTACAACTTCCCTACTCTACTAGTGACCCGTAGTTACAAACCATATGACCATGTAAAAACTAGCACACTTCCACTACCAGTAAGTGGCAAAGAATTATTTTGATCTCATCAGTGAATTCTCCCCATCAAAACAAAAACTGAGAGGAACCAAGTCTGAGAACAAACTGACAAGGGCAGAGGTACTACATGAAACATAAGATCTGAATTATTTTGCTTAGCTGATACAGGTCCCAAGAGGTTCTAAGAAAAAAAGAGTTCAAAATAAATTAATTCATTTTCAAGTTATTCGTTAAGTCATTGTCTTACCACAAATAGAATTTATTCTTGCTGTAGGTCTGAAGGTATCCACAAAATCTGATACCAAATTACCTAGTAACTGGGTGAGAAGAGGGGAAGAAAATTAGGGTTTAAGTTCCAGACATTGAAAAGAATATTTCAGACTTAAAAATATATATGTGTATGGATTTTAATAAAATATGCAGAAATTTACCAAAATAACTAAGCTTCCTATTTCAAAAAGTTGAAAAAATCATCTGGAACATAGAACCACAAAAATTAAAACATTAGAAAGGAGGTGCAGGAAGCACTCTTCCCTGTCAGCACTCAAGTAGGAGTTATATAAGAAGTTTCTCCTATGCAAACTATGTTACTTGAATGTATAACACTTAGATTATTTAAAATAAACCATAATTTCTCTTCATAACAAATCTCTGCCACTGAATAACAATTCCAAATAACCCAAATTAGTACAATCTACTTTAAATCTTCTCCCAAAAGACAGTAACAATTTTCCTCGTACTACAAGGGAGTTGGGATTTTACCCTTTCCCAAACACTTAGTTATTTTAGCAGAATGCAAAATTAAAAACTGGATCGATATTACATTATTTTTTGGAAACGATGACAATTTTCACTCCACCAGAACCCCAAATATCTCTACGTAAAGTTTAAAGTTCTCAGTTTAAACACAGAAAATCCTGGTCAGTTATTTAAAGTGATTTTTCTTATCCTGAAGCTATAGAGAAAGCACACAGTGGCAGGTAAGCATCACCTACATTTCCAAACATATTCAACAACACCAACTCAGTGCTTCAAATTTTTGAACGCCAGACTATAGGTCAAAATTATGTCATAAGTTCCATGCAAAAACACAGGAAGCTGCTGCTGCAATCACATCAAGCCTGCATCTTCATTCATGTGACTAAACACAGAGCTTACTGCTGAGCATATTTTACATTTTTACAAGAACTTTGTTTTAAAATATAGGTGCTGTGTGCAACAAAATTCCAGCGTACATTATTTTACACCGTATCATTACCCAGTGGGGAAGTTTTCCTTCAGGATATAGTTTTCTGATTTCTGTAACTGCAAAGTAGGCAGGCAGCAAACAAGCATTTCTTTCCAAGATGTAGGCTACCACCTATGAATAAAAAAACACATGTGTAAAAGACCCTGGATAGGGTAAATGAATGTGTAATCTGTCTAATAGTCTGAGACAGCCTAATAAAACAGATACAAGAATTAAAATACTTTTTCTTAAGTTGTATTCTGGTAGCAATACTTCAATAATTCTCAAACCTGTTTTTAATTGTACAAGCATAAGTTAGATTTGTTTGAGCCTCAAGACCATGCCTCTATGTCTCCCATAAAGTACTGAAAAAAATTACTACTTTTATTCACTAAGACAAATCTATTAATCGTTATTATATCCTATACATCTTACCTTAGACAAGTCAAGTATTGGGCCTGACTCTCTTATTAGGGATTTTAATACTTACTTACAATATCCCCCAGAAGTAGTTTGTTTACTGCATAAACTGCAATTGCAATAAAGACCTTGAACACAAAGAGTTAAGATTTTCCTGTTGAACTAGAGCAACAATCAGAGCTATCCCAACCATTAGAAAGTCACTAATAACAAGAGAATGAGGCCTATCTTCCTCTACAGCGGTATAAAATCCATTTAGTTACCTCTCTTGCTGCTAAAAGCTGCTGTACAACAGCTGAGCTCACAGTGTTTGGAATTGTTACGATTTTCTCTAGGATGACTTTGAGCAGATCACGCACACCCTAAAAGAAAGCACATGAAATTAATGTTCCTAGATATTCTTTATTTCTGGGAGAAAGATCAATATGGTCAGACAATATTTTGACAGAAAAAATAGTTCTTGCTGCTAAGTGTCAGAAGACAAATTGCTACTGAGAATATTACCTTAAAATGTAACACTAATTACATTGAATTCCTTATGGAATGTCTCAGTCTTAAGATACTCCAGCAGAGAAAGTAACTGTTGGTATTTTGATGTGCATCCAGAGACATCCAACCTACACAGCCTATTGCAGCCTGATCAGAGCACAGTGCTGTATTTTGTGTTTTCTGCTCTAACATCATCAACAATGCAGCAAGGTGATCTCTGCAAGACATGCGTGGTCTCTTACTCCTTCTGCTGGAGTTGTACCATGGTAAGAACTCAGCTTTCAGGAGCTTTTTTGCTGTATAGCAGCAGAGGTAAAGCAGATGACAGAATTCCAGCCTTAATGCCGGATAGTTTTTATTTTCCAGTGTTTACCACTTCTGCAACTGCATTAGGGTTATTAAGGTTGTAACTGAAAATGGAGGAAAGGGACTGTAACAGAAAAGTGTATGAAGAGTTACATTGTAAACACAAAATTATCACTTAGGGTAAAGTTCAAAAAGCATTAAAAGTGCTCACTGAATTTTCTTTTGTGAGAAAAGCAGACTTTGAAAAATTGGATGTCTCTTAGATAACATCATACAAAGGTAGCAAATCATATGTCTTTGCAAAGAGAAAGGAATGAGTGGAAGATACCTTGTAGTCTACACCTCCAATAATCTTCCGAACCAATTTGAATGTTAATGCCCACAGCTGAGTCCTTTCCCACTCAAGTGTATCGGAGTTTATCAGAGATTCACACACCATCCTAGCAGGAGAAAACGATGCAAGAATGAATGGCAGATAATAAGGAGACGTATTCCAACCGTAACTGTACAATGTCATTGCAAAAATACCTCCAATAGAACATCTTCCATGTAGCTAATCAATTATTCCAACACAGCTCACCTGGGTGGCAAAAGTGCAGTTTCTACTGCCATTGCTAGGCAGTCATAAAGAAAAGAAATTCTTTTAGGACTATGTTGGCTGTGTATGAATCTTACAATCCACTGGACGCACTGTTCATGGGACTCCTGAAAAAACAACAGAAGGGAGAAAGAATGTTTTTACAAGTAGTGAAACAAACTATAAAATTCATATAGTATCCTACTATGAAAAATTGAAACTAACACAAGAACAGGAGTATAAATCATTAGAAGTGATCCAGTTGCCCAACCTATAGTTTTTCCTACAAGTCTTTTCATCTTATTTTGAAGAAGCTCACTTCTCCAGCAGAAGTTGAGGTCAGTTGTCCAGTAGAGGAAACATTTCCTAGCTTAACCACTGATTTCTACAGTGAACTTTGGTTTTCACAAGTTAGCACAAACTAAAGTAAAATAGAACTGTTCTACATTATTTTTGCCCTTTCACACTTATAATCAAATTCAGTGAAAATAAAGACAAACAGGCCTCCAATTATGGAGCAGTCTGGAGGTATCTAGCCTTTGAAAGGTAATTTTTTAACTTCTTAACCATCTTATTTTATTTTTTTTCTCTTTTACCTACTTATTCACTTCTACCAAAAATTCTGTAACAAACTGCCTTTTATTGTATATTTCTTTACTGTTACACTTATATTTGCTTATTTTTATTTGCACTGTACACCACCCTCTGCTGAACAACTATTGAACCTTACAAATCTCAAACTTACCTTTTTTTTCTTGCAAAGTCTTCCTATATTCTTTACTATGCCATGTCTGAAACCAGATTCTGAATGACTGGACACAGACCTTATAGCTTAAGTGCTTGTCTACTAGAAAAAGTATCTTTATATTAAAAAAGTACATAAAGTGCAAAGACATAAGCAAGAAATCAAATGTTAACCTGGGAAAGACTGCTCCAGAACTGTCTAAAAGCTCCCAGGCAGCTGATCAGTTTGGTTCTCTCATCTTCAGGGGTGTCCATAAACATCCTAATGGAAACAAGAACATTAGTTAGTAGTAGTAGTAACCAATGAAACAAGTAGAAAAATACATTTATCCATAAAACCTTGCATAAATAAAGCAGTATTACACTTACCCAGGAAAAGCTTCTTCAATTACTTCTGTTTTCTGTAAGAGAAAAACCTCAAGTGAGCTACTGTGAGAAGGTTTTCTATGACTACCATGGCCCCAGGATGAAGCACAAAAGACAAAGTCACATTGTTATGGGACCGTACCAGAGAGCTATAGGAGTCTTCTGCTAAATCACACTATTCCAAAGATGAGATTGCTTTGTTCTCATACAGACATATAAAAGGTGTGGATCCAGATTAAGGCTTTTTTTTCTTTGTTTTGGGTTGGGTTTTTTTGTTTTTGTTTTTGTTTTTTTTTTTTTGTCTTCTAAACATCTAGAGATTAATTCACTTCCCAAAGCTAGAGGAGTTGTTCAATTGCATTATTACAGCTCTCTTCTCATAATTTAAAAAATTAGTATTTTTTAATTCCATTAAGTTTTTGCCCCCCTTATGTTCCATGACACTCAGTTGCACAAATCAATTAAATACAATTACTTTCTCATCCAAATTTAGATCCATTGCTTTTTAAATGTGATTGAATGATGTAATAGTCTTGTACTAGGTAAAAAACTAAACATGAATATTCAATTTATCTCCTGTAAGACCTTCCTTTACCCTCACCCCCACCTTTTCTAACTCCATTTTGCTCAAAGGCTTCTAGATTGTTATGCTAACACTTCAGCAAATAGGTTCTGGAAAATATTATCCTAAAGCCTTTCCTACCTTTTGTAAGAATTTCATATTACACTCAGGTATACTGACCATTATGTACTTTTATTGTTATATTACAGACAAAAAAAACCTGTAACAAAATCAATTTGCTGGTGTTCCCTTTCCATCATTTGGCCCAGAATTGTCTGTCACTGCTACTCA
Source organism: Passer domesticus (assembly GCF_036417665.1). Lineage (NCBI taxonomy): Eukaryota > Metazoa > Chordata > Aves > Passeriformes > Passeridae > Passer > Passer domesticus. The sequence continues at coordinate 55,393,900 of NC_087476.1, forward strand.
AGAAGCAAAGCAGAAGCTGACACTTATGTGATCTGCACAGAAAGCAAGGTAAGGTTTGCTGCTGTCCACCAAGTCCAGCAGCAGGGAAAGCAGTAAGTTGCTATTTTATGGCTCCAAAAATACAAAGAAATTTTCTCAGGAACTATTTTGTTGCTGTTCCTTATGAATCTAGGCAAATAACAGTACATAAAAACAGATAGTGTGACAACACAGGCAAATAACATTAAAAATGTGAAAACAATCTGAATGGCAATGCCAAAATGAGGAATCAGTTATGTGTAGGCAATTAATATGGCACAAGCAACTTAACACCACACAAAGAAAAGCACATCATGCATTTTATAACACTAACTTAAAACAGAAAGGTTGGGCTTTTCTTCCCTCTACTGAAATTCATCACATGGAAATAATTTTCAATTGCTCTGAAACCTACAGATTCTTCCACTTCAGAGATTTCAATCAGCTGATTTTTTGTCTGAAATGTCAGTCAGGCTCCCACTCAGGATCAGCCCCTGTCAGCCCAGTGTTTCCAACTGTGAATGTCTCATATCTACCAAGAAGCTCATTCATTTGTGCACCACACAAGTGTGATTAATGACCCACTGACTTGGCTTCACAAAGGGAAAGGCCTGTTTAACTAATTTATTATTGTTCTATCATAAGATCATCCATCTAGAGAGGACAAAGAGAAGGCAGTGGAAATACTTTTTCTGGACAATGCTTTTAACATTACCCCTCACAGCATCCTTCTGGACAAGCTGTTGAACTGTGGGACAAGCAGGGTCACAGTGTGCTGGGTGAAGAAGTGGCTGGAGGGCAGAGCTCAAAGGGGTCCAGTCAGTGGGGCTGCATCTGGCTGGTGCTGGGTCACCAGTGGTGCTCCTCTGGGCTCAGTTCTAGAGTTCAACATATGTATACAATGGTGCAGGAGGTAAATGCACCATTAGCAAATCTCCTGATGACACTAAAATGACAGGTGCTGTTGACTCCCTTGAGGGATGAGGAGCCTTACAAAAGGATGTGGATAGACTGGAGCACTGAGCAGTCAGTGGTATGAAATTTAGCAAATCCAGATTCTGTACCTGGAACAGAGTAATGCTGGGCACAAGTATAAACTGGGAGAGGAGTGGTTGGAGACCAGCCCTGCAGAAATCTGGGATCTGGGAGCACTGGTCAGCAGCAGCTCAGTGTGAGCCAGCAGGGAGAGCCGGGCAGCCAGGAGGGCAAATCCCATCCTGGGATGCATCAAACCCCATGTTCAACCATTCAGACAAAAGAGGTGATTATCCTGCTGCACTCAGCTCTAGTACACCCACACCTCGAGTACTGTGAGCAGTTCTGGGGTCTTGAATGCATCCAAGGAGAGGCAGCAAAGCTGGGTAAAGTGTTGAAAGGAATGTCGTATGGAAAATGGAGGAGGCCTTTGGGCTAACTGTGCTTCGTTTTGCAGGCATCATCGTACGTGTGTATTTCCACAACCTGAGCATGCCATTATGCTGGCTCACCTGCTCGGGACATCTATCTTCGCCTAGTCTCCTTCAAAACTCCTTAAACTGCTTATTTTACAGCAAACTCAGCGCTCTGTAATTCAGCATTGCCTAAGCAAACTGGTTCCTACTCTGTCCCAGCTTTCCTATGAATCCCAGCGGGAGCAGACGGCGGCCCCGAAGGGCCCTTCCCTCACGGCTCCCCCAGCGCCGGGAACAGCGCCAAACACGGCCGGGGCTCCCCCGCACCGACAGCGCCATGAAAACTGACAGCGCCGCTCCCACCTGCCTTCCATGGCCTTCAGGACGGACCACCCCAGAGGGAGCACTGCTGGCCGCAGGGACGCGGACACGGCCCCGGCAGCGCTCCGCGGATGCACTCACCACCACCTCCTCGAAGATGCTCTGCAGCTGCGTCTCCATGGGCACCATGGGGATCGCCATGGGGCCGGCCGGGCCCGCCGGGCCCTTTGTCAGGCGAGGCGGCGGCGCCCGCCCCTCCTGCTCCTCCCGCCCCGCCGGAAGCTCCGTGCCGGATCCCGCTCCCCGGGAAGCGGCTGCTCGGCCCGGCCGTTCCGGGCTGCCCGCAACGCCGGGAAGGAAACAGCGCCTTAAAACTTGGGAGCCACTTGGTTTTGTTTTTCTTTTTACAAAAATATTCGCTTAGGCTTCTTTGGTTTTTGAATGATCTTTTCTTTGAATAATCTTTTCTTAGAATATTTTGGCGAAATGCTGATTCTGTTCTGACGGCAAGGACCCCTTAGGTCATAATGAGATCCCTGTCTGCAGGGCTCCAGCCACTCCTCTCCCCATTTCTGCTTGCACCCAGTTTGTGTAATTACTGTGGAGTTATTCACTCCTGTAGTGTTTCACAGAACAATCTGAAAGTATGTTTATCTAAAGACATCCAGCAACACAGAATGGGTCGCGTTGGAAGGAATCACAGTGGATCGTCTGCTCCAGCCTCCCTGCTGAAGCAGGCTCATCCCAGAGCACACGGCACAGGATTGCATCCAGACAGGTCTTGAGTGTCTCCAGTGAGGGAGACTCCACAGCCTTTCTGGACAATCTGTTCTGGTGCTTGGTCACCCACACAGTAAAGAAGTTCCTCCTCATGCTCAGCTGGAGCTTCCTGTGCCTCAGTTTCTGCCCGTTGCCTCTTGTCCTATTGCTTGGCACCACTGAGAGGAGCCTGGCTCCGTCTTCTTGGCACCCTCCCTTCAGATACCGATAGACACTGATGAGGTCCCCTCTCAGTCATCTCTTCTTGAAGCTGAAAAGGCTCCCCCGGCCTTTCCTTGTAAGATAGGTGCTCCAGTCCCCCAGTCATCCTCTTAAGTCTCCACTGGACCCACTCCAGGAGCTCCGTGTGGCTCTTGCCAGAACTGGACACAGTAAAATCCAATAGTGTTACATTTTTAAAAGGATACAAAAGTATTACATTAGAATCTTGGAATCATTAAGGTGGGAAAAGACCTCTAAAAACATTGAATCCCGCTGCCAAGCCCATCACCAAACCATATCCCCAAGGGCTACTTCCAGGGATGGTGATTCCACCACTTTCCTGAGTAGTCTGTTTCAATGCCTAAATACCCTTTCAGTGGTGAATTTTTTCCCAATGTCCAACCTAAACCTCCCCTGGTACTACTTGAGGCAATTTCCTTTTGTCCTATAACTTGCTACCTGGGAAGTGTGGCTGACCTCCACCTGTCCACAGCCTCCTATCTATTTTTATATGTATATATATATATATATATATATATATATATATATATATATATATATATGCAGAGGTTTTTATACTAGAAAAAAAAATGTAAAAAGATGAATCAATACAGTTCTAAAATTTTTCGTGCCGGAAAAGAGGTACAGACTTATGTCTTCAACAGAAAAATAAAGCGGATCAACTCCCTGTCTGATCAACTATCAAGCTGATAACTAGAGGCCTCAGAGCAGTGAAAAATTAACATTTTCAGGCTTGGAGCTGAGCAGAAAATAGCAGAGTGGGGGAAATGCTCACATGGAATTGGGTAGACAATTACTTGTTTTAAATGTAAACAGCTTTTGTGTAAATAGACTTGGAAGAATACATAACATAAACAATGAGAAATGTTATAAGTAAATTTAAGAAGTACGACAGAATACATGATACATGGGGCATCAGTGCTTGCACAGCTAGCAGAGATGTGTGTTGTAGCCAACAGGCACAGGACGCTTTGAAGTCAGTGCTTTCATTTCAGAAATACCTGGTTAGGAAACAAATAATGCTTACATGTGTATTATTTATCTAAATATACATGTAAAAGATGATCACTGAAAACAGAGAGGATGCAATGGAAGGTCTGCTTGTGCTTGCTTGTCTTGCTCTTAGAATTGGGTTGCTCTTGGTCTTAACATGAAGTTATTTATTCTGTAAGAATTGTTCTTTATATTCTTCATTTTATGTTTGCTTAAAGAGTGTTGCACAACAATCTGACATGTCCATGTGTGTCCCATCAAGACCCAGTACTTGTCCATCTTGGACAGACCACCTCATATTTTATTAAAATGACAATGCACAGAATAAGTGTCTACTCAAATTCTGTGCCAAGCTACTAATCCCACAGTGACCCATAAGAGGACTGGAAACTGAGCCAAAAAGGAGTTGTTTTACTCATCATAATGTCTTATTATTATTTTGAGGTCCAGTCTACTATTCTTTTTTTCTGCCTTCCTGCTCTGTCACAATCCTGGGCTAACAGCCATTCCCATCCAATCCTAATACTTACCAACATACAATCTGCCCACTACTTTGTGCCTAATACAACTTTACCTTGATTTTGCTGAATGCTCAGAAAGTCAAAGGGGAATGAGCTGCCATGGCTATTGCATTTGATAGAAAAGCCATGCAAAAGTTGGAAGGAATGTGCTCACAGAAATGCAGTCCAAGCCCCACTCACTCATGAGAGCAGAAAGGGCAGATCTCAGGGTCCCTCTTCTTGTTTTTCTGCATGTGAGTGTGCATATTTTACAAGATGGAAATAAATCAACACAGCTGCTTAACTAACTGTCTGTCATCCATTAGAATTGGAAGCTTTTGAGAGACAGGTTTTCATAAATTTTTTTTCTTTGTGTCACAACCATGATTTTTAATTTATTATTAAGTCTTTATCTAGAAATTACTTCTACTAGAAATGACTTCTTATTAAGTCATTAGCCAACATACATTCTAAACAGCACTTAGCATGCAAGCCTAAATCTAGCTGGTCATATTTAGTAGACAGACTTGGTCTAATCGTAGTTATGGTCCTGGTTCACAACTTGTCCCAAATACTATACCAAATTTTGAATTTTAAAACTGAGCCACTCAACCATGTAATAGCCTTGAACAAAGGTTCAAATGGTGATTTCTGTCCTGATTTAACAACTTGTCTAACTAGATATCATTTTAACAAAACTGAACTACCTATGATCCTACCTTTGTGTAGAAGAGAAGTAAAAAGAAGGCTCTTGGTCAGGGACAAGAAGTATGATGCATTATGTAGATTTTTATGATTAGATTTATTGCTAATACAGAATCTAAATACTGCTAAAGCAGTATACAACATAAGCATGTAATAATATATAAACACACTATTACCAGCTTGTATTATAACCAGCTAGAAATGTACAAGTTTACAGTCTTTGTAAAGATGCAAAGCATCAAAGCACATGGGGAGCTGCTTTAGGATTTCATCTCTTTATCTGACTGGATTTTGGTGCTTTTACTCACCTGCCCAAAAGTGAGTGTTCCTCATCTTTAGGCTGGATGTACCCTGCAGGCATCCAGGACAGGGGGGTCTACCTGGAAGATGCCTGCAGCTTGGGAGACCAGTTTGCTCAGTTGGCACAGTCTCTATCAGTATTTTAAACAGTTTTACAGGCTGATGTGTGCCAAATACACCTCCCTGTCTCTGAAATTGGTCATCATGGGAACATCCAGACAATTCCTTCTGGAATGCTCACTGGGTGTTCTTATCTTAGCACCATTCTCACTTGTTATTCTTATCTTAGGACAAATCATGTTTCCCATCAGAGACAGTTGTAAAGGAGAGGGGTGTGGGAAGGGGAGGGGAAGGGCACACTTGAGGACCTGACTAACTTATCTCAGTCACACTTTGGCAGAGCACCTTGTTATTGGGATGGAGCTGGGAGCAAGGGGTGCTGGGGCAGGCCAGGTCTAAGCAAAGCTCATCCTGCTTTGCCTAAGGGTGACAAGTACCCAGAAGGAGAAACAGTACAGCTAATTAACACTGGAGCAACTGCACCCAGGTGTGTCTGCCAAGGCATGAACCACTGTGAGACTGTGCTGAGTAACAGAGCCACACACCTCACCAAACAAGGCAGAAGAGCAGCACTTGGGTGAGGATGAAATGACCCTCTTCACCCAGACACAGAAAAAGCAATGCACTTTTCAAAATTATTGTAAATATTGTATTACTCTAGCAAAAACACCTTCATCAAAATAACCATTTTATGCTTGTGGGTGACAAGAAACATGCATGAGAAAAATTGTTACATTTTGAAATGTTTTTTCCTGAGTGAGTGCCATTTATTTTAGCAGATAGATGACAAATTAATGTCATGGTATGTAGAGACTGCCTAGTTCTTCATGACCTTGGAAGACTTGTGGCTTCTTAGCAGTGAAAATTGAGAGTGTTTACAACACAGTGCTATTCAGAAATTACTCTCCCCATTTTCCTGACATGTTTGTTAACTTGTATATGGTGGAGATGTCCTGCCTGTGTTCTTTGAAAACTCCTTCTTCTTCCTGAAAGAAGAAGTGTCAGATGAACTGAGGACTGCAGTGTTACTATGGGGGAATGGGTTTTTTCATACCCTCATTCTGCATTGGTATAATGTCAGTCTGTACACAGAACAGCCACTCAAAGTTATGATTTAGTAATTGAGAACAGAAAGGATAATTATTTCCTTCTTCCTTCTTGTTTTTTTTGGTCTTATGTATTGATCATATGGATTATTTGGGGTTTTTTAGTGTGAATTTTCTTTTGGTAGGGATGAAAATAAGATATGAGGCCCTTGATCTTGAAACAGAAAGGTTTCAGTTCTTGGTTAATATTTATTAAGTTTCATAATTGAATTTTATTGGTGACAAATGTTCTAGAATGCTGTGAGAACAATCAAGTATGTCAAGTTAGAGCAATGATTGGGTAAAAGCAGCAAAATCAGGTATATGAGATCACATCCTGTTCATTTTAGCTGTTGCTGAGCAGTACTTAAGCAGACTGAGAGCCTTCTCTCTGAGTAGCACGGGGTGCACAAGAGCCTGGGAGGAGACACAGCTGGGACATCCAGCTGACCAAACAGATACCCCACACCATATAATGCTGCATTCAGCAATAAAACTTTGGGGGGAAAAAGGGAAGGCATAGGGAATGGTCAGAGTGATGGTGTCTGCCTTCCCAAGTAGTCATGACATGTGGTGGAACTCTGCCTTCCTGAAAGTGGCTGAACACCTGCCTGCTGATGTGAAGTAGCCATGAAATTATTTTGCTTTGTTTATGTGGGTGGCTTTGCTTTACCTATTGAACTGTCTTTATCTCAACTCATGTTTTCTCATTTTTACCCTTCCTGTTCTTCCCTGCTTCCCTCAGCAGGGAACAGCATGAAATGGTTGTGTGGGGCTGAGCTGCCTGCTCAGATTAACCCACAAGTGTGCTTTTTGGCACCCAGTGTGGGACCAGAGGGGTTGAAGGTAATGACAGATTTGATAGGAATGCACTCCACTGGATTTACAGCTGTTTGAGCTGTTTATTGGCAGCCAGCTGCTGTCACCGGAGGACCTGCTTGCTTTGCTCTATATTAGAATGGAGTGACTGCTTGTGGTTGCCATATGCCGTAGTGCTTATCATCCCACTTTCCTGTGCCTAGAAACATTTTGGTAACACTACTGGCCACGTGCCTGGGCTGACAGATGGCCTGGTCATTGCTGCTGTTTCTGTACTGCTGTAGGCATGTTGTAACTATAGTCTGAACTCAGGTTGAAGGGGCTGTGAGCTCTGATTAACACCAGGCTGGAGCACATATACCCCAAAGTGTCTGAGGCTTGGGTATGTCCATAGTGGAGCAGTTACACCTCTGAATAATAGAACTGTAGAATCATTTAGGTTGGAGAAGACTGCTAAGTCCACCATTAAATCATGTCCCTAAGCACCACATGTACATGTCTTAAATACCTGCAAGGATGGTGACTCAGCCATGCCCCAATGCTTGACAATACTTTCGAGGAAGAAATTTTTCCTAAGAGCAACCTAAGGCCTTTTCCTCTTGTACTGTTACTTGTAACCTGGAAGAAGAGCCCACCTGGCTACAACCTCTTTTCAGTAGCTGCAGAGAGATAAATTTCCTTCCTAAGCCTACTTTTTTCCAAGTTAAACACCTCCAGCTGCCCTAGTCATTTCTCATAAGACTTGTGTTCAGACCCTTCCCCAGCTCCACTGCCCTTCTCTGGTCACTTTCCAGAGATGTCTTTCTTATAGTGAGGGGCCCAAAACTGGACACGGCACTGGAGGTGTGGCCTCACCAGTGCTGAGTGCAGGGGGATGATCACTGCCCTCTCCTGCTGGCCATTCTGTTGCTGATTCTGGCCAGGATGCCACTGGCCTTCTTGGCTACCTGGGCACAGCTGGCTCACATCCAGCTGCTGTTGACCAACACCCTAAGGTCTTCTTCTGCAGAGCAGCTTTCCAACCAAGGGAAAGTCTGCAACCTGGGGGTAAGTCCATACCAGTATGGTAAGAGAAGGAGTTAATTAAGTTAATTAAGCTAATTAAGTTAATTAAGGAACCTTATAGCCCCCTTCAAGGGGCCCAGGTGAGGAAATTGAAGTGGATGCAATTTAAGTGTTGTAACTCATTGCTTGAGTTGCCTGTTCTATGGGAAACATTATAGCAGAAGTCATCTGAACAGAGGGCAAGCCTCACAAGAATTCCTGCAAGAATTTGGTAACCAGTAGCTCTGCACAACACACCTCCTGTCCTGAGCAATAACCACAAGAGATGGAACCCTGATCATGGAAGAAGGGAACTCAATGGGCATTTTACAGGGGTAAAATATTTTGTAGAGTAAGGGAATGATATCCGTCTGTTAATTAAAGGATGATGATGTGTATGTGTGTGAGAGATTAATGGGGATGTACTGGATAATGTGGGACTTAAGCATAACACAAATTGTATAGAATAAAGAGATTACTAATTTGGGTTGCAGTGGAGTTAATTTTCTTCACATCAGCTTGTATAGATTCATGCTTTGGATTTTTAAAAAATATAATTATAAACATTATAAATTTAATTATTATAAGTAACAGCATCATGTGATGCTCAAATTTAGAATCAGATCAACATCTGAATAGTTACAAATTCATCATAGTCCTAGTAGGCTATGAAGGTATATTTTCAGAACAGCCAATCCTTCCAATAGACTTATAGATTTTAAATTTTGTCTTCCAGTAGACAAATAGATTTTAAATTATGCTTAAACAAAACCTTTTAGTTTTTTATTGAATTTGATTTGGCTGTATACAATTTGTTTTTAATTAACACAGTTATAAGTGCTGGGAAAAAAAAACTGTAAGAAGGGGAAAGAAGTTGAGACAAAAATGGATTGAAACTAACAGGGAGAAATCATCTGATGCTAAATAAGGAAAGGGATCTGAATACATAGGCGTGACACAGAACACGAAATAAGAAACCATCTCCTTTCATACTGGTTTCGTATACTTAACACTTTCTTTGAGGATAAATTCCCTGGATGACAAGCTTTTAACCAAATAGTTGAGTACTTGAGTATTTTAGCATTTTATTGCTTAGCAACACTTTAATTCTAATCTTCACTTAAGTGTTTGCCTAATGCTGTTCTTATCTTGAACAGTCAGGTTCCCTGAACACAGATAAATGTTTTTCAGCCTTTGACCTTTCAGAGCAGTTTTCCTGCTTGCTTTGGCTTCCTGCAAGCCTAACACGGATGCAAGAGCTGAGATCTCATAAAAAGACCCATGAGCAAAGTACTCTTGAAGAAGTAGCATCTCACTCGCGGCTAACACAGCTGGGGGGCTGAGGAAGGCAGAAGACGCAGACGAGTGGGAGATCTCGACAAAATGGAGCTTGAGGATGGCATAAGCAAGGATCACAGAGGATATTCAGAGGAGATATCTTTAAAATCAGAAGAGTATGTGAAGCAAAAAACTGTCTTGAAATACAAAGTCATCTGTGCTGTAAGTAGGTGCTGCTCTTCAGGGCTGCTACTTTAACAATTCTCAAATCTGCAGGATTTTTTGAAGTTTCGTTGTATGAGTATAAGCATTCGGGGTAGCTTAGTAATTGGTAGTTAAAATTTTACTGCATGAGTGTGTCACTGAAACAGCACTAGTTCTCTGGCACATTTCTAAAGTTCTTCTGGTACCTTTGAAGCAATTTTTTTTACTGCCAGTTTTTGTTGTGCTTCATTAACCTGACAGTTCTTTTGCATAGTGAAGACATTGCTTTGATACTTTGTTTTAAATATTGTCTCAAAACAGATGTGCTTGTGGCCAAAGCAATCATGCTTTCTTTTTGCTTGCTTTTGTATCTTTATATTTGTCATTAACAAAACTGAACCTATAGGCAAGTCGTTGGCAAAAAACACTCAGGAATCAAGGCATGAGAAAAGCCTAATGAAACGTTTTGTACAAAAACTACGTTTTGTACAGTACAGAAACGTTTTGTCAGTTCCACATCTCAAATATCGTGTTAACTCTTCACCTCTTCCCTGAGGCTTTAAGAGTTATGCAGCTGCCGTGTAAACAATAAAGCATAGACTTTTTGTTAAGTTTTTATAATATTTTCATGTATCTTCTGTTTGTGACCACAATATAAACAAGCATTCAATATGTATATATGTTTGCACAAGCTCTTGCATTTATAAATTGGAATATAGAGAAAACTACAAGTACCGATTTTAGAAAAATTTGCTACTTAATTTTGAAAACAGCCCTATAAAAAAGAGAGTCAAGCTTTTCAGCTCTATGTCATCAGAACAATTTCACATAGTACAGTTTTCTATTTAATGCTGCATTGTGCAAGGATTGCATAAAATATGAGGAAAATTGTGAAAAATTTGTGAAAAAAAGAAGATGTAATAACAGACATATTTTTCCTGAAGTCATCAGTTAAAAATGAGTCATGAGAAAGAATGTGGGAAAACTGCATAACTATAAAGGAAAGTAAATTATACCTTCAAGAGGTACTTGGAAGAGTAAAGTAGAAACTTAAATATCCCAAAACGTATTCATTCTTTCAGATGCACTAGTTTTCAAATGCCTGCCTATACAAAATTCACAGTTTACATTTTGGAGGTGTAAACTGTTAATATTGCACACAATTTATGTTTTTGCTAAATCTAATGCATGAAATCCATTCTTGGCAACTTCTTCCTGAAACTTTAGGCAGAGAATAGGAGTCACACTGTTAGTAAGTCCTCCAACACACAAAGCATATGAGCTAGGAACAACTTCTCTAAAAATAAGTAGTTGTAATTTTGAATTGTCTAACAATTCATAGAAGTTAGCTCTAGAAAACCTGAGGATTTGAATAGGTACTACCAACGTTATTTCACCTTAAGAATGAACGTCCCAAAATCAAGGGTGTTTGTGTAAATGTTATAAGGAATGCATCATCTTATCTGTATACCTGATAGGAATTTTTGGGTTTTACTTCAGCTGTCTTATTATTTGAAGGAGTGGGAATGTTTGTTGCTGTAGTAGGTGTATTTTAATTTGTACTTCAATTTAGTAGGATCTATTTATTTCAATTACAAATGTGAGTTTTAGTCAAAATAAAGGGTAAAACCATAGTGTCTTTGAGGTGAAAAGTACATGCCCTGGTGATTAGGCTTATCTGTGCTCAGTGAAACACTTGGCAGTGTTATCCTCCCTGCCCAGAAAGAGTGGCTGCTGGTCTAGCCCAAAAGAACACCCCAACACCCTTATTCTCAGAGCCTGCTGACTGGACACAGGATTAAATTGCTGCCTTCACACCTGCAGTCTCTCTTCAAAGGACTATAGCATTTCTGCCAGTTTGGGTAATCTTTCCACACATCCTTACTCCGTCTCCCTCATCCAGTCAGTTCTCTCACCAATCCCATTTCCACTCCTTTTGAGGTACATTTGTACAAAAACATGTGACTAAGTAGCTTGAAGAAAGTAAAGCTGAGAAGGAGAAGTTATGAAGGAAGTAACTATGGCATTGCTAGCATTTGGTGTTGCCAGAGAAATAAATCAGTTGTACACCCACACCTGAGAACTGAGCAGCCTTCCCTGCTGCCACATTTCTGCCCAGCACCTGCAAGGCAGGACAGGCAGCAGCAAAGATCAGGGATGCACGTGCAGTTGTTCTCAGTTCCTTAAAATTGCTGTAGTCTCAGATAAGAGGTTCCATTACATTTATACTGAGCTTGAGAGAAATCCTCTCTCATTTCTACTTTATTTTTAACCTTAGTACTTCCAGGAATCAGCCGATTGGTTCCTGGAAATGGCAGAAGACAAAAGAAAACTCTGAGGCAAAAATGGGACATAAACTGGGCTGTTTCATGGTGATTTTTTTCTGTGATATGCATTTTCTTTCCCATGATTATCTTAGTGAAGAGGAAAGTGCGTATATCACAAAATACTCTGAGAAGGTTGTCACTTTTCACTGCACCTTTCAGCCAGCATGAGTTGCCATTTGCCAGTTGTCATTGAGCTGATAGAGGCTTCCTCAGCTCTCCCCGAGTCTCCCAAAAGTTATGCTGCTTTCTGTTAGGGAGTTTCCTTGGGCTGTTAGTCTCCTTCCAATTTCCTCTAATCTTACTAACAGGGTAACATGATAAGAAACTGGCACGTGGGTGAAAATTTTACACTTGCAGCCTCAGTCCAGCTAAATTTCTTAAGAAATCCTTGTGATCATATCAGGTAAATACAGAAGATAAATAAAAGTGATTGCCTTTATTTTTACAGGCAAAGCCTATGCAAAACAGATAAATACGCTGATTACTTCCTACTTTATTTTCTTCAGCAAAGATTTCCCCAGTTACAACATCACAACTGGCCATAGGTTAAAAGTGCAGCTTCTAAGGTTATAACTATTGTGCCTCTCCTATCTTCAGATTCAATTTTTTGATGAAGAACTTCAGAGAAATGATTAGTTCTTAAATCATGCATTCATAGAAATATTAATAAGAGTTAATTTCTAATAAACATAACAATTTATCACAGTTGTGAATGTTGGTTTCCCTGTGTCTGTGTGACAGGTTCTGCTGTGTGCTCTGGTGGTTATATCCCTGGGACTAGGTTTAGGACTAGGACTCAACCGTGGAAACCAGGAGCAAGGTATGTTTATGATACTTTCAGCATAATTGCCAATCTGTATCTGGCAAAGGCTTTCAGCAAAGGCTCTTTTATAGTGTAATGTAAATGATCTGTGAAAAGTCACCACCTGTGAAAATAAAGTTCTTGCGAAGTTCATTTTTCAAGTTCGATTGTATAAAAACTGAACACTCACAATCTATACTTGAAAAACCTATCCTAAACCACCGAGTGCATTGCTGATCTTTCCAAATGTGTGAAACCTACTTCATGGCACATTGAAAGTTTTATTACATTGACACTTCCAGAAAATTTGAGATATGTTATCCTATTATATATAGTATAATAGGATATTATTGCAATTATTGCAATTCAACAATATTTTGTGAAAGAAATATCATTGGATCATCTTCAGTGTATTTGGCATAATTCAGGAGGCTGATGCTAAAACTGATTATGAATATTCCTTGAAAACTTGAGTTTCTGTAAAGCTACAGTAAAAAGGGGATAGTGGCTTGATTCAGTGGAATGGTATTTTTTAGTTAGAAAACAAAAAGTAATGTTTGGATGTCAGGGGATCAGTCTAGGTGAGAACAAACAAATGCAAGACACTGTGAATTCAGCAAAACACTTCCTTTGGAATCAAAGAAATAGTAATCCCTTCTGAAGGAGTTCAAGGAAGGAAATTGGAAGGAGATATTCTCATTGCACATTTCTCATTGCTAATCAACACATAATGTACATGTTTTCCTAGTAGCTCATCAAGTCTTAGACCCTTCTGAAGACTTCCAATAGCATGGAAATAAGATGAAATGGAACCATAATTGGTTTTTCATAATATGAAAATTATTTTAGCTCTGCATTGGCTCTACAAAGTGGAGTGCAGAGAACGTGGATACAAGGCTTGTCCATGTGGAGGTTGGTGCGGAACTGCAAGTGATCTTTGGAGATGTGGGGTTTTCTTCAGGTGTCCTCAGGAGACCAGAGCTGTCCATTCACCCTGCTCAAAGGTGTCAGAGCTGTGCTGAGGAATACTTGTCTCAACTTTCAATGCCAGACCCATGATTTGGACCCTTTTCTTTGTTTTAATTAGAACAGCCCAACCTACAGATTTTTAATGGACATGGTAACAATAAAGTAGCAGAGATATTGCCAGAGTCCTGAGTGCTCCAATAAGCTTTATGAATTGTGTCCAGACAGCTTTTGAATGTCTCCAGGAAAGGAGATTCCCCTGGGGTGTCCCACCCTGCCCAGGGGCCACTGCCCCTGTCCAAGCACTGACCCAGCAGGGATGGCCTCCAGCTTGCCACAGTGCTGCCCTGCCCAGCCATGAGTCCTGCTGAGCCAGTCCCACCCACGGGCCAAAGCTTGGCCTTTACCTGTCCCTGTCATCATAGAAATGCCCAGTGTGGTGGGGGCTGCCCTCATGCTGGCTCACCTCTCCTGCTTCAGGCTGGAGTGGTGGGATGGCTCCTGCTTGCTGGTCCCTGCCCAGCTGCCCCTGGGGAGCCCCCATGGCTCTGGTACCCTGCCCTGAGGGAGCTTCTGTCCCATGCAGGTCTATTACAGAACATCCAAAGTGGGAATCACTCTTCCTCTTTTATTTCAGACCAAGAAATGATCAGGGGAGATGCCAGTCTCCTCTTCCTCATGCTGGCAGAGTGGGACACCCTGGCATTGCCTCCTGTGCCAGTGGTCCTGCAGAGACCTGTTGCAGAAACAGCCCTGTCCCAGGCTGTGGGCCAGCATGGTCCCAACAGCTGTCAGACCTTCAGCTCCCAGAGGGATTCCTACAGCCTTGCTTCCACCATGTTGGCCCTTGTGCTGGTGACCATATTGGAAAATGGCTAGGGAAGCAGATTTGGGAAATTATTCAGCACATCTCTCGCTGCAGCCCATATCCATGGTCTGTTTAACTGACCTACCTGGGACAGGGTTATCTGAGCACTCAGTCTCGCTGCCTTCTCCCCACAGTCAGCTGCAGACACAAGTGCAATGAGCCACACAGGAAAGATGTGCCCGGCTGCCAGTGCGACAGCGGCTGCAAGGAGCGTCAGGACTGCTGCTGGGACTATGAGGACACCTGTGTGGAGCCAAGTAAGTTCTCCTCCAGGCAGTGCTCACTGGTGTCCATTTTATTTTGAATGTGTTTCTTCATGTGATTGTAATAGAAAATGGGTAATTGTCATGTTAGTGCAGATACAGAGAAGTCATGTCACATTTCCTTGGGAGGGAAATGTTAGAAAAATCACAAAATCAAAGAATAGTTAAGGTTGGAATGGACCACTGGAGGTAATCTAGTCTAACCTCCCTTCTCAAGCAAGATCCTAGAGCACACTCTTGAGGCTTGTGTCCAGGTGGCTTTTGAATGTCTCCAGAAAAGAAGATTCCATAACCTCTCTGGGCAACTTTTCCAGTGCTCTGTCACTCTGACAGTAAAGTTATTCTTCCTGTTCAGATGGATGTGACAGAGTCAAGCTGCCTCTGTAATCAGGTGGCTAGAGAGCTGTAACTTGGTGACCTGGCAGGACACAAAATCTTCCTGTATCTTTCTCAAATCAGACCCCTGTATGACCAAAGCACTTGCCATGCAGATTTCACGGCACATAAAAAGCTGAAGATGAGCATGATTAGCAATAATGTGTTATCTTTAAGAAGGGGCCTTGAAGCAGCCCTGTTGTGCCTGTACCTCTTGCACACTTAAAAATAAGTGGGTGTTTCCCAGACAGTTGTGCTCTCCAGCCTCATGCAGATGTCAGTGGGTGTCTGGGAGTGGAGGAGTCCACTTGTCTTCCAGGGGAATAGCCTGGTTCTGCATTGAGGCCAGGCTCCTCTCCAGTTACTGTCTCTGCTTTCCCAGCAGCTGCTCAGGTATTTCTTCAGCCTTATTGCTTTTTCTGCCCACTTCAGCCCTTACTTCTCTTTTTTTTTTTCTTTTTTTGCTCTCCGCTGGAATTCATGTGCAAGAGCGTGAAAAAGATCAGTTTGCCTCTCTTTCTCCTCTGTAAAAGAAATAGGGAGTGTGTTTTTGGTTTTGTTTTTTGTTTGTTTGGTTTTTTTTCCCTAGATCTTTTGGGAAAGATAGAAGGCTTTGAAGGAGATGACTTTGGGGATTCCTTTGTAAAATAAATTCTTTTATGGCTCTGTGTTACTGTTCAATGGCCAAAGAAATAGGCTTTTTGCGTTAAATGGAATCTTGAGTTTTCTTTCCAGAGCAAATTTCTAAAGCAACTCAAACAGTACCTATAGATAACAATTTGTTTTTCTTGACCTGTTTGAAGGATTTCCATGCAAAGAAGTTCACATGATATGAACTGAATAATAGTTTTTTCCTTCAAATTTTCAGCCCGGTCTTGGAAGTGCACTAATTTCCGTTGTGGTGAGGCAAGAATACCTGGAAGTTACTGTTCTTGTTCTGATGACTGCTTGCAGAAAAAAGACTGCTGTGTAAATTACTACAGCATTTGCAAAGGTAACTCAAAATAAAAAAAGTTTGACATATAAATTTTTGTATGAAATAGATGGGCAAACATTGAAAATATAAAGGCAGATGAATTTGTTTCTCAAGACCAGAGTCTAACTGGCATTTTGGAAAATGAATGTTTTAAGATGAAGATTTTGGTATTTTTGACTGTGAAAAGCACAATTTCTGAAGAACACTGTGAATTGTATCACTCATGAGAAAGACAGAATAATTTGGATGTTGCAGAAGTATACCACGTGGGGGCTTTGGATTGTTTCCTTTTTACTTTTTACTCCCTCTTTTTTCCCCCAAAAATAGATGGAGACAATCTGAAGTATATATTGTAGTAGTCATCTCTAGTTTAAAATTTCCCATCCCTTTTATTACAAATCTGGTTTTAGATTGGATTTTGTATGTTTTACTTAATTTTTGATATCTTTGTTCATGGCTAATGGTTTCATGCTGGCTCCAGCTTAACACATAAAGAATAGTGCAGGTATAATTAAGTTACAGGAATGACATTTGAGGAGTATGATGGTGTCATGGTATCTGTTATCAGAATTCCTTTACATTGTGGGAGGGGATAAATCTGAGGCAACTCCTGCAGAATTATAGTTGTTAACGAAATGCAGATTAAAGCTAAAAGGAGTTAAACTGCAACATACAGAAAGAAAAAAAGTACTAAAGGGTGTCCCTAGGCTTGTCTCTAAGTGTGTCAGTGGTACCCAGAAAAGGAAAAAGGAATAAGTAGCCCAGTGTGGACCAGATACAGTTTGAATATTTTTGATTTAAAACTCAATAAAAGGGTAAGCTTTCATAGTGTTTTTTCTTCATTTTGTTATTTTCCTTTTCTGTGTAGCATATGTTCTTTGGTTTTGACTTACAGTTGTGAGCATTAGTCCTTTCAGGGTTTGAAACAATTAGGTTGCACCAAATTGTTTCTAAAGTAAAGGTGTCTTTAGCCCTAGATTTCTGTTGAAGCAGAAAATGTTACAGGAAGAGCTTCAAAAAGATCATCCAGGTAGCGGCTTTTTTGGGTGGTGTTGGTGGGGGGGGTTCAGTACTAACTCAATATTTTTTTTTTCCTTTTAGGTGAAACATCTTGGGTAGAAGAACCATGTGTGTCAGTTGAAACTCCTCAGTGTCCAGATGGGTATGATAAAAGAATTTGTCTTCTTAGCAAATAAAAACTTTGTGATGGTCAGGAATACTCCAGTGTTCTGAAACAGGTTTTCATATTTATGGAGAGTAAAGTCCCTGCACTGAGGAATATTCTGTAGAAATGGTTTGTGACTAGGAATGTTTGTTCTTTTAAAAACCTTTGTCATTCATTGATCATTTACCGTTTAGAGCAGAGTACATAAGTTCAGATTCAGATTGAAATTCAGCAAAGACCTGGAAAAATTGTTAGAGTTATCTCAAGGTTCATGTATCACAAATTGTTCATAGTCCATTTTATGTTACCATATTGTATCTTTGACAACTCAGATAAGTCACCTTATGCAGTCTGTAACAGCAGATAGAATCTGTGATTGCAAGTCTTTACGCAACAGGGCTATTCAGGGCATTTTTGCTCCAATTACTTGCAGAAAGAAAGGTGTATTTAAAAGATAGCTATGACATAGATGTAGATCTACAAATGCTGAAAAAAATTTTGCTATTTGTGCAGGATTTAAGAATAGTTCGTAGAGGCTAGACAGAAGCAACGTTTAAAAGTTGTCCTTGAAGAAAGATGAATTAATTTCTGGTTCGGTTATGGTATTTGTGGCATTATCTATTATTTTATTTTATTTTACTACCAACTTAGTTTAATTATAACATTAAGACCATTAGCATTGTGGCTTTGTGGTTCCTGCATGCACCTCCCAAAATAAGTATCAAAGTACACTTTTTAGGTTAACAAATAACTTGCTGAGGTAACACAGTTTCATAGGCTAAAGCTTGGAAAGTATTGGAGAGGAGCTTCTTTAAGTGCTATAACCCACATTGCAATATACATATCCATTTAATTTCAGATTCAAATCAGTAAGCTGCTTTATGCAGGCTGTTTTTAAACAAACTATTGATGCTAGTGTGCTTCTGTGTTTTTGAAAGATCACTGTTAATAAGAACAAACTGGGATAGTGATTACTGCCTGATGTAAATATGTAACTTTTTAAAACATTATCACTGAAATGATTACTTGTATTTTATTCCTTCTCTGGTTTCTTACCAGAAGGATTATTATTATTATTTTCTCTCAATATTGAACTATTTCTTCATCTCACACTGTGTTACTCATTCTGGGACTCAAATGAATACTCTAGATCCTGCTTATAAAAGCTGAATTTATATTGTTAGAAATATTAATGTCACCAATTCTCCAAGCTTCCTTATGATGATAAATTTATATTTTCTTGTAGATTTACCCTCCCACCACTTATCCTTTTTTCAATGGATGGGTTTAGAGCAGAATATTTGGAAACTTGGAGTTCTTTGCTGCCAAATATTGAAAAACTCAGTAAGTTACCAAGAGTCTTTGACTGTTTTCTTTGAAAGTGTGCATGCAGCCTCTCTGGTCCCTTTTGATACTGTCATGCATTTCTGTAGCTCAGCAGTAAAAAAATCACAGATCAGGCCTCTCTCATCAGTTGTATCTTTTGATTATTATATAATTATATATATTCTGCATTTCTTCTTGTATTTGCACAGCAAACATGACTTTTTTAACAAGGCCTCTAATATTGGTCAACAGCTTTTTATTAAATACACAGTTTTAAATATACATTAAAATACTTTTTAAAACTTAGAAATAATTACAGATAAGCATTTCCTGCACCCTCAGTACTGCATTAAAAAATAGCTAAATAGCTGATAAGGAGTGGAACATTGAAGTATAATACACTGAATTATGGGGAATTTTTTTTTTCAAGTCAGATATTTTAAGATGTTAGTATGTTGACATTATTGCAGTAAGGCTCAAGTAACCATTTTCCAGCATCTCTGATACTTGTGAGGAAGAGTAAGTTGCAGATCTTTACCTTGTGCTTTAAAAAGCTCTCAAAATTGAGACTGTTAGTGCATATTTGATTAGAATTCCTGCATATTTTAGAGATCATTAGACTTTGTACCTGGACAAATGTCTCCATATTTAGTGATTTCTTCTCAGCAGCAATAGTCTAAGTTGACAGTATTTGTATCAGTCCTGAGTATGTTACATTATGTTTCTGTTGTGCTCATTGAAAACATCACATGTGTGTTGTGAAGTGCCACATTTACCAAATAGTTAACAATCTTGTTTGAGGGTAATGAGAGTATCCAGAAACCTGAGCTTGAACCTAATGTGCAAACCTGACTCCTTGGGCTAATTGTTTATTCTGTGACATCATTCTGACTGGAAGGAACTTGAATCAGTGAAGGGGTCATGAATGTTGAAGTCAGTAGTCAGTTCCAGTCTTTTGAAACAAGGTGAAAAGGGAATGCCAAACAGGCTAAAGGAACGAATACCATTCTATGTCTATGTTTCCAGGAAATCCTTTGAACAAAAACCCATCTAATTCAGCATTGCTCACATTTGTGGTCAACTTGAGCAATTATTTATGCGCATTCATGCTTATATTTCTCAGAAATCTACAGGAAAGGGAAATTTCTTTCTTTGCATAAGAAAGAAATGTAATGTTGATTTGTAACATAAACTCTTTCCTCTCTATTAACTCCTTTAACCTAGAACTTTCAGTAAAGGTAACCAAGCTTATAAAATATGTACATTATGAATATAGATCCTTTATTGTGCAAGAGAAATCCATAGAAAAATGTTGTTGATTTTCTTGTATCTTTCGATTTTTCAATTATTCAGTCATTCTTCAAAGACTCTTTAAGCCTTTTTTTTTCTTCTGTATCACATTGGAACAGTTTTGTTGGAAATGTCACACTTTCATTGTTTTGGTTGCTTAGTTAAAATCAGCTTCTGTTCTTTGGCTGAAATGCTCTGCATCAATGAATAAAGTGTGTTTGATCACGAATGAAATAATCATCTGGTTACAGCTTAATATAGAACTTTGTCCATGTGAGTTAGATGTACAAACATCATTAAAGCATCTTCCAGTCTTCATGCATTTGTTTTGTGGGTAAATAAGTTGAATCTTACAGTGGATTTAGACATTACAGATATTTGTGTGCTGAAAGCCTTTGATTGATGAATGCAATGTTTGGAGATACAGGTAGGACACCTGGGGCAGGATTCACTCCAGGGCAGAACACTTGCATTTAGACATATTCTTGCAGATGTCTGCATGTGAGATGATTATATGGTCATTGAAGTCAGTGCCTTTATGTTTAATATAGTCTGCACAGCACAGTGCAAGAGCCTTGAGGACAAATCAGCTCAATCAACAGACAGAGGGGACCATGGGACAAATTGTTGCCCTAATCTGTGTTTTTGGTATATTTCAGAGTGCCATGGTCTTCAGTAGCTGTCTCAGAAAACAGATCTTGAAGTGATTTGCATCAAAATTGTCAGCTTTCATGCAGATGTCTTGGACATCAGAGGGTTTCTCAAATGGAGCATCTGAAAGCCAGATAGGATCATTAAGATTTCTGAAAGGACCTTAGGCCTCTGGGCTTTAGGTACCTGAATTGGGCGTCCAGGTCCACTGACTGCAGTGGGACAGTAGGCTTAGCTCACAAGGAGACACCAGGATTGCATGAGTTTGGTTTTGGAGTGACATTCCTCCATCTGCCAACTGATAGTGGTGATTTTTGTTTGTTTTTAAGACTGTTAGTTTTCAATTAAAAAAAAAAAAAGAAAATATATATTAATACCCTGATCTGTTGCAGAAACATGTGGCACACATTCAAAATACATGAGAGCTGTTTACCCTACAAAAACCTTTCCAAACCACTATACTATTGTCACAGTAAGTGAGAATTTTTGTTTTTCCTTTTCATTATCTAGATAACACAGAAAGGATTTTGTGGTGCCTGTATTTTTGTGGGACATGGGAACTCATGCTATAGATATCAGAGAGAGAGAGAGAGAGATGCTGAGATGGTACATACAGGCATGATCTGTGTGGCTATACATGCTGTGCTGTCTGTGAGCTGGTTATTCCTGATCCTTGTCAGTTTAATTGGATACGGGTGAGGATGGGTGAGGACACACAGCCTTTTGATGATAACATTTTTTAGGGTGGGTTTGGCGGCTGACATGCAGCCACAGGACATACAGGGTACTTAATCTGTAGCACATCAGGTTTTAATTGGGCTGGGAAGGAAATATGGAAAAGGGAATTTGATGGGCATGCTGAATTCATTGGCAGGAAGACGATCTCTGTGAATTAGGAAAGTGTTCTGCTTCTAAGATAAAAAATTTCTATAAAAATTGCAACACTGTAGTAGTGTGCATTGAAACATAGTTTAGGGTCCATTTGATTTCAGGACTAAGCGTTTTATTTTGTTTATTCTCATTTTACAGGGATTGTATCCAGAATCTCATGGTATCATTGATAACAACATGTATGATGTAGGCTTGAATGCGCATTTCTCACTTTCAGGGGAGGAAAAATTCAAACCTGCATGGTGGAAAGGACAACCAGTAAGTTTGCTTGTCATACAGTATTTATGTCCAGGGTGGTTTGTGTCATATCATAAAACAACACAAAAAGGGAATAAAATTAAAAATTGTGCAATATTTTTGCAGAAAGTACTAGGTAACCTGTAGGCTTCATATTATAGGCTGCCTACAAAAGAGTTTGCTTGTTATGAAAATAAAAGGACTCTTAAAATAAAAATTCTGAGACTTAAACTATGCACTTTATGTGGCAGTTAGTAAAAAAAGGCTGAAATATTTAATCTAGTACTGGAATGGGTTTCTTGCCACAGGGAGCCACAGTAAATTTTCAGTATGATTTGATTTTGGGTATTTTTATTGCTTGTCTTTTGATGACTTGCTACAAAATGAAATTGGTTTCCAAATTGCATCTATTTACACATATCTATTTGAAAATGTCCAGGCATTTAAAAGTGAGGAAGGGAGTAGCAAGGAGCTTCATTTATGAAAAAAAGTCAATTGTATATAATGTATGGCACATTTCACAACAACCCTGAATTGTACCTATGGTTATGTTTAATATTATTAATTTCCTAGAAATATCAAGCTCTAATAATGGTGCCAGAAACACCCCTAAATAAGTGCAATATGTAGTATGAATAATATTATGTAGTAGTTACTTAATATACATTTATATGTGTTTGTTTTTGTCTGTGTCTGTGTAGTGATGTTTATAATATGGTCAAATACCTAGATTTTGGTACTGGCTTTTTTCCTGAACGATTCCATCAGGTTTGTAACACAACCAGAACTGCCCTTTTTAGGATTAATAGAAATATGCCCTCTTATAATAAAATCATATAATTAGAATCTATATCTGAAATAGAAATAGATACACAACAAAATGAAACTAATAGAATAGAATATTTCAGTTGGAATGGACTTACAGTTATCATCTAGTCCAGCTGCCTGACCAACTCTGGGCTGCCCAAACATTAGATCACATTTTTTAAAGGTGTTGTCCAAATGCCTCGTAAACACTGGCAGACACTGTTG
The DNA here is from genome assembly GCF_036417665.1 of Passer domesticus. Classification (NCBI taxonomy): domain Eukaryota; kingdom Metazoa; phylum Chordata; class Aves; order Passeriformes; family Passeridae; genus Passer; species Passer domesticus. The sequence continues at coordinate 55,416,789 of NC_087476.1, forward strand.
CTGTCCTACACTGCTGTTGTAGGACAGCAACAACCTCTCTAGGAAACCTGTTCCATTGTTATATGTGTAATAAAATGTTTCCTAATGCCAAGTCTGAATATCCCTAAGGCAGCTTCTTCCATCTTCATGATCCTAAGCTTTGCCACAGGAATAAGGATCACTGCCCACTGTCATTTCTAGAAATACCTATATGTTTTTTTCTGTGCTGAGAATACTCAGGAAATGACAACATCATGGTTTCCAGGCTTAGGTAACTGTGAAAGGAGAAGGAAAAATGCGTGCTTGCAGTACAAATTTCTACTTTTGTGATCTGAAGTCCTCCAGTTGTGGCAGAAAATCATATGTTTGTATCTTTACCCAAAGGTCTGGCTGACAGCAATGTCCCAAAATTTGAAAGCAGGCACCTTCTTTTGGCCAGGCTCTGATGTTCCAATTGGGGGCACATACCCCACCTTGTACACCATATACAACGGGTAAGATCTGATACAGCTTCTACTAAATTCCTGCAGATTACTCCAAAACCCCAAACTTCTGTGTGACAGTTGAAGGAAATGAAATAAGATTTTTAAACAAGTCTGACAGATAAGTACCATGTCACATTGTCCTGGTTATGCCATGGAATGACCAAAAATACTTGAAAATTTCAAAACCATTGAGGGGATTCACAATGAGAAAGTCAAAGAGTACTGTACATTCTGCTCTTCTAGACAGTTTAGAAGTCTTAGCCAAATGCAAAACACTAGGAGAGCATCCTGGAAATGATTAGTAGCCACTGCTAAGCTGCACCACTGATTGCCATATTTCCATGCATAAAATCAACAGCTATTATATAGCACTCTAAAAATACTTGCACTTGAGAATAAGCTAACAGATAACCTATACCCTAAGACAACAAACACAAACTAGGGAGCCATGGCAAGATGCTATGGGAGACAAATTACTGGAGAGAGACTGCTAGAAAGGGAAGCAACTAGGGGAAAGAAGAGGGGCTCTGAATTTCCTCTGGTCTTGCTTGCATGTTTGATAATGTGCACACAGCTGTCAAATCATAGTTCTTGTTTAGTTTTTTCTAGTTCATTCAAAGGTTGCACATGTGAAGTACCAATTGCCTTCATAGTTTTTGTGGCATTATTTTTGTTGTGGGTTTTTTTTTGTGTGTGTATTTCTTCCATTTTGTTTGTTTTGCTACAGAAGGCATTGACATTAGTAAATTATTTCTAGATTTTGATGGTTGTGATGATTGCAGTGTACTTCCCATGATTCTTAAAAAGATAATCTAAAGCAATCATAGAACCATAAGTCTCTATACATAACAGGCTTTGCAGTGATGTGTAGGCTTGGTACTCAGAAAAGACTTAAGTACTGTGAGTAACTAACATACAGCTTGTGCATGACTTTGAGGGAAAGCAGAGCTATTTAATGGCTGGATTCTCTCATAGGAAACAAAGCATGATCTCACAAAGGCTTTGATGGGATTATTACTTACTGTTAAAATATGAAAGTCCAAGGCTTATACATGCTGGAAAGAATAAAAATTATTTTACCTTGTATTTCAGGTTTATTCCCTCAACTTAAAATACCTTTTTTGCATGTATTTTTAAATATATGAGTAGTCCCACCAATGCAGGTTTGTGTTTGCAGAATCAGAGTCTGTCTAATTTACCACTTAAAGTGGCCTACATTCAATTAAAAATGAGAGTAATAAAATGAATTGCTATACTTCGTTAAAATGCATCATTCTTAGCTCCAGATCTGTGACTTTTTTATATGACTAGAGTATGGACACTTTCCCTGTATCTAGGAAATAGAAGTGCTAGTCAGAAAGTTTTGTTGACATAATTTTTTTTTGTCCTTTTCAGGTCAATTCCATATGAAGAGAGAATTTCAGGAATACTGAAGTGGCTTGATAATGCCCAGCCTGAGAGGTAACACCTTGTAATATCTACCTACTTTGTGAGACTATAGCTTAGAAAGATTTTAATGCTTAACAATTGAAATTTATGTTGGTGTTTGTGAAAATGGAAGCTTCCTCATCACTTTACATGATTATTTACTGAACTTAAGCCCGTTCTATATCTTATCATGGCTATGATAAGACTGTAGGCACAAAAGATTAAAAAGTGAACATGTATCTGAACAGGATGTTCTGTTGTATGAGTTGTATTTGTTTGTTGTGTCTTTTTTCTTGGTGCATGTCCTGTAGAAAACATTGACCATTCAGTTGCTAGTCTAAATGTGTGGATGAAAGATTTTATATGAAGGCTATTGCACAAGAAAGGTTAAATACATGAAAGTAATTGCAGTAAGTAATTCAGGATGAAAAGTAAATGTCAATGCTGATCGTGGTGTTAACTTTGTGATGTGTAAAGAAATGAAATATTTTATTTGACAATTTGCTTATGAAATCCTAATGTATTTGCATTTAGGAGATGCTCTCTAGAGTCTGACTGCTTAGTCAGGAAGAGCTCTTTCAGGTGGTAGTTCCATTTACATCTCAAAAAGGATTGTTTGCTCTGGTGTCTGAGACCTTGAATTTTTCCAGAGAGATTTCTGGTTACCTGTTAATGACACTGGATATTGTTTCTGAAACTGTAACTTCAAAAAGAGCCCATGCTGATTAATTACAAAACTCAGAGGAAGTTGAATGATTATATTTGCTGTATGGGCTGTTATCAAAGTTTAAAGAAGTTATTTATAATTCCTTTTAAAATGTCATTTAATATTACTTTTTTTTTTTAATCAAAGTGTTCTCTTTAGGTGCTGCCTCTAAATTCTCATAATGTTCCATTCTTATTTATTTCTAATTCAAGGCCCGATATATACACTTTATATATTGAAGAACCAGATTCTTCTGGACATTCATTTGGACCAGTTAGTGCTGGTGTAAGTAGTTTCTATATTTTTCTTATACTTAATTTCACTAAAAATGCTGTTGCACTATGAACTTAACCAGTTTATAGACCTGGAAAGGATAGTAAATGAAAAATTGCCATGACTGTTTTATGACTTTTTGTTAAGAACTTTTGTTTGTGGTTGAGGCTAATGTTATGATTTCCACACTGTGTGTGAATCAAAAGAACCATTAACCAAACAGACTGGCACAAAATAATTTCAGATCATACTAATAGAATAAATATTAATATTTATATTTAGGCTGAACTTTAATTGTATTACTGTGTGATATTTAGAGGCATGTGGCCTGGCAAACCCTCAGAGCTGTCTTTTATTTATTCCTACACTGTACTGCAATGTTTACTAATTTGTAACCCAAAACTATTACATTTTTACTTGCATGATGGCAAAAAGTTCAGCCTTTAAGGATCTTAGATGTAACTGGTTTATCTCTCACAGGTAATCAAAGCCTTACAGGCAGCAGATAAAGCAGTGGGGATGCTCATGGATGGACTTAAACAAAGAAACCTACACAAATGTGTAAACCTCATTGTTTTAGCTGATCATGGTAATGTACATACTTATTTTTTCAAGTTAACTTTCCTGAGTCACTGTTTTCTTCCTGTGTGAAATATGTGGGCTTAGTAGTGTTAATCTATTTTATAAATCACTTTATCTTCCTTGCCATATGAAAAAGTGCTGTTTCTATGTTGCCCTTTAGGGATGGAGAGGACCTACTGCAAGCAGTTAGAATATATGACTAATTACTTCAAAGAGGTGGATTTCTACCTGTATGCTGGGCCTGCAGCTCGCATTCGAGCAAAGAATGTTCCAGAGGACTATTTTACCTGTAAGTGTGGACCAATCCTGGGACTGAGCAATCAATATAGCAGAAAATAAACAAACAAACAAATAAATAAATGAGGAAATGGATAGTCAGTAGTAATCAGCAGTGTGAGCAGCTGTCTGTTTCCCTTAATTTGGCTTCAACATCCATGGAAGTTGTTCAGGATTTTTTTTTTTTTTGAAGAATGACCACTTTAGATGAATTTGAAGTTTAGAAAAGATTGTTGAAAACTCTAATTTGCATTTTCTTGACATGGAAAAATGAAGTAAAGGTAGTATTTTTTTTTTTTTTTAGCTGGAATTCAGGTCTTTCATAAGTGCATTGCTCTTCACAGATTTCTTGTGCAACATTGGCAGAGTCAGTCTTTTTGAAGTAATGAATATTTCTGTGTGTACAAAGTTACAGAGTCTGAACCTTAGCACAGTGGAATCTAAGCCTTGGTTAAGCCCTTTAGCTAGTATCTCAAAAGAACAGAAAATGGAAACTATTTGAGCTGACTCTGACTTGAAATAGATACCATGCTACCAGACTGGAAGAAAAATCCTAGAACTTTCCCAGAACCAGAGATAAAATTGTGGAAATGCTCTATTTATTGACTTCAAAGAATTTGTAAAGTATTGTAAAAGGGATAGTTGTTGCAGGTTGCAAATAAGAGCTGGGATCCCACTGTACTTTTTATTCATATTTTATAATTGTACTTATGTTTGAAGGCACACTATTTATATGATATAAAGCAGACTTTCATTGGTTTAAGGCATACAAAATCAGAGTAATGAGCTGAGGAAAGAATACTCATGGTTTTTCTGTGTCTCAATCTCAATAAAATTGTTGACTCATTTCCTCTAATAGTCTTAGATTTTTCTGTAGGAATTTTTCTTCCCTAAAGTGCTCAGATTTTCTTTTTAGAAAGTTAATGTCAAATGGTTAAACTACTCTTTCAAAATGTGCAAGGTGAAAATATCAAGATAGACTGAAATTTCCTCTGTGACTGTTGCTGGAAGCAAAAGATAAGACAACTTCTCCAGGTTCTGTTCAATGAAAAAAAGGTTGGACTTCAACCAGAGGTTAGATAAGAGAAAAAACCTTGGGTCTGAGGATTTGTCAGCTTTAGGTATAGGCAGTCATCACCATGGCAGTTTTCTACAGTCTGTCTTGACGTATCCAAAGCTCTAGTGTTCTAGTTACTTCCACAGGCACACCTAAAGGCAGTTACCATTGGAAACATAACATTCCTGCCTGTGGAAGGAATGCCACTATCTTCACAAGCTAATAAAGAAAAACAACTTTATATACAAAAAAGCATGTTTAAGTTTTTCTCATGAGGCTTTGTCCTTCAGCCGTTCAAATGTACATTAATTCATCTTTTCTTTTAACAGTTGACTCAGATGGAATCGTTAAAAACCTCACAGTGAGTAAATATTCTCATAACTTTTACTCATAGCTACTCTTAATAGGAATCTGAGGAAAAAACACAGTTTGTAAAAAAAAGAGACTATGGTGCCAATTTAAATAGTGTACTGACTCCAGGGTACCTTGGGAGGCAATTCTCAAAGTTGTTGAAAGATGATGTACAAAGGTTTGCCATAAGGAATCTCTGTTCAGAGAAAATTGTTCTGTACTTCACTTTGAAAGAGAAGAGTCTGGCTTCAGGGACAGAAACTTGGGTATATCTTCATGATAGAAGAGAATACAGCACAGACATGCTTTAGACAATAGGCATCTGTTAGCACTGGAACACAAGTGCTGCACTCAGGCTAAGCTGAAGTAACTTTTCCACACAAGAGATAATGACATCATAGAGTACATTGCCACAAAGTGTTGTAGAGGCTGGAAATATAAGTAGAAGGGTGGGGGGGACACATTAATGCAGGACAGCACTGCAGGGCTTTTAGACCTGATCCACAAGGAAGATCTGACAAAAAGTCCCTGAAGCCTAGAAGAAACTAAGCAGGTATGAGAAAGAAACTTCATTCAATACTTGGCTTGTTTTTACACACTTTCTCTAAGTGTCTGATTCTAGGAATTTTGGAGGTCTGATTTGAAACAGAGTACTAGGCAAGATGGGCCTTTGGCATCAGGCAGTATGACTCTTAGGATCTTTTGACATATCACTGAAATAGTTGCAGTGCTTTTATGTATGCTGCACCATGACAGGGACCCGTACTGGTAGTTCTGCTTGAACTGAGCCGTGCTGAATGGATTCAGCACTTGAGGGCAGGTCCAAGCTTGCCTGTGTCTCCCATGTGGGCACACTTTGACAGCTGAGTTTTGAAGGATACAAACAAAGAAGTGCAGAACAGAGTGCAAAACAAAAAAAGACCAAACCTATTTCTTTTACTAAAGGGTGATGTCATAGTGCATGGTTCTTTTCTCTTTCCTTATACTTTTTTAGACAGATAATTCAGTCTCTGTCACTTTTTTGTAGTTTTCAAGATATACATTAATACATGTGGGATGAATGTGCTGGCCAAACTAAAAAAGTTGTAGGACAGTTGTCTTTCTGTATTTCTTTCCTTTTACAATTTATACCGAGTTAAACATTTAAACTGCTTGCTCTCAGTGTGCTGTCATAAATTCCCCTTGTTTTCTTCATTGCCATTTTGTTTTCTATTCTGTGGCTTGTCTTGTGCTAAGCAGTAGACAGGTGTTGCGGTACCTTTATAAAAATGCTCTCAGTTTGCCAAAATCCTGGGCTCCCAAATGGATACGTTTCCGATAAATCTCCACTAGAGGTCTCCCGTTAACCTATTGAGTAGGATCAATGGCTGGGAATAGCTGAAGGAGCTTTCTCAGTGCTACACCCCCTGCCTCGCTGTATGATGCAGAGTCTGTTGCATCAAAGAGCATCGGTGTGAGGGGAATATCACAATCTGCATGTTCTCAACCTCAGCTGAAACTGCTACTGCTAATCGTTACAGAGATGTGACGTCTTGTGCCTTATGGGAATAGTCTGGTACTAGGACATGCCCTCTTTCCTTTCCTCTTCATAAATGGTTGGTGTATCTTGTCCCTGTCAAGTTATTAAAATGAGGAGTTTTTGCAGAGAAGAGAGTTGTGGGTTTTATATTTATTGCTAATGAATGGACATAAGTCGTATGCTGATTTCCTCTATTTTTCCTTTTAATTAGACCCCTTCTTCTGGGCTAGCAAACCCACGGAATCCTTATTTTTCATGTTCCTGGATTCTTCTGTTCTTCTTTGATGACTACTGAGGCACAGTTACTCCCATGTCACATGTCAAAGTCTGTATCCTGTTTAGAGCATACAATTCTAGTATTTAGAAGAGAAGATGTCAGACCAGACTCCAAACATAGTGTAGTTTGCACAGCCTGTGTGGTAAAACAGGTCCACTTCTGTGGCCTACCCAGCTTCCTACCAGCTCTTACTTTAGCATTTTAGATATTCTGGCTTATCCCAGTGCTGGATTCCTGATCTGGAGCAACATGTCTGAAACTTTGCCATGATGCTTGCAGCCAGCTGGAATGGCTTCTAATGGCCATATGTAATTAAGTCTTTGCAGTATGTCATATGGTTATCATTAGGCTCACAACTCCAAGCTATTCCATGGCACGCCTACTAATGCAGCAGTTATATGAACACACTAAATGGGGGCGTAAAAGCTAAGACCTTTAGCTAACAGCTGAGCAAAGGACATTTACATGTTCAGGCTTGCAGCTAAAACCCTAGACTGTGCTAAATTGTGTATACTTGGCTTGCTTTGTTGTTTATTGAATGGTAAAGTAACAGAAGGTGGCAGAAATAAACTGCCAGGGAACTTTCTCTTGTGAAGTGTAATCTTACCGAGTTGCCAATAGCATTAGTACGGAAATATAGACTAACATAGACTAAACAGTTCTACTGAGTGACTTTAAGCCTTAGATGTACTTTTACCACAGTATCTGTACACTGGATATACAAATTGTATGTAGTCTATTTTCAAAGAGTTCCAAAAAAGTATAGCTTTTCCTTGTATTGCTTCTGGGGCCAAAAATGACATCTGCAGGTCATCCGAGGAGCTATCTGTGAATAATGGGCTTTGTGCTTGCATTCCTATCACTAAGATATTTGTGATAATTTTGAATGATGGGTGGGTTTTTGAAACTGAGCACAACTCGTGACTGGACTCTTTCCTCTTTCACAGTGCAGAAGATCCCCTCAGCACTTTAAGCCTTACCTGACCCCTGACTTGCCCAAACGATTCCACTATGCTAACAACATTCGTATTGATAAAGTTCATCTTTTGGTGGATCGACAATGGCTGGCTGTGAGGTAACATAATTTGTGTGATTGCTATGCTGTTTTTTTCATCCCACTCTCATCCTTTTAATTTCCTTCACAGGTGCTTCATTTCCTGTTTTGCTTTAGACTTGTTACATTTCCATGTTTGTTACAGTTAAAATCATACTGTGTGTAAAAAGGAAACATGGTTGTTTTGGTGAAACCAAATAATTGTCCTGGACGCACAAAAAAGAAATGTGCACATGAAAAAAGTATCTTATAATCACCCTATTTTAAACTGTGTTCAAATGTTCTTGGGCCTCTGAAAACAGGATACCTGTACTTTAAATTGTGCATTGAATTGGTATGGAGTGACTATCTCTTTACTTTTCTATGTGTCTTAGCAATGTGTAGATAAAAATAAGTGTTAGTCACTATGTCAGAGTATTCTGTTGCATTGTTAATTCCATAACCCATCCCCACATTTTCTATGTCTTTTCACACTTCAGAATCCATGATGAAAATGCACTGTTTGTAAGGCAAAATCCCTTGCAGGTCTTATTTATATTATTCCACAGAGGGTAACAGCAGAGTTCTCCCATTATAAGTTTTCAGTTAAAATGCCAAAGAATACAACTAGGAATTCTTCCAAATAGATTACACTTGTTTTGCAACCTGCAGCTAGGTAAAGGCCTCAGTTCAAAAATATCCATTTTTTCAATTTGCTTTGAGAATATTGTTTCACTGTACACTCACAGCCAGCGAGGATAATTTATTACTGTCCATAGCAATTTTTTGTTGGAGGAGAAAGAGGTCTTCATGGAAATGAATGCTATGATGAGCCATAAATACTACAATATGATGGCAGAGTCAATTCTCAAGGAATGATCGAGTCTGTAAGTCACAATGACTGTTACTAAGTGCTTGTGTTTGTGTCAAGTTTTATTTACACTCTGTGATGGTTTCTCCTTAGGGATAAAAGTTACACATCTTGTGATGGAGGTAACCATGGCTATAACAATGAATTCAAAAGTATGGAGGTAAGATGATTTCTATTCTATTCTTGCACTTTCTTATATACAAAATCATGATGTGCCAGGTAAATCACCAGAATACAGAACAAAGATATTTTTTGCAGTGCGCTTTTTCTTTTCTGGCCACAAGATATGTAAACTGTAAACACATACTAGGTCCAAATATTTGTATTGCCTTTCATCAATGTGTACAAGGCCTGTGTCTTTGGGGTCCTTTAGTAAAAACAGTCTGGGCTTACTTTACCTCCTTGGAGACATGTAGACCACAGTAAACCAAGTCTACCATGTTTAGCCACTGAATTCTTTTGTTCTTTCATTCCTCCACTGAGGCAATGACCAAGAAATCTCCATAGGGTCAGGGAGTTCATCTGAACATCTGGAAGACTGTATGCTCAAATAAACTAAATCTCATTGTTGCTGCTTATCTTACAAGAGTCAGTCATATCATCAGGACAAAAAAGTAATTAGCTCTACTGTGTGTTGGTATAGCCTGTGTTGCAGTTTCAGCTCATTTTCATTCTGGTTACTGTGAAAACATTTTGAGGTCTTCAGCTTTTGGTGTCTCGTGTATTTTCTGTGATGTGAACCTTTAACTAAGGTCAAGCATGCCACTCTAAGTCCCATATTCTGTGCCTAAGAATCAGATCCTTCCAGATCTTTATAACCATGTTAAAACCAAATGTCAGTGATCAGAATTATGCTGAATGTTTGTATGGAAAGAAAAGGTAAATTCTGGTTACCATGGAAACCTTAATAATAGATAACCTTACACGGGTGCCACAACTGATGCTTTTTTTTATTTTTTAAGAAGAGAGCAACATGTCATCTTTCTATAATAAACTGAAAATTCATTTTCTGTTATGGACACATAATATTATTTTAGAACAGATCATTGTCCTGCTACTCATGTTTCCCATATCTCCTGGCAGGCAGCTCAGGAGGCTCACAAAGCAGTAGAGAGACAAAACACAGTAGTCTCACTCAAAACACCTCTGAGACTGCACATAGATCAGTGTTCTGGAACAAGCCTTGCAGGCTCCAGAAGGGCTGCCCAGCACAGCATTGTGCCATTGGTGTTACAGGTGCAGGTCTCTGCTGAGGTTGCAATGGGCCTGTGCAGTTCCCTGCTCCTTGCTTTAACCATGGCCATAGATTCTTAAGTGATGCAAAAACTTTAGAGTGCAACAGGCATTTAAAAAACACCCCAAAACCAAATAAGATTCATTATATAGTTTAAAATATTAATTTTTTGCTTTGCATTTTACTTCAAATTGTGTGCAATGGCAGAAATTTGCCTTCCTTACCAGAACAATCCTATACTTTTAACTTCTGTAACTGTGAAAAGACTGTATGTTGTTCCATTGCCCCAGTTTTCACAAAGTGCAACTGAATTGGTTTTGACTTTGGATATCTTTAGATAACTGATTTTTATTATTACTATTACAATCTAGGCTATATTCTTAGCACATGGCCCAAGCTTTAAAGAGAAGACAGAAGTGGATGCTTTTGAAAACATTGAAGTTTACAACCTTATGTGTGGTGAGTAGAAACAATCAAATATTTTAGATGATAAAGTTCTAGTATTTTCAAATACCAGTGTTGTAAGAGCTAAAAGAAGCATAGGTAAAAATTGAGTAAATTCATTCGAAGCAAAATCACTGAAGCCATGCTCTTAGGCCTTCTCTACACTGCTGAGAAATTGACTTCCAGAAGTTGTTCCGTTTTGAAGGTTTTTTCTGATTGCAGAAGAATTCCTTTAGAATCAGAGGGAACCACACCTGCCACGTGGGTTTGCTGTCAAACTGATGCCTGTGGAATTGTGGATAAGAATCTTATAGAGAATAACTGCTCTTGCTCAAGACTTAGGATGGACCATTGCAGTCCCAGCAGTGCACAATTAGGAAGCATGAGCCTCAGAAAATATGGCTTAAAGCATCACACAGAAATGGAACAGGCTACTAGGTTTCACAATGTGATGCACTTGCAATAACATTTTTATTTTGCATTAAACCATCTAATCTTGTGAATGTTGTGGCAATGTATAAAACTGTACCAACAGTACTCAAATCTATAGTTACTAAATCTTATTGCAGTGGAAGATAGCCAAGAACCTTCACACCTAGAAAATTGCAAGTTGGATGGAATAGTTACTGTAATAGTTTAAATAATGGAATAAGCTATTTCTACTACCTTTAAAAATGACTAGGAAATTAGTAGATTTGGAAAGAGAATAACTTTTTAAAATACTGTTTTAGTCTTAAAACATGTTTACAAATTTGAAATGTTTCAACAGATTTGCTGCATATAGCACCAGCAGAAAACAATGGAACACATGGCAGCTTGAATCACCTCTTAAAGAAACCCTTTTACAATCCGTCACATCCAAAGGAAGTCTCACCTCCCTCTTTATGTCCACTTTCCAGTCTGACTCCTGCAGATAACCTGGGATGCAACTGCACACAAGTAAATAGGGGTTTCTGGCGTCTTTTAATCATCTTTGTCAAGTGTGTTCTGCTTTCCTGTTTTTTTATCAAAACAATGGACTAATTTTGAACGCTTCTCTTATTTTTTAAAGACTTCAGTTATGTCACCAGAAGAGCTAAACGAGAGGTTAAATCTCACCACAGAAGAAAGTAAGTAGCAAAAAATGAAAAGAGCAGCAGTATTTTTAAATCTGCACCTGGTTTATATTTTATGTCACGGCTTCAGTGGGAATTTTTGCAATGTTAATTACAATTGAAAGTGAAGTAGGAAAATCATGTCAGAAGCATACATTTTTTTTAATTTTTCCTTTTCATTTCTTTAGAGACTCTGTTACAGCAGCATGTATATATAGGAATAGGATCTGAACCCCATTAAAATTTTTGAAAAAATCATAAAGATTTCAAAGGTCTTGAAGAAAATCTGAGCACTGTCAGGCTATGTGACATAACTCTTGTTCCTTACCCTGTATCCATTACTTTACATTTCTCTGATCAAAAATTTCCGTAGATACTTCTTTCTACTTTTTTTATGGGGTTTCTGGAAATTGTGGGAAACATTGTAATGCCTCTTCATCAAATAAGATGTAAATTTCACTCCACTGGCAAGATAAATTCAAGATATTTGCATTGGTATGAAATTTTAAAGAAACATGAATTTGCAAATCTGATATTGACTTTTGTGCATTAAACATGATATGAAAACTATTTTCTACATTTTTTATTCTGCTAATAAGCCTAGAGAACCGTATGACTAAGTTTACTATTGTATCTATTTGTATTTGCTAGTTTTAATTAACAATTTTTGTCTGCTCTCTTTACCCCTTGTGCCATCCAAAATGTTATAGAAGAATAAGTCAATAATTATTATTTAAATTTTAGTAAAGAAAGCAAGCTCATCTCATTTGCCATATGGGAGACCCAAAGTTCTTCAGAAGGAAAAGGTCTACTGCCTCCTTTCCCATCATCAGTATGTGAGCGGATACAGCTATGATATCTGGATGCCACTGTGGACAGCATACACTGTGAATAAGCCTGTAGGTTATCAAATATCTCTACTACTCTTATATATGGGATCTAATGGATTAAAAATGTAGTCCATTCATCGGGAGCCCTGTTTAAGGGCTGGTGGATGTCATGTGACTAAGGCACTTGTGTCAGAAGAAGTGCCTTTGATGTCATTTAAAATTCAGCTATCTTAAAGTTTTGAGAAGTGGGAGTGACCATTTGTTAGGGACACAAAAGATACAGGAGAGTAGAGCAGCTGGTGAGCTGGTTCTATTAAGCCTGTTCTGTGAAAGGGATATACCTTTTACAAGAATTGTCAAGACAATTCTCCATCATGCCTGTCAGTTCCTGTGGAAAAGCAGGCTGTGATTTCCCAAATCAGAAGTTTTAAGCTTTCCTATGAGTACCATAATCTTTTTCTTATTAAATGCCCTCTATGCTACTCTACAAGACAGTTTGCACTAATGCATATTTCTGTGTGTTCTTTGCTCTCTGTTACATGATATAATTTCTGAAAATGTAATTATAGTTGAGTGAACCTCTGAGTGTTCAAGGGTATGCAGATCCAGAATAAACTGAGTTTTTAGGGTCAGTAACCTATTGGACATTCATGGGCTTACTTGCCCTTATAATTTGACCCTTCTTCTAAGTTGCCTTGAGGAAATAGTTTCTATGTTGATTCTTCTGTCTGAAGAGGATTGTTATTAATGTCTATGTGATTTCCTATTTCATCAGTACAAATATGAAGAAATTATTTTAATCAAATATATGCTGTTAAAAAGATAGTATTTCATAAAGTTTCACTCCATACCTTCTACTGATTCTTCACTATCTTGGTTGAAGGATCATGAATCATAAGAAGGCTAAAAGTCATTTAAACACATGTCCATTTCAACAAGGACTGTGATACTTCATGTTTGAAGATCTGACCTTAAACCTTGCAATGAAGTGCATTACCCAATTGAAAACTAGTTAATTGTGGGCGTATTTTTTGTCTGATTTTGCTTTAAAAAGATTGAAAAGTCCCGTCAGAGCTGCAATCTTCTTAATATTGAGCTTAAAAAAAGCTCAAAAACCCAAATAACTTTTCAGACATTTTCCTTTGTTGAAAAACAAATTCTCAGTTAGCAAAGAATCATAGAATCATAGAAATTTAAAGGGTTGGAATGGACCTTGAAGATAATTTAATCCCAATCCAGCCGTGCCATGGGCAGGGACACCTCCTACTAGACCAGATTGCTTAAGGCCTTATCCATCCTGGCTTTGAACACTGCCAGGGTTAGGGCATCCACAACCTCCCCAGGCAACTTGTTCCAGCATCTCACAACCCTCACATGAAAAAAATTCTTCCTAATATCTAACCTAAATTTCCCCTCTTTCAATTTGTACCCATTGCTCCTTGTCTTATCACAACAGTTCTTGACAAAGAGTCCCTCTCTGGCTTTCCTGTAGGTCCCCTTCAGATACTGGAAGTGTATAAAGAAAGTTATCGCTCAACATCTGAATTAGGAGAAATACATATTTTGCAGGAGTTTCTTATAGCAGTTTATGCAACACTGTGGGAAGCAGTGAATGACTGAGACTGAAGTATTGGAGGATATAGGTCATAGCAGACTAATACAGTGATGTATGTTTTTTGTAGAAAGAATAGGAAATCATAAATCATCTGTAATAGTGTCAGAGACACAACAGTGGAAGACTCTGAGTGTAAGAGCTCACACACTGACTTACCTTGCACAGTAAGCTGACATTAGGATTTTTTATTGCATGTGCTAATCAAGAGGAATAGGCTTTGTAAATTATAACACCTGGGGAAGGACAGAGGGATAGAGCTAATGCTTTTGTTGGTGAGGTTTGGCTGCAATGCTTGGGAATGACAGAAACTTGCCCTTTCTACAGAATTTTTATTGTACCCTGGGTTAATTGTGTTATGATGCAGCCTGTGCAACGCTTTACACTATTTGTAAGCTGGGGTATATCTCATCATTATGTAGCTGTTAAAGAAGTGCTCAAATATTAAACTAGGTAATGCAAGCTGGACTTTTGCTGGATTTGTGTAATTTGGAGGTTTTGAAACTGGATGAATAACATATACTTGCAGATCTTAAATAAAAGATGTCAGCTTTTTAATTACTTATTAATCTCAGGAATAAGGAAAATTTAAGATTGAAGAACATTAGTTTTCTCGAGGTTTTACACTCCTCTGCCAGGGAGGAAGGCACATTTTCTCGCAAAAAGACTGAATTTGACAAAGGAGACCACAGCAGATGCTTAAATTCTGTCATGAAATGCAAATAACTCTTGCTTCTTGATATAAATTACTGGCTCATCAAAAAGTAATAAATGACATTGAAAAGGACAATTCATGATGTGATAGGCACAGCCAATTTTTAGTTTTAACTGCTTTCTTCAGGAGACATTATGGTTCTTTGACCTGATATAGGAGGAACCAAATTGGTGATAAATGAGGGTTTTTTGTTTTTTGGTTGGTTGTATTTTTTGACACATGAGCTGCTCAGGAGTCAAGGGAAGATTTTCTCTTTTATATTTCATTCCATGTGGAATATATGTATTCCATTATTATACAACCTGATCATAATATGGCATCTACTTGAATTTTGATAAAAATAACTAAAGAAATAATATCAAGGAGTACAAAGAGGCACAAGAAGAATATATGAGTTCTTTATTTTTCCTTGGTTTTAATTGATCAAAACAAATAACATACTGAAAATCAAATTAGATGTTTAACTTCTGTTTATAAAGGTATAATGCAAAATATATTCCAGTCTTACAAAAATTAAAATAAGTTACATGTAAATGAGGATTTAAGAAGTTAAACACAAAAAAGAATATTCAGATGATTTAATGTTATTGCAAAATTATGAAAAAGTGTGTAGAAAAGGTCATAGAAAGAAAAAAAAGGTGAAGGTTATAGAAAGAAATATAGTAATCAGAATCACTTTTGGCCAGATCTTAGCATGTTAACATATTTTGGTGAAGCTACTAAAGCCAGTAAAATGTTCAAAATTTACAGTGGATTTCTTTATCTGTAACTCTTCAGCAGCACAGATTCTTATGGAGACTGCATCCCCAGATGCCAAGATGAGGTGATAGTGTCATTTTTATATACTAGCTGCTTTCCAGGAGGATGTGACATCGAGTTTGTGTTTCCAGAAATATGTAAAAGTGACGAATGAGTCAAATGTGAAATCTGTTTTTGCTTAAGGTGTAACCTTATTTTGCTTCCACAGTTTTACATGGTACATACGGATTTCCCTGAATTACCTAAAAACAGAAGTGGAAGAAAAACACTACCCAGAAAACAATTGTGTGCATTACTTGCACTGACCTGATTCACTACGAAAATAGGAGTGGATTCAATGAAGTCCATTCTAGAAAGTTAAAACCATACAAAGCATTGGCTTAGCCACAGCCGTGGGTGTAAGATTTTTTTTTCCTTTTCACAGGAAAACACATCTCCTCTTCCTCCCACTGTTTCAGACTGTCTGCGGCCTGATGTTAGAATCCCTGCTGCTTGGAGCCAAAATTGTTCCAACTACCCAGAAGGGCTGACCTTGACCCACAGTTTCCTCTATCCTCCCAGTGAGTGTGGTTCTTTTTATAGAGACCTTAGAAAGTCTTAATCAGCTGGATGTGGGTTTATGTTTAAACATATACCCAAACACCAAAACAAACTTCTTTGGATCAGCATGTTGGGCAGAAAAAGGTTTCCAGTGTTTGCAGACTGACCAAAAGTAGGGCAGTTGCTACTTGTATCTAAATATTTTTGGTTTGGAATATTTAAGGGTTTTTTTTAAAACATGTGACAACTTGAATGTGATGAAAGCTGGTTGGAATGATGTAAAGGGCTGGAAGGAAAGGCTGTCCCTCGTCCTCTGCACAAATATTCGTTTCCTATTTTCAGATTTGGTAAATATTATTTATTGAGTAGATTTCTTGAACAAATTTGGGGATGTGTTTGCAGTAGGATCATACACTCATGCTCAAATGTAACATGTAATTGAACTACTTGTACCTGTAATTTATAGTGACATATGAATCAATTGGTCTTTGTATAGTATTCCATTCACTTATATTTTGATCTTTTTATATAGACTACAATTCATCTGATCTTGAACAGTATGATGCCTTACTCACCAGCAATATTGTTCCCATGTATAAAGCTTTCAAAGGTAGGATGCAAAATTTTGACTAATTATGATTAATTTTCTATAATTATTGTCCTGGATTTGATAAAGCTATCACAACTTTAAAACATTAATGCATGGCCTGCTGTATATCCAGATGTTGTGAAAATATACTTAAAATATTTTAGGAGTAGATGTTTGAAAATTTATAGCACAATTATATGGGATTTTTTTTTCTTTGTATAGTCCCATCTGGATTCTGTTTATCCCTGCTTACCTGTTTGCTTTTGAATTTGCTCTTCATCTCCTCTGGGCTGTCCTAACATAAAGTGCCAGTTATGAAACTCTCATTCCCTTGGGAATATGCTCTAGGTGTATGAAAATGGCACTTTTTCTTTTTTCAAAATCTGAACAGAAAACATCAACAATATTAATCTTGCAATACTATTTCTATAATAGATATTCTTATTATGCAAGAGTGGTAAGCTCTTCCCACCCAGCCTAACTCACATTTGTTTGTAATCACTGACAAGAAATTTCCTATAAGTGCTTATGATCCTGTTTTACTCTTAGGCCTGGGCTAATTTTCTTAGAAAATGCATAAAACGAGGAATTGTGTAAGAAAAAAGTTGGAAAAACCCCAATTATGTAACTACCTTTCTAATACACTCAGACCTCATTTATTCATTCACTCATATAAAACCAGAGATACAGAAGACCTAAGTGTCTTTAATCTTCCAAGTAAATCACGGACTGTGAAAAATCCAATTTTTCAAGGAAAATGACAAGAAGTTTCCATAGACCATAAATAACAGGTAATTCAATAGGAGATGCCCTCAATGCACCGAACCCATAAGGTTTTTTGCCATGCCAGTTATGAATATTTGAATAATCTCACTATCTTATGCCCTGTAATTTGTATTTTCTTGATTTACATCTGTGAAATAAGCCAAATTGTCTAGTGATGTTTGGTATGAGTTCTTTACAGTTAAACTAACACTCAGGTGGTGAGTATTCCTCTCCCAAAACCATTATGTCAGTTCCTACTCTTTGTAACACTGCAGGTACAGGCACATCAGACAGAAATTAATGACCTCTCAGCTGTAGCTTTGTAGCTTCAGCTTTAGATCAAATAAATATGAACACCTGTAGTGCAATTTGCCTTGCAGGACTATAATAGCATTTACAGCACCTCTTTCAATGACAAGTGGGAGTATGTCCCTTCTGATGAAATCCACATTTTGTGTAACAAAGAGTTGATTTTATGGGCAGTTTATTTCTGAAATTTTTTTATTAATCTACAGTGAAAACACAAATATGCTACTTTTCTTCAGTGGTGAAATTACTTTAAATTGATATTAATTTTGCTTTTATTTTCTTTTTATGACAGACATATGGGACTATTTCCATAATGTGCTTCTTCAGAAGTATGCTAGAGAAAGGAATGGGGTAAACGTTGTCAGTGGACCAGTGTTTGATTACAATTATGATGGCCATTTTGATAGCCCTGATGAAATTAAGCAGTAAGTACATGGAAAAGCTAGAAGTCAAACTCTATATGACTTCCACTGTGTTTCCACACAAAAACCCCCTATTATTTAAAAAGACTAAGAAACAAGTATCATGGAGAATGCACTATTGTCTTTATAATCCTATATCCACTATTACTCATACAACAGGAAATGCTCTTGCAAACAGGTACAGTCCCATGGAAGTTGAAGTTCAAGTAAAGAGTAAAAAAGCTGTGCAGTCACATGTGTATCTCTATACACATGCACAGGTACAGACTAGCAATTCTTTTCCTGAGATGATGCCTAGATTTTAGATTTTGTGCCTCTGCATCAGAAATGCTGGGAGAATATGACACTTAAACATGCAGAAGACATGCTTAAGTATGATTTTCTCACTTTGATGTTGTGCTCGCTCACCTGCCTGTTGTTTCTTCCTACTGTCTCAAACTTGTATTTCATCAAAGGTCAGATTTGTGTGTTTGCCTTCACTGAATCACATAACTGGAAATGCAAAATGTAACATTCCTGAGAGGTACATTTGTGTAACTATGGCTTACACAGCTTACTGCAACATCTGGCATCTTTATACGTAAATTATAAAGACCAATTATTTATGTCGGTGAATAAGAATATAAGGAAATAAAAACAGAATTAGAAAAACTTAGATTAAGGAAAATACCTT
Source organism: Passer domesticus (assembly GCF_036417665.1). NCBI lineage: Eukaryota > Metazoa > Chordata > Aves > Passeriformes > Passeridae > Passer > Passer domesticus. The sequence goes on from NC_087476.1 coordinate 55,435,612, forward strand.
GTGATACTAAGAGCATTTATGGAATAGAAAGGTGCTGGGAAATCTGCACAGCTGAAGCTATCTCTGGAGATATTTTATTCAAGCTAGACTTGACCACATCTGTTAAAAATGGTTTGAGAATGGGAAAATCAGCCTGCCACGTAATAGGATGGTGGAAGGGAGGAGACACTACAACTTCCTTCCAAGCAGAATGCTGTAATACCCAGCAGACCACATAATGCTGCCTCCAGTTTGCAATAAGCATGTTTTAGTCAGCATGGTTAGACAGTCATGCAAAGCAGTATAGTAATTTCAGTGATAGTGTTTTGTTCAACACTGAACAAAAAAGCCTGGGAAACATTCAGCTCTTTATACACAAGACTGACCATGTTTGCAGAATAGCCAGAAAAGAGCAGCAAAGACATTTTCAACTGAGTATCCTAAACTGGTTTCTACAGCACACAGCCACAAATCACTGTTCTGGCATTTCTCAATGGCAAAGAGTCAGAAGTTAATTTTCTCATCACTCTCCTCCAATTCATGTGGCTGAAATTCTTCGTATAATGAAGAGCAAATATGATGCTCTATTCTGACTCTTCCAGATGTAGAGATCTCTAGCTCTGGCAAAATAGAGTATTGACCATGTAAAGCAGTCCTGTTTCACTGGGACTGCTTGTAGCATGCAGAGTAATCCATGTATGTTTGGCTGTTTATAAAATAAATGGTACGGCTGTGTATCCCATCAGGTATTCTTTTCAATTACAAAAGAAATTTAAGTCATATAGTATTGAAAGATATATATTGAGATAAATCCTACAAATTTCTAATTGTATCAGTGCTGTTAATATTTGATACCTCAAAAAATGCCTTAACTAATGTTTGTTTTGTAGGTATGTAAACAATACAAAAATCCCTGTCCCAACCCATTACTATGTGGTTCTGACAAGCTGCAAGAACACATCCTATACTCCACTGAACTGTCAAGGGTCCTTGGATGCTTTGTCTTTTATCATTCCTCACCGACCTGACAACACTGAAAGCTGTGCTGTGAGTATAGTTCTACGTTCCTGTGTGCTGAAGAACTTTGGGAACTGATTCCCATTGGAATCTAGTCATCCAGAGAATCTCTACCAGTCTGTGGAATTAGCTCATTCCCCATGAGCTGGGAGTGAGCTGAGAGTTAGAGCAGTCACCAGAAGAGCAAGGAGCTCCAGGAGAGGTAGCTGGAAAGTAATGAGCTGATAGAAAGCAAGGAAGAAGAAAGGAAGATAAGATAAGACAACAGGGAAATGCTGTCACCTGAGAAGGGCTGAGAACAGCAGCACAGGAAACAGGGAGATGAGATATCTTTATGGAAGACTGCAGGGTAAACTTACTTCAGAGGTATCAGAGGACTCTGAGTGTTATTCCCTTCAGTTGCTAGAAAATTCCTTCAGCTGCTTATTCCACCTGCATAAGAAATTAGACAGCAGGCATTTGGATGGATGGTCCTGCAGTTAAAATTCATACTTGAATTAAATTAAATCTCTGCTTACCACTAACAGTGTGAATCTTATGCCTTGTAGCAAACAAAATACATGATCTGAGTGTAATATGTATTGCTGAGGCAGCTGAATGCCTATTCCACAAACTCTGGGTTCCAGAAAGTTCCTAAACTCAGTGTATATATATTGTACAAGTACAGCTGCACAGACTTAAACTGGTCTTCACAGATTTTAGTTTATTTATAACTTTGAACTCATAACTCCAGACAGGTGCAAGCTTGCCCTACTTGGAAACAACTTCTGTGTCTCCCCATTTGTAGTGTGGATAATCCATAACTTCCTGGTGAGATTTTTTTAGTAGTTGAGGGTTGACTAATGATTAGAATGAATTCGTCATTATAGTTTAGAAATTGACTGTAATTTCTAAAGTTTAGCAATAAACCCCAAATCTTCTCATTTTCTTCATCATGTTTGGCAGTAACATAAATTTAATGACTCATTTGCCTCAGAAACAAATATTGTTAATGAAAAAGCAAATTACCAGCTATTTGCAAACCATTCCTTGTAGTAAAAGAACAGAAAATAACATTTTGAATTGATTAATGGTTACATTTCCATTGTTTTCCCCGTCTAACTAGCAACTATTCTTGCTGTCCAGAAATCAAGACTGAGCTGCTGTAAGGACTTTTTGTGAGTTGTCAGGTGCCTGTTGCTTGACTGGCCTGAGCAGTGCAGCTAATTTGTGCTGTAACTAAAACTGTCCCTATGTGTGTGCTTGAAACGTGACTCATGCGTTTTGTAGCTAAAAGTTGCAATTGCCATGCCAGCATAATTCTTCTCTATCACTTTGGAATTGGAGAGGTGGGTAGAAGAGACATCCCTTGATTCTGTTTAAATGAGATCCCTAAAAGCAAGGCTGTAAAGATACCTAGGAAAGCCTGAAAGAAGTTTTGCCCACTGGACACCTTTAGTCTGTCAGACCAGGTCAAACACTGGCAATTGCCTAACACTGCCACCAAACAACAGAGGGCATTTTATGAGTTTGAGCATTGTTCTTGTTTGTTTTGACAGGAAAATAAGACACTTTCTGAATGGGTTGAAGAAAGAATTCAGGCTCATTCTGCACGTGTTCGGGATGTGGAGTTGCTAGCTGGGCTTGACTTTTACCAGGAAAGAAATGAAACCGTCTCCGAGATCTTGAGGCTAAAGACATTTCTGCCAATATTTGAGACTGAAAGTATCTGATTATCTTTGCAAAAGGGATCGGTGCTTGGAAGAAAGAAAATTTCAGTGATTTCACTTATTTCCTTGCTAAGTATGTGGGAGTATTTTTCAAATTTGTGTTTTTCAGTCAAGTGTTTTGTGCCAATGCAATTTGAATAAAAATGATACATAAAATTTTCTAAAGTGAACTAAATCATCATTGTTGAGCCAGGCTTTCAAAATATAGAATATATTTTTATTATGTAAAAACTAATATATTATGTTACTATAAAAATGCATTAAATATTATATGTGATATTATATATATAATAGTAATAGTAATAATGATTGAAAAAATACAAAAGGAACATATTTTATACTACAGAGACACCAGAACTGTAAATTGTATATAAAATACTTCTACAATGGAGCTGAAAAATAAAACACTTTGAGAGGAGTGTGTGTGTTTTTCCACTTGTGTTTATCAAAGGGGTTATGGTTCTCTAACGCAAGCACATCCTGAAGTGTTCTGAATTTCTCTTTCTCACCTATTAATTCACACAGAAACATATTCTGACTCACAAAAAGTTTGTATGTAGTGCAAGCAATCATCACTTGTGTTTTCCACTTGGGTTAATTCATTATGCTAGTAACAAGTGAAGTGAATGTACCCTTGTACCCTTCAAAAATCTTAAAACATTCTGAACATGAAGAGGTAAAAGAAATGCTCTACACAGAAGAATTTTGTCTTGATATTTACCTGTATTTGCAATGGTTTCCAAATGCCTGGTGCTAACAAAATATTTGTGTCTATTTTTAAATAGTTAAACTTGAGATTAGAGCACAAAAGTAGTAACATCCAAAACAGTCACTTTCTGTAGAGACTTTGTAAACAGATACTTTATAACACTGTGCTGTACACAAATAATTGCTGAGGACAGGTAAGTAGGACAAGACAGTCAAAATTTCCAGATTATGCTAATACAAAAATGTCACACATAATAGAGTGTTGAGATGAGCTACTCCACTACAAATGTTGCTAAGTGCATTTATGAATAATCATGAATGAAAAACAGCAAAAAATTGCTCATTTGATTTATAGGCACAGTGGGGGCATTTTAAAGAAGCATGTCAAAGTGTGTTTCAATCTATAAAACTAACTGTGGACTGAAGGAGCTGTCTGTTTAAAGAATGAAACTTTTTACTTTTAAACTTCCAAATTTTTCAGCACAAAGAATCCAAACCCACCACAGGACACTATTTTTCCCAAAGTTGCCAAGATGATCAGTGTATGCCCACACACCAGACAGAGTTTAGCAATATTGATCTTAAAATCCTGATGTGGGACCAAACTGAACATAAAGATTTTTATCTCAGTGAAACTATTACACCATCATGGAGTTGCAGTTCACCACCCTACATTGTTTTGACATCTTAAGTCTGCCCACCTGAATCAGATACTTCTTCTAAACTGCCCCAATTAAGAACATGACTGTTTTTTCACTTCATGGTAAATCATACCCTAACTCAAGTAAAAAAATCTACACTCTTACTGTAGAACAGTGGGACAGAGGAACAGTGACTAAATGTATAAAATAGATTTGGTTTATTTTACTATGAAATGCTGAGAAATTCAAAAGTTAAAGTAACAACAAACAGACAATACAAAATAAACACATTGTATTTAATTTAAAAATATAATCATCCTTTGTTAATCATTCTGCTTTGTCCTGAGATTTAGAAAATTATGCTGTTTCTGAGTATTTCCAATTTCTGTTTCCTAGGGGATGTGAGTATTTCTTCCCCAAATTGGTAAGCCTTTTGTTTCTGTGTTTTTCAGCCAGTTCTGAAACTCCCAAAGCTGAAGCAGAATAGCCACAAATTAATCTGCTGACTGCAACAGCAGATGTTGCCAAGTCTCAGCTCTCTGAGCCACCTTTCATGTGAGACTTAAAAATGTAAATTCTGTGAAACATGATTTTCCATAGGCCATTATTGAAGCTAAGAAACTGAGTGCTCCTGTAGACATTGGAAATCTGAACTCTGGAGGACCTTGTTGCTTCCCTCTCTTATGCTTGGGTCCTTTTAAGTTTTAGAGTACTAGAACCAAACCTCTAAGCAAATATAGAAACTTGGCACTACCTATATCTAGTCTTTTCTCTGTAGCAAGGCCAAGTAATAATGAAAGAAACTAGGCAAGGAAAACAGCCTACCCTGCCCCAGAGAAGGCAAAGCAAGGAAAAGCTTAATTGATAGTTTTTTAGTAAGTGCTACTGTTTCCCTAACACCACACCCTGGCTCTGTGAGACTGTCACCATACAAAACAAACCTTTTTTTGTTCACTTAATATTTATTATAGAGACTGCTGGCTTTTTGTCAGTACCTCCCTGAAGTACTTTCAAAGTTGAGTGCAGACATTGAAGTGGCACAGAATATCCTTTACCTTGGACATCTTCCCTTAAGGGTCAATGGATATATAATTGAAAGGGCTGTTTTTAAAAATTACCTCCCTCACTGGTCCTGTGATGTTTGTACATAGGATGATGGGATTTTTCATGTGCAATTGTTTGTAAGCACAGATTTATTTTTTTTTTCTATCCTTACTGTGCCATTTCTGTGCAGTGAGGGAGTTACTAACTCTGGGTGAAAGGCTGTCAATAGGAAGGCAAGCAAATCTATCATGCCTCTGGATCCAAAGTCTTGAGAAAAGTGGAGGCTCAGAAGTGTCCTCTTAGAGTGCACTTGCCTGTCCCACCACAATTCCCCCGGGGAGGGAGAAGTGAACACTACTGGCATGACCTTCCTTACCACAGTCTGAAAGTGACAGGAAATACAAATCCTTCCCAGACCCTGAAGCGTGAACCAAAGAACAGGAGTGTCCTCTGAAGGACGAAAAGTGCTGGGTGGAATTCAAATTGGTAAGGTCAGGGTCCAGGACTTTGGACAGCTTTAGGTTTGACATAAACCAAACTTAAAGCAGAAGCCAAGGACATAAATTGCTTTAATGTACATTAAGGAGACTTGGCAACTGATGTGTCCCATAAACCAACCTGCCCACTGTCCAGGAAGATCAGCCACAGCCTGCTTTGCCTGTAATGGTTGGGAGTTGGAAGGAGAGTGAGTGGTTCCTAAGACTGTCTGCAAAGAAGTGCATTTCTCCTGGTCTTACCCTATGTGAGAGAAGCATGGGTGGGAGGAAGAGTACTTTGGCTTTCCAGTGGCTTTCCAAGGAAAGAAGAAATTGCAGACCTTTGGTGTCTAGCTTGCCTCTTATCAGTGAGTCAGATTGCTGCCTAACAGATGGAACAACTCCCTGAAGGAATGTGTGGTTTTGCACAAGATGAGCGACATTACAGAGTGGTGTTACAAGCCAAGGGGCAGGGCACTAGTGGAGGCAATATAGACCTCTAGTGCCTGCTCAGCAATTGCCGGGGTCGGCTGTCACTTGTCTCTGCCCCAGCACTGGAAAAGGTGGTTCTGGGCAGGCCGTGCTTTCGAAGAAGGAGTCTGGACTCTTGCTTTTCGGTCTTCAGTTGAGTTTATTGTTCCTTATCTACAAAGTTTTTCTGTCTGTCCAGCCGAGGTCTGATCAGCAAGACAGCCAAGGGCACTCTCTCCCGCCCATGGGGCGGTTGTCTCTTTTATAGTAAAAACTACGTATAAGATATTTACCTTCTATTTCCAATACTTTTCGCCCTTGTTGGCAAGTGCACTTTCACTATGAACCAATCCACACATGCCAACATCATCCTGAACGTGGATGCCAAGGAGAAGAAAGAAGAAGGACAGGGCACGCCCAAATCCCTCCATCTTAGAACCCCTGACCCCCATGTACAGAATTCCAAACCCCCCTGTACAAGGTTCAAAACCCCTCTGTACAGTGCTCTAAAATTTTTTTCCTTCACCTTGTGATTCCTACTACTATGCTACTTAAACTTTTTTGGCCTGTAATTCTTCATATAAGGTTGGCAATTTGAATGAATTAAGATTGAATTTCCAGGTGTCTTTGGCTTCCTGCCAGGGTCTCCGAGCCCATGCCAGGGCTTTGAGACATCCAGGGCATCCAGAGAGATGTCCTGGGTTCCGACAAGCAATGGCAATGCCTCAAAGGTCCAAGGCTAAGGTTTGTGCTTTTTCAGAATGCTGTTTGAAGCATTTTATATATTGCTGTGATTTATTTTTTGTTAGTGGCAGAATACAAGCCTGTTATTATTCCGTAGGCAGGATTAAAGTTTTCTTGTAGTCCTGCAGTTCAGATATGTCAGACTTTTTTGTAGGAGCCACTTTACACTTATCAGCACAGATGAAAGCTGTGTCAGTCAACTGTAAGCATAAAAGACTCAATTTGATCAACCAAAAAATATTCCATAACAACTATGAGAACTAACAATCTTTCTGTCCTTCTCTTCATATCACATACAGGTCATACCACAGAATTCTCTCTCGAATCTCTGAGTAACCAGCTCACCCAGGGAAGAAGGAGGATTTATGGGGAATTGCTGAGAAAAAGCATTCTGAAAAAGAATGCTCTGTTTGCTTTTCAGGCAAGCTAGTGAATATAATTCACACCCATCTATTCAGTGCTGGTTTGGACTTTTTCCTCATTCCTATTTGTTGTCAGGGGAAAACCTGATGGAATTGTATCTAGCTACCAAAACTACATCTGTGCATACCATTTGTATAATCTCTAGAATATTTGAAGGATATCCCCATAAGCCAAGAATGCAAAATAAGATTCAGAAATGACAGCAAGTTTTAATTTCTCATTATTAATTTCTCCTTCATTTTAGGCAAAAGGATGCCTTTTCTGCATTTGTGAATGCATTTTCATGAGGTAGAGTATTCCAAAGAGGTTAGTTTGTAGCCCTCCTTTCCACTCATCCCCGAGGGAAGAGTGCATCTGCGTCTTGTCTGCATCTTTTCATCTCACTAGTTTATATCCTTTTTAATTTTTTGTTCAGGTTACAGATGCTGGATATCTCCCTAGCACCATTAAGCATTACAAATGTGTCTTCAGTTACAAAGAGGAGGAAGATCAGAAAAAAAAGCACTGACAATGCAGAAAAAACCAGAATATTGAAATTTTTGTTCCTTTGTGTTTTTAAAAGCTTAACTGCACACCCATGGGAAAGGTGAGTTCAAGCTATTGCTTACTCTAATTCTTTCCACAGAATGAGAAACCTTGCCTCATTTCCTTTACTCAGTTATGAGTTAGATCACATTTTATGTGGTATGCAACTCAATCTTATGAGTAGTACTAAGTTTTGGAAAGAGTTTAGCTACATAGGCTGAGGAAACACATGATATAAGCTCGTACTTGTTTCACTAAATTTTTCTTTTGTTTCAGAAAATTTTAATTTGTGAACATTTCCAACAATTTTCAGGTACTGTTTGGTGTATCAAACTTGCTCTTGGTGGTTTGGCAGCAAATAATTCTCTGCAATCTTGACTCCTAAAGGTAGTGTCAGACAGAGTGACAGCAAACAGGATGCTGTCTGATGGGAAGGGCGATGGCAGGGAGGCAAGTTTCTAAAAGGACCAGTAATGTTTCCTTAGGAAAATATGGGCTGTGGTGGGCACAAGGACTGGTCAGTGACTTCTCTTTGTAGTTGACCTACAAATTGGGTAGAAGAAGAAACCACCCCTCCTGAGGTTTTTTGTGTGGCGTGTTACTGGCTGTGTCTACTGTCTCACATCTTTCCCGTGGTTCCTGCTCATCATTTTTCTTGCTCCAATGTGTGTCTTTGTCTCTTCCCAGCCCCGGTGGTGTTTCTCCCCATCATCTGTGTCTCAGTGTGACCTTTGTCTTGTCCAGTTGTTGGCACTTGCAAAGAAAGAAGTCTCAACTCCTTTCTCCAACTTGGCCCTTAGCATATGGCTCATGTGCCAATCATGCTTCCTAAACCAGTAATTTGGAATAAAGCCAGTATGTGAACGAATTTCATGCTCAGTCTTTGGGATCAATGCCACCCATGCTTTCTTGGACCAGAAATCAAACTGTTTCTGCAACTCAGGATTTTCAGAAAGTTTTGTGTAAAAGTGATGAATTTAGTCATTAAAATCACAGTTTTTGACAAAGGAGTAGGATGGGCTATGGGAAAGCCATAAATAAGCATTTTGCATGACATTATAACTGTTCTCTGAGGTAGAGATTTAATTTTATGTACTTGTATAAAGACCCTTAGAAAATTTCTGTTGGTCTGAATGACTTGTGTTTGAGAACATCTAATTAAACACCATTGCATGAGAAATGCTGCAAAATTCTATGGGTTACAGAAGTTTATTTATTTTTCTTTTAATGTCTTCCTCACAAGCCAAAGGCTTAAGAGAAATAATCCAGCAGAAATGTTGGCAGAATTACTGCCAACTGTTCTATCCAATATTAAAAGCTACCAAATATTACCAAAAAAGTGCATAAAAGCAATGTGAAATATTTATATAGAAAAAAATAGAATAAAATATTTTTGCGTCTCGCATAATAAGCAGCATATATTTCAAAACAGCAAGGAGAAATTGCTACCTGCTGTTAGTGCAATTAGGGAAAGTTCCCTATTTTCCAGCTATGAATAATCTAACACAACCATGGGCATAATGCTGCAATATTACTTGATAAATTTGCTAATTGATTGCTGCAAAAAATGGCACCTTTTGAAACACAATTGATACATGACAAAAATCAAAAGGAAATCTGAATAATTCAGGAACTTTATGAAACCCATGGTAAGAGAGATGCCATTTTTACACAGGAATTGATTTTCTATTTTCTATTACATGTTTCTCTACTGTGATTAATGCAGGATAACTTGACTGTAAAATAGCCCTGAACAAAGTTTTTTCTGGCTGAAGTTTCTGCTTTATGAATCACTGAATCCACAGTCTACTTCTTGTCCAACCAAGCTGCACAGCTATTCTGGACAGATATAGCATGGGATAATGACATATGGGACATGACACACCAGTGTCCTGTTTATGCTCAAGGTTTTTCCTGTGTGGCATCTTGGTTTGTGTACTGAGGTTTGAGGTTAAACTGAAGAAAACTGTGATTTCCTCCTTGTCTCTGATAATCCATATGCTTTTTAACTGCTCAGTGTCCTTTTTGAGCTACTGTCAGCTCGTACTCATTACTTGGAATGCAAATGAGGTGTTCCATGTGTATTGGAGTTTATATGGCCACGGGAGCTTGCCTGCACTGGGGATCACTGCTGTAGTGATGCCCTAATGGCCAAGTAGAGGAGAGAAAATAAAGAATGGCATAATTGCTTCTTCAGATATTAATTCTGAATGGTTTCACATGTAGCTGCTTATGGGTTTGGCCAGCTCAGACCAGGGGACACAAAGATTGTGTGTAGACCTGGGATGACCACCAGTGGCAGTGAAACTTCCAGTAGCACGGTCTTAGTCATCCTGAAGCCTGTTCAGAGTGCACACAGGGCTTCAGAAAGCTCTTATGTAACAGACAACTTGCTTCAAAGTGAAAAAGGCTGTGACTGCCATTGGTGACACCTCCTGTCCTGGATTGCCAGCAGCTAAACAGCTTAACAAATAGTGATCCACGTGGCTTTCAGTGGTGGTTGTTGGAGGTAGAAACAGAGTAGAGCTCATGTAAGGCTGGCAAATACATACTGATGATACATTTTTCTTGTTTTTTACTACAAGAAAGAGACTCCAAAATATAAGGAAGCCCTGTAATTCCACATAGGTGTGAAGTGATTTCATTTTGGAGCAAAAGCAAAGGAAAGCTCTGATACCATATGGAAAATTAAATCCCTATATGCCTACCTACTTTAATCTCTTCACAAACAAGAGGTTTTAAAACTTTTTCTTGTTTAGCAAAGCAAACCCAAAACCTGAGAGGAGGTTAACTACTCTCTCTAGTACTGCTAGGAGTGATAATAGTGATGAACAGCAGAGAAAAAAAGAAAAGAAAAAGAGTAGTTTATAATATAGAAAAATATTAGCACCAAATAATAATAATGATACATAAATTTGCTAGCTGTAGATTCCAGCTGGAAATCAGAAGACAGATTCTCACCAGTAGGCTTCTGAAGAAGCTATTCTATGAAAATTGCAAGGGATGAAGAAAAATACTTTAAAGGCAAAGAGCTTGGTCAACCTCTGAATCAGCCTGAATTACACAGTTACCCACGATAGCAGGCAACTGCCTCAATGACTCACTTGGGCCTGTGTTCTTTGCCTCAGTGAGCAATGATTAAGTGAAAGAAAAAAGGGCATTTTTACTTTAGGAAGGTTATGCAAGACCTGTTTGATTGAGACAGTGATTAACAATGTTTAACAGATTAATTAACACCTCAAGTCCTTGCCAACCAGTAACTTGAGAAACTTGCCTGGGTTTACCGCAATTTAAATAAAAAACATCTGTGTGGTCAGGATTTGTATGAGCACTGCTGGTGCTGCCATTTCATCAGTCCTAGCTCATGCTCTGCTTTGGTTGCTTGTGAATCATATTCCTGAACATGTGGATAGGAAAACCATATTCCCTACTTGCTTTACTTCCAGCTGTGTTTGTGAGGTTGGGAAGAATGACAGGAGATGTCATGCTGGGCCAGAAAATGGCTGTACAAAGTGCTTTTGACTAGCTAGGAGGAAAAGGGCATGGATAGAGTTGGTCAGAAAAAGCTTAATAAAACTTATTTGGGTTTTAGTGGTTTTTGGTGTTGGCTTTTTCTCTTTTTTCTTTCTTTTTCTTTTCTTTTCATTTTTTTTCTTTTTTTAATGAATTAGTCAGATCCATGAAATTAAATAATTTTGCAGAGCCTGAATTTGCTTTCAGTGGTGCTCCAATACAGCCGTGTCAGCCAGACAATTTTCAGAACAAGGTTAGATGCCAGCACATCATCTCCATGACTTTTCCTTTCAGGCTTCTCCAGAGCTGAAAAACAACCTGAAGTCCCTGAATCCCGGCTGACAGCCATATTGCTCCACAGCCTGCTGAGGTGAAAAAATCCAGAGCTGGAGCAACTTGCAGGCATGAACTTGATGCCAGATTTTGTACAACTTGAGTCTTAATAACCAACTTGCTACTTGTCTTGTTGTTTTTCTGTCTGATGGGTCCCCACACCTGAAAGATGGCTCTGACCTGGTGCCGAATGTGAGAGGTTTTGAACTACCAAAAATTTCCTGAGGGCAGGAAAATTTTTCCAGTGCAGCATTTCTGCCATGACTCTCCTCTTCAGCACATCCAAAATTCACGCTGTTGTCCTTGCTTGCTTTGCCAAAATCCTATTCCAACTCTTCATAAGAAAACAATCTATGAATTATTGTTGGAACATATACAGAGACTGGGCAAGGCAGCCTGGCTAAAAGGACAGCAGGCACATGATGGAGGATGTGGTCTGCTCAGAAACTTTCATGTCAGACTAGCTGCCTTGTGGGTCATTTCTATTTATATCTACTGAGAGCACTCAGAAGATAGAGAACAACTGCAGGACCCCCTAGGCAATTATATATTAAAATTCTGAGATGTGAGATATGATGACTGAGTGACTATAAGCTGACTATCATAATAGCTTGGTCCCTATACCTTTTGTTATTTTGGATGCAGGATGCAGCAGTTCATCACTGTTCATCAGTATCATTCTTTGAATAGTGACAGAAAACTACTTAACTCATCCTAGGATGCTTGACCTGCCTGTTTTATCATTTGCAGAGTTCTAGAGTAGTTGAAAAAAATATTCTGTCTTTCTGTCAACCTTTCATTTGTCTAGGAGATACACAATGCATAAGATAATTGATATAAGATATAGATAAGATATAAGATATAGAACCTCAGAAAAAAGATCATAAGCAAATTTTTTTTATACACTTGAGCTGATACAGAAGGTAAACTGCTAGGATGGGGCTTTGGATTTTTATACCATAAAAGGGAAGAATGAGCAGATTTATTGCCTTGTAGCTTTTAACATTAAAAATGTTGCTAAAAATTCTTTTCATGTAAACCATGCAAGGATTCAGTACTTATGTAGTTCATAGGCCACAATAAATGCTTACTTGTCTCTGTTCCTCATATAAAACCTGTAAAAAGATTGATGTGTGGCATGTACTTTGAGGCTTTAAGCTGACATATAGAAGGAAGTTTAGTAATATTGTCCTTTCTTCCTCAAAATTCATTCCATTAATATCTATCTTCCAATAATTAGTGGGGAATCTGAAAAATAAAAATACTTGCCAACATGTAGGCTATTTTAAACAAAGTACAGGTCAGATGGAGTACAAGGCAAACAGCACTGCTGGGACTGACCATCAGTGTTTGGGATTCATCCCACCTTATTACCTGGTGCCACCTGTTAGCTCTTTTTTGAAACTAGTGGTTGTGATAAGAGACCAGGTCACAGTGGGAGCTCCAGGCGTTGGTCTTGTGTGGGTCAGTCTCCTTATTGAGCTGGTCTTCCTGACTGATCTCAGGTTGTTGAGTTGGATTTCCTCTTGAGAGACATGGAAAGTGAGAGGAGTTGGGCTCCTGCACTACATATTGTGCTAGTAAAGAGGGCTGCAACAAAAGCCAGAGGAAATATCTCTGCGAGGTATCATGCAAGAAACTATGACTTGTCGTCTGCATGGAGAAATGGTCTGTGTTGTTTCTGTGGAAAAGTCTGCATTTACTGAATCCTCTTAGACACTCCCATTGCTCTCTAAGAATGCCAGTAAGAACATGGAGCTTTGCCCACAGTTTTTCTTGATTCATAATTCTTTGTACATGATCTGAAAGCTCATGGGGCATGGTGGATTGCTAAACCAGAAGAATATGGGCAGTAACTTCTGACTCTCAATTAAAGCACATTGTTACTTCATCTTAAGGAACTGGTTGACCTATCCCTCTTCTCCATGGAGAGCAATGAAAAATATACTCTTGACCTCTTTCTAAATAGGCTAAATTGAAACCAGATTTTGAAGTTCAAAATATAAATTATTGTTTAGCTCTTTGTTGAGCAGTTCTAACTGTGTGTTACAGGACATCACCATGAGCCAACTTGCTGTCAGTGAGCGCTCTCGTGATCATCCACAGTAAACCTTTCTACTGGGGTAACTAACAGCCTTAGCACAAATGATGTGCCATGTTCCAAATGCCAGCAGTCACCACTGTTGGTATGCTTCTGCTGCAAATTATTCTGCAGTTCAGAAGATAAGAGTAACTTTCAAGGTAACTAAGTTCAACAACCCCACAGTTAGTTAACAACCTGAAAGAGTTACAGAAAGATGCCTTCCAAAGACAAGCAATTCTTCAGAGACAAACTGATTTACCAAGAACTTGTAAACTATGTTTTTAACATATCTGGTATGTAGAGCTCTTGGAACTTTCCACGAAAAAGGAACCCCGGATAAAAATAAACGTTAACTAAAAACACTCCATGTTTCTTTCTGGAGTGAGGATAAAATGACTTTTAGAGACCACTAACATCCTGGTTGAGTCAATTCAACCTCCCTAAAGTCAAAAACATAGTTTGGTTTGGTTGAACATGTTAGTTTTTAAACACTGACAGATTTAAGCAACCATATAAAAGCTGATGACAAAATCAGTTTGGTTTTTTTTCTTCATATCTTCTCACAAAAACATGAAGAGAAAACTTAATGTAAAAATTGGCTTTTAAGCTTTGCTCTGGAGGAGTTGTTTGTCAGGTAAATTTCATACATCTGCCTTTTGAGATATTTTTCCTTTTTTCCAGCTTCTAAGTCCTAGCAGGAAGAACTCATATGAGAAAGCAACACTATGTCTGCATTACCTACAGAGCAAATCCTAGAGTGAGTGATTTGCTCTCTCATAAGTGATGGACTACTGAGAAACTGGGGACAAACAAGTTTCACCAAGGGAAGCAAATATGAAACAAGCAAATCTTTCTCTGACATCTCAAGGTAATCTGGCTGTGGCATGTCCACATAGGGGAATTACTGATTTACTTTAATGTAGACATCTGCAAAAAAAGTTTGTTAACACACTTCACATAAATGATTTAGGAGTTTTATAAGGCGTGCTTAAGTCTAGTCCTCAGAAGATTCATTTGCAAATTAAGCTGAAACAAAGAGTGAATTGAGCAGTGAATGGGCTCAAGAGCCTGTTGCCTGAAATAGCTAGTGCTGTCTTCAGGTCAGCAGAGGATTGGCTGCTGTGCTTATGAATGACCTGGTTTTTGTTATTCTGATTCCTGAATAGATGCAGGAGAATTGCCTTCCACTTCTCCTATGGGTACAGGAAGGTATGAAAGGAGAATAGTAGAGACTGGAAGGCTTATATTTTTAGTATTCCTTTATACTAATTGTGGCATCAGTATTGACTATGTGTCCCTTCAGGACTGGTTTAGCACAGGTTCTCTGGATGGGGTCTGTCAGCCTCACTTGTAGACTTCAGATCTCTTTGAGTCCACCAGCAATACTGTGACTCTTAAAAATAGACTCAAATTCTGCTCTGAAAGCAGAGCAATGGGTTGAGTTTCAATGGCAAGAACAATATGAGCAATGACTTCTGACTCTCAGTTAAAGCACATCTTTACTTCATCTTGAGGAATCAGTTGCCCTACCCCTTGTGAACTTCTTGCCTGCTGAAGATCATGTCTGGGCTATATTGTATAGACCTTGTAACAAACTTGGATGAATGCACTTCCCAGTATTCTCCACAGTCGGAAATAGCTGTGCTTCCTGACACCTCCAGTGAATCACTACATGGTCTTTTAATGATGCATGGGTCAGGCATAATATGCCCAGGCCATAAAGTGGCAGGGATTCAGCAGTAGGCACCCTGGGAGATTCTCCAAAAATATTTATTTAAGCATGCATTGTTTCCCTTGGTGGGCTTCTTGCCTGAGACATGTCCCAGAAAATGGTTTCATTTTATGACTCTGGAGCAGCTTTGCCAGAAACAATTTTTCATCCTTTTGTAATTTTATAAATATTTCTAGTATCTGCTTTTGTAAACACAGAGGGGGCAAATAATGGAGCTCAAAAGAATAATACTAAAATATTCTCCCGGAATTTCCCTGGGTACTTTTTTGTCATGACATCCCCAGAGGAAGCAGCACAGGTTAGCTGGGTGAAAAAGCAGAGTTGAAGACTCCAGGTTTGAGGGAGTACTGTGATCTCAGGTGATGGTCACACCCACTTACACTGTCTGGAGATGGAAGTGTGAACATTTGCTGTCACAAGACGATGTTCACCTGCTTGGTGGATTTTTCTGCATGTGCATCAAGTCAGAAGAAGCACAGAAGCAGAAGGGGTGAGCAAGAGGTGTGTGCCAGTGAGCTGCTCAGGCATAGGCTGACTTGGAAGTCCACGGATTTATTTCTGACAGGTAACAACGTGTAAGACTTGAATGTTAGATAATTCCATTGGAAAAATTAGTCTCCCTGAGGAAACATGATTCTAGTCAGCTTTCTCAGAGATTATTAGCTCTAAATTTCTTGTTTTATTTAAAATGTATCTACAGATGTTATTCTTAAACAGTGTTTAAGCTTTCAAATGTGTTTGCGCAGAGGATTGCTCAGGATTGCAAAACCAGCTGTCCAGTAAAGGCTGTGATGGTCAAATCTTCAAAAATATAGAGTATTTATTGCTATCACAGTTCTGAAGAGCAGAAACACCATAACTATTCAAATTACTTGGAAGCTTTATGGATGTCCTCTTTATGGAGAGGAAATTTGATCAAAACAACAAATTTTTTTTTCATTAGGTGTTTTGTTCTATTGAATTGGATCATCTGTTAAAATGCTTGCACACCACACACTAACTTTCAGATGGATGAGAAATAACATTATACCACTAAAAAAGATAAAACTTCCCTCTTTTTTTTCCCCTCCAGGTACTCCCCTCTGTCCATCCACTCCTCCCTCTTTGAGATCTTTGAGTTTTATGTCTTGAGTTTTCCAGCTGGCCTTAACATTATACTTTTCAAGTGTAACATTAATGTTAATAATGTTAATATTGATGGTAATAATGTTAAATTCCTATTTTATACCTTCCTTTTTTCCCCTTAAGAACACGTTTTTGTTTTTTGTTTTTCTCCTATTATCCCTGGATGTAGTATTTTAATTTTGTGTATTGAGTAATACCATATTGGAAAATTCCAGATGTTTCCTTAAATGTGCAACGAATTCCTGAATCATTTGTTGTTTGTTGAAACACCGGAAGAAACAACTTGCACTGTGAAAATCACTTTTTTTTCCCCATGCTAATTCAATTCAGCCTGACTTAAAACATCATTCCAGGTATTTTTTAGAAGTAAAGATTTCTTCCAGAATCTTGTTTTGATGACATTTTAGTAGGTTCATATAAAATATGTTTTGTTCCAGCAGTGAAATACAAACTTGGCATTCTATGAACTTGTTTCCAGTAAAAAGGTAGTGAATGCCAATGCCTGTAAACTGTTGAAAAGGAGACATGCAGCATCTGAATGGTAAAGCTACTATGCAGGACATAGAACTTCCTCAAATTACACTGGCCTACATATTTTACATGTTGACAACAATATACTAAAATTTAAGGAGGTATTTTGTCACCAAAAGTTAGAATGCAAAATTTTATACTACAGGATGTGGTAGATCCTAAAATATGTATGTGTTCAAGAAGTAGTTAGACATGATGAAAAATTATCTTGAACAGCATTTAGTAGGAGACATTCCCTCTGGCTCAAAAATCTTCTCAGCTGCAGGTCTTTGACCACTGTCTACCATAATTAAATAGAGCAGTTCTTGTACTTCTAGGTATGAAATAGAAGTGGACTTCAAAACAGTTTATGTGACTTAGAGTGTAAGTTTGTATGGAGCTGCTGGATGCCCGTTACAGTTGTTTACTTCTAGGGATGAAATAAAAGTGGATTTCAAAACTGTTTATATGACTTAGAATATAAGTTTGTATGGAGGTGCTGGATGCCCATTGCTAAAATCCTTATGCATTTTTTTTTCAAATCTCTGCCCTCAACTGACTATCTATTTTAAAAGCCTTTTTTCTTCCCATCCTGGTTTGTGTTGAATCTTGATCACTTCAAGATGTCAAACATCAAGGAGAGGTAAGGGGATATCTAGCTTAATTTGTAAAACAATATTTAACTTGTGAAAGAACATTTAATCTTCTTTACATCACCCTCTAGCAGCAGTGGATGTTGCAGTACCTACACTATTGCTTTGCTCTAGACTCCTCCCAGACTGATAAGCATTGCTTTTAAATTACTACAAGCACCACTGCATTAACCTTTCAGGTCTTCAAGAAACCACTCAGGTGTTTACTCTAATGCTGTATTCTTCCTCCCCCCTCCCCCTTTTATTTTTTTTTTTTGTGAACATCCTACAATTTTTCCACCATAGATACCAACGTATTCTTCCTGATAATAGGCTTGATTGTGCAGACCACTTAGATATGGTTGGCAGATTAGGTATTGAAACTGTGTTTGCTTGAGAGATTGTGCTGAGAAGAGCATAATGAATGTCTGCTTGGTTCGTATTAAAGTATGCAAGCATCTTATAGTCTGCTTCCCAATAAATCCTGCCAACATGTTGTCATAACATCAGGATTTTATAGTTTAAAAGAGTATAGGCATTTTTTCTAAAATCAAATAGAGGCATTTTTATATAGCTTAGAGAGACAGGAAATTACTGTCAAGTAATTATTTCCTATTGCTAAAGGACTTTTCTTCTACTGTTGCTGTTGCCAGCTATCACTGGCAGCTAACAACTGTTGTGTTAACAGTTGTTAAATTTCCAATAATATATGCCAAACTAAGACTGAAAGGAGGAACAATTATGCCATTTTTCAATTATACAGGAAATATTAAGTTATCAGTTTATTATCTGTAGTTGGTTTTGTTTTTGTTTTGTTTTTTTTTGAGACCAGCAAAACAACCAAAAAATGGGTAATTAGTTGCAAAAATTATTTTCTTTCTGCACTTATTAAAAGGGGCGTGTTGGGGGACAAAATTAACAGATTTTGAAGCAAGTAGTTACAAAGGACTAATTAATTTTTCCTGACAAAGAGGTATCCTGATCCGAAGCTCAGAATCTGAGACTTGCAACGTGTGCCTTGAAACTGTACCTTGCCCTTGTGTCTTGGATCTCTGCTTGGTTATGTGCCATGCCTTGATGCAAACCATTCAGTCCACACAGTTTGATATGCCCATAAATGCCATGGGATTTCTGGCTTCATCTTAGGCATTACTCCTAGATGTAATAAAACAGTTTTGAGATAGACCTCCAATTTTATTTGTTCCTTTCATTAAGGATCTATTGCATTTTGGTAAAGTTTTAGACACACTTTGAATGCTAAATAAAACTACTCATAAGGATATTTCAGAAACTACCATAATTGCTAATTTTTAAATGATTTCCAGACTGGTTTACAATGCAACACTCATACAACAATGCCAGAGAAGTCCTTAGAGAAGGAGCTGAGAAACATCTTCAATTATAAGGTAGAGTCCAGTGTAACACTGAGCAGCAATGGTCTTTAACAAGCAGCTTCAGACTTTCCTAGGGCTCCTGGTCTTCTTCATAGTTAAAGGAATTTTGCTGCGGATTAGAGGCAATGCAACAGGAAATACTTGCCACAACCACCGACCAGTGGTTTCTTTTGCAATGCAAGGGTCAAGACTCAGCCAGCCAGGAGCTGATTATCACTGGCTACCTCACAAGTGATGCTCCTCTGCCTGCAAGCTCACTCTGTGCCCCTGCTGTGAGAGCAGCAAGGGCCTCCCAACTCTGGCTGGAGCAAGTGGATAGTCCAATCATGCAACGTGGTGCAATTTACAATGCCCTGTCACTAACCACAGCTCCTAAATGGGCCACAGCCACCTCTCACACAGGGGCTAGATGAGGGAACTTGGTGTTTGATCAGGTCTTTCCAAAAACAGATGTTTGGTGGAGATTTTGTGGAGGTGAAAGATGCAAGGAGAAAACATCACAAGCTGTGACATGCAACAGCATGGAAAACTACCTGTGTTTACCTTTTCCTCCTAGTACATAATTTATGTTTGTTTATCTTTGCTTCAGCCACTAAAAGCTGAACAGCAAATTAAAATTGATAATCTCTGATGACTCCCTTCACAGATAAGGCCTGCAGACATGAAGCTGGTGTTACTGCTATTCTCCCTTGACATTTGGTTGGGCAGCTTCAGTTAATGCTGGAGCTGGCAGCTGCCCTCACTTCCTCAAAAGCTTCCTCAGTCTCTGTTGAAATGGCTGCAGCCAATTTTTAGAATTTGAATTTGCAACCTCAGTAATCTCTGCTATTAATTTGTTGCACATTGATGTCTTTTGTCACAGATTTGTTAAAATGGTATTGACTGCTATTTAACAACCTCACCCCAAAGAGACCAAGCAGATGTGGATTTTTGAAGGCTTAATAATGGGAATGTTTTACCTCTTCCCCCAGTATTCAATAGATTTATTCAGATATGTTTGACTTATTCAGAGCCAAAACTTAGTCTTTTTTGGTTTTCCAGACTCTCTTGTCTAGAGCACTTTGACACCTTGTCAGTCAGCTGAAATGAGCTTACTGTTAGGTTAATTATTTTCCATGCTGGTTAATTATTTTCCATGCCTAACCTGAAGTACCTTGACTATTTGTATTATCACAGAAAGAAATTACAAAATGTATGCTGTTTTATGAATATTTGTACACAGAAGAGTGAGTGTTAAAGAGTAGGTAATGGTTAATGAATGAACAACTCAGAAATTAGCTCCAGCTGCAGAATATCCTTTTTATTATGGAAAAGAAAGATACCTTTTTGTCTGCAATGTAGTTATACATAATTGTCATTGAAGCATCATTATATAATATGTGCCATTCAAATTTTTGAGTGGGTAACACTTTGGACCAGAAAGATTTCTATTTGACTTAAAATTAATCAAAAATATATTTCTACATACAAAAACAAAGAAATGAAAAATGAAATCTTAATTGTACAAAAAACAACCCTGCAAAATTTTAATTTCTCTTTTTTTTTTTTTTGTTTGTAGACAGAAAGCATTTACTTTCTTGCTAGTGTGACTGGAAATGGAAAAAGTTTGAACTTACACATATTATTGCAGTATCTTTTCATTTTTATGAAAAAAAAAAAAAAGTGAGGGTTCTACTCCCACTTGTGCTAATTATTAAAGCCACATTCACTGGGAAAAAAAAACCCGAAACCTAAACAATTTGACTATGTCAGTTTTAATGAGAGTTTTAAAATTATTGTGCAACCAAGTATTCAATTTGCAACTTTCACATGCCAAAACCCTTGAATGTACAATAAGCTGTCTGCTCAGCTGGACAGCTGTTTGAAATGTCATATTAATGGAATAAAGGAGATTTTTAATGTAGGCTCCAGGGCTTAGTTCTCACAGCTTCTGTTGCCTTTCTCTTTCCTTTGCGACCAAGTGAAACATTAGTGTAGAAATTCTCAAGACTGCACCTATGTAACCTCATTAGATGACAACAGGCACGTGGGAGCAGCCCTGCAGTGACCCTCAGCATGCTGCGAGCTGCAGCAGCACTACAGAGCAGCAGTAATGTACATGCTGCATCCTGGCAATTATTTTTAATGGGAACTTGTACTGACAGCTTGTTCTTGCGACTCAACTGAAATAGAAAGCAGAGGAACAACATTTCAACAGGGATCAAGATCACTTCCAAAGGAAATTTTAATTTCACTGTAGCTATTTTTTAGAAAATATGGATTTTTGTCTGAAACTATGCAAGGGCCACTCCTTTCTGAGCACATTGACTGTTTAAATAAATCTGATATAGACTCCTGAAGCCCTAGGAAATCAAACCCACCATCCCATTTGAACTGAAAGACTAAGCCTAATTTCAATACACATAACTGTATATAGTAAAAAAAAACTTTAAAAATTACAGAGAATGAGATACTTTTAGTAATGTTAATCTTGGGCATACTTTGCAAGTCTTGATGCTACTCAACCCTCACAGATCTGTTACAGAAAGGAGGAATGACCCACATCTGGAGCCAGCCCTGCAGTCAGGGTTGTACCTACACACGTGGGGTGAACTGCCTTTCCCCAAGGACAGTCAGAGTGTGTATAAACACCTCTCTCTTGCCAAACATGCAGGGCTGAGTTTAGTGGTAATGATTGGGAAGTGACATCTTGGAGCCAGATGGTGCCAGTCCCAATAAAAGGTCCTGAAGGGCACCAAACATGGATTTCACCTCAACAACACCAGCCCTCTGAGCAGGGCCTGGCTTGGGGGCAATGAGTCCAAAGTCACAGAATCAGAGAATATGCTGAGCCGGAAGGGACCCACAAGGATTATCAAGTCCAACTCCTGACCCAGCAGAGGACCATCCCCAACAGTCACACCATGTGTCTCAGGGCATTGTCCAAGTGCTTCTTGAGCTCTGCCAGGCTGGTGCTGTGACCACTTCCCTGGAGAGCCTGTTCCAGCGCCCAACCACCCTCTGCATGAAGAACCTTTTCTAGGTTTAGATAACCAATCTAAACCTCTCCTGATGTAATTTCAGACCATTTCCTCGAGTCCTGTCGCTGGTCACCATAGAGATCAGTGCCTGCCTCTCCTCTTCCCCTCACGAGGAAGTTGTAAACTGGGATTATGTCTCCCCTCAGTCGCCTCTTCTCCCGGCGGAAAAGACCAAATCACCCCAGAGGAGTCTCAGTGTCTCCCGGGGGGCGTGATGAAGCCGCCTGCTGCGCTGAGCTGCGCCCCGGTGTGCGGGCTCTCGGCCGGCCTGATGCCCCGCGCTGCGGGGGTTTCCGAGGACATCCCGCAGGCACTTAGGGACGGGAGGGAAACCTCCTCGGGAAGGGGCGAAGAACTGCAGGCAGGGACGGAGGGAAGCACCTTGCTGAGGCGACCAGCAGCCGGCGGCGCTCCGGCTGCAAACGCGCTCCGGGGGCTGGCTGCCTGCCTGTGGCAGCACCGGGAGCGGCACCGGGAGCGGGACCCCGCGCACACCTGTGCCACCGCCGCCGGGCGGCTTCGGGGACAGCCGCGCCACCGCCCCCGCCCCGGGACCGGGCAGCGGAAACTTTCTCCGCGCTCCCTCGTAAACACGGCCCGGCGCCCTCCCCCGGCCGCTATTTCGGAGCAGCGCCGTGTCCTCCGGCCCCGCACCGCCTCCCGGCCCGGCCCGCCCTCACCTGCAGGGAGCGGTCGGAAAGCGGGGGGCGGCCGAGCCGGGGTGCCCGAGCGAGGCGGGCCGGGAAGGACGGGAACATCCCGCTCCCTCCTGCGCGCCGCTGCCGGCGGGGGAGCGGGGGCCGCCGGTGCCCGCGTTCCGGGCGGGGCGGGACCGCGCTGCCCGGCTATTAATAGCCGTGTCCGGGCGGGCGGAGGGCAGAGCCGCGGGGACCATGCAGGGGAACGGGCAGCAAGCGGGGAAGGGCCACGAGGAGCACCTGGATGGGGTAGGGGCGGCTGATGGCGGGCTGCAGACCGCGGCTGTGCCCATGCTGCCGGCCATGGAGGTGGCCGAGGAGCCGGAGAAGCCTGCGGGCGGCAAGAGCAAGGATCCCAACACCTACAAAGTGCTGTCCCTGGTAAGGGCCGGGGCGCCGCGGGGCCGGGCGGGCGCAGCCGGGTCTCACCCCGCCGGAGGGAGCGAGGGCATTGCCGCGGCTGGCGCAGGTGTTTGGCCCGTCTCCAAGCCTCGGGAGACGAGCCCCTGGCGGGACCTTAGAAGCCTCTGGGCGGTGTTGGAAGAGGGTGACCGCCTTGGCAGCACGGGCTCCTCGGGATGCCCGCGGCAGCGGTGCTGCGGGACGGCTCCGCTTCGGGAGCCAGCCTCGGGCAGGAGCGTGGCATTGCGTACAGACAGCGAGCGACCTGCCTCAGAGAGGGATTCCAAACTCTTGGTTTATTTTACTCTTCTGGCGGTCCTCAGCGATGAATCTTTCAAAATTTTTTTGTGGTGTCAGTGGTTGTCTCGTCTTCCATCATCTGGTTTTAGCTGTTTGCTGTAGGGGGGACACCAGGGAAGACAAAATCTGGTTAAAATAGGAAAATATAGCTGGAGAAGCTAAAAAGAGTTCAAGAGCCAAAAGGACAGAGGAAGTGTAAAAACTTGCCTTTCTCTGAATTCGAGCTGCCGTGGGTTGAAAGTTTGTCTCCAAGTGCTGCTGGGAGGCATTTTTGGCCCTTGTTCGGAAGCCCCAGCAGCCAAAGCCATTGTTAGCAGGTAGGTCACTTTCTAGTTTTAGCCACGCTGCTGTATTATAATTATCCTCCCCGTAGAGATGTGAAAATAAGACCTTCCAAACTGCCTGGAGTAATCATTATGAGGCTAAAATCATTATCAAGGTGAAAGAATTGTGGTGTTCTTGGAAGGAAGCTTTAGTGGAACTACAGCAGATGCCACTACACATAAGTAGTCCTCTTTCAATGCACTGAAGCATAAATGTCAAGGTGCCTATCCAAATTTACCGATATCTTTGTGATCTGGATACCTTTTCAAATGATTCATCTATCCATATCATTGTGCCTACAGGTTGGTCATACTTTCTAACATAGCAGGAGGTGAATTATGTTTCTAAGTTTGTCAGAATGTTATAAGAAAAAAAATCATGCAAAGGTCTATGGTAGTTTCCATACAGAAGCGTTTTTGGCAACTTTGCTGATGAAATGTCCCTGTAAATAAAGGTTGTGGTCAGTAGCTCATTTCATTACTTCATTGTCTTCTGGGGAGGTTAAGGTTGTAAAAAGCCACTGCAGTTGGATGGTGAAGCCAGCTCAGCTCTTTTCAGGCTTAGAAATTAGATACTAGTAGTGAGAAATAGTGCTATCCTATTCAAACCTCGTATTGTTGCCCTGAGCTTTCTAGGCTCTAATGCAACAAAATTGTTAGAGATGTGCAGCCACTTAGATACCAGAGTTGAGCACAAGTTAGTGTTTGCAGTTACTTAGTCTTCTGAATTAAGTTCTTATTTTACAGATGCCATTCATTGAGAACTGACAAGAATTTCCTCCTGTGCTCATCAAAATGTCATCTATACAAAAACAATTTAAAAATTCTAAATATTTATGGCCATACACTATTTTTTGAGGGTGACTACAAACACAGAGATAATGTAAGATATTGAGTGAGAACTTGGGAAACTTTTTAAATACTGCGGGTGATACTGGACTGAGTAAAACAAGAATGTATTTAACCTAAACATGTCAGAAAGGGGCAAACTGGAGTTGGAAATGCTAGTTTTTTCTTTGTCAGACACTGATGTATTTATAAAGCATTGATGATATCCAAATGTACTAAAAAAGCGAGTAGACTTACCTGCTTGGTGTTTGTAGTCTTATAGTAATGAGAAACTATTAAAGTGTCCAGATGTAGGTAAATCTCATTTGCTTACATTTTTCCTAGCTGTATGTGCTATTGCTTCCTTTATTTATGTAGATAAAAATATCCCACAAACAACTGCTTTTAAGTGAGCTTATGTTGAAATTTTCTAAAATCTCGTTAATGCATTTCTGCTGATTAAGGAATACTTGAATCACTCTTCTTATTTTTCTGGAAAGCTCGGACTGGACTGCATTCTCGTCTTCCTTCACAAGTGCCTGCCAGCTGCAGATGTCTGTGCAGTTTGTGAACAGAGCCTCAACGTCCCCAGCTCTTGTCCACGAGCCAACCTCACCCTGTCACAGAGCAGCTGTTGCTGCTGCAGAGGGGATTCCACAAGTGGTGGACTTTACTAACCCATAGTGCTTCCCTAAGTACCTAAAGCACACCTTTTTATTTGCTGTCTTGCCAGTTTTCTGAGCTCAAACTTCTGTGCCTCAAAGCCCAGTGAATTGTCTGTCTGTAGTGTCTCCAGGCTGTCGTGTGAGTAAGCAGTATGCTGCTGCCCAAGAGCAGCATAACCTTTGCTTGTGTTTGAGGTTTTCCCACTTGCCAGGAACTCAGGCATTGCATTTTGGTCTGATTCATTCATTCCATTAAAATAAATTTTTCCATGCCAGTCTAACAGCTGAAATATTGAGAGAAATAAAAGTAATAATGTAAGAGAATGGTTTTTTTGAACAGCTTCAGACTTTTTGTCAGAAGTGGAAAACTCATTTCAACTGACACTTTTGTTAGAAAAATTCTTAAGGAGTTTTGCAGCTTGAGAATTCCTAAGTAGAAAAAAATTCCAGGTAAGGTCCAGACAGAGACATTGAAAGTGTGTTAGTCTCATCTAAAGAGAAACTCAAGCATTTCAGAGTGCATAAAGATAATAAATTGTGAAGTTTAAAAAGAATGCAGTGGAATGCACTTAATATTTTTATAGTCTGTAAGTTTTTTCCCCTTTTCTCATTAAGGCTGTCCATTTTTTATGGTGTTTTTGGTGGGTTTTTTTTTTTTTTTTTTTTTTAAGGCACACCCCAAAAACTAGCCAACTTCCAAGTTTGGGCAAGAGATTAAACTGAAAACCTCTTCAGGTCTTTTCTAGCCTTATCATACCATAGAGTGGTTTGGGTCTGAAGAGATCCTTAACAATCAGCCAGTTTCAACCCCTCTGTCATGGGCAGGGACACCTACGCTAGACCAGGTTGCTCAAAGCCAATTTAATCTCGCCTTGGACACTTGCAGGGATGGGGTATCCACATATTCTCTGGGCAATCTTTTTAAGTGTCTTCCTGCTCGTAAAATATATAATTTTTTGTTGATGTCTAATATAAACAGACCTTCTTTCATTTTAAGGCCATTTTCCCTTGTCTGATTACTACATGCTCTGTAACAAGTCTCTCTCCAGCTTTTTCATTGGCCCCTTCAGGTACTGGAAGGTGCTGTAAGGTCTTCTCAGAGCTTTCTCTTTTTCAGGTTGAATAGCCCAACTCTCTCCACCTATCTTCACTGAAGAGGTGGTCTACCTCTCTTTGTATCTTTGTGGCCCTCCTTTGGACTTGCTTCGAGAAGTCTTAAGAATTCCATTTATGCTGAGGGCCCCAGAGCTGCACTCCAGGTGGGGTCTCACAAAGGCAGAGTAGAGGGGCAGAATCCCCTCCCTTGACCTGCTGCTCACACTTCTGTGGATATAGCCTGGGATGCGGTTGGCCTTCTCAATGCTGTGAGTGCACATTGACAGCCTGTGCCCAGCTTTTCATCTACCAGCACCCCCAAGTCCTTCTCTGCAGGGCTGTTCTTAGTGAGTCCTTCTTCCAGTCTGTACTCACCTCAGGTATTGCCCTTACCCAGGTGTAGCACCTTGCACTTGTTGAACTTCATTTGGTTCTTGTGGTCCCACTTCTCAAGCTTGTCCAGGTTCCTCTGGGTGTCATCCCATTCTTCTGTTATGTCAACTGCACTGCTCAGTTTTGTGCCATCTGCCGACCAGCTGGGGATGCTGGGTCACATTGAGCTTCTCATCCACTAACAGCCCCAAGTCTTTCTCCTCGGGGCTGCTTTCAAACCATTCTGTGCCCTGCCTATGCTGGTACTGGGATTGTCATGCAGGAGCACACACTTGGCCTTTGCACAGTCCCACCTCTCAAGCTTGCCCAGGCCCCTCTGGATGGCCATCCCTTCCCTCCAGCCTGTTGATGGCACCACACAGCTCGGTGTCATTGGCAGACTTGCTGAGGGTGCTTTGATCCTGCTGCCCATGTCACTGACAAAATGTCAAACAGTGCTGGTTTCTATGCTGACCCCAAGGAAGGCATTCCTCACTGGTTTCCACTGGCACATCAAGCCCCTAAGCATAGTTCATGAGTGTGACCATCCAGCCAATTCCATGTCCCTCTGTCAAATCCACGTCTTTCCAGTGTAGGGACCTGTGGATAGATAGAAGGTAGGAGAATAGAGATAGTGGTGAAGGTAATCTCACCCCTAAGGAGTTACAGCTGTGCTAATTACCAAGCATTAAGAACAAGCCTGCCCTTAATAGGCCACAGCTGGATCCAATTAAGAGGGGTATTATAAAAGAGCAGGTTGGCTGGTGGAGATGTGAGATGGAGTTTGTTGGCTGTGCAGAGAAGGAGGAATCAGTGCTGTGAGGGGTTGCCTGTGAGAAACTATCAAGAAGGTATGAAACCTTTGTAACAAGATGGCAACAGACACCAGGATATCACGCAGAGCATGCTAAATGCTTTGCAGGAGTCCAGGTGGATGATTTTGCTTTCTATTCCCTTCTCCACCACTGCTGTAATCCCATTTTAGAAGGCCACCAAATTTTTCAGACACAATTGGGCCTTAGTGAAGGCACAATAGCTATCACCTATCACCTTCTTATTTTCCCATGTGCCTTAGTGTAGTTTTCAGGAACATCTGCTTCATGATTCTATAAATCAGATTTCAGTCATCTGTTGGTTGCTATGTTAAGCTTTTATGAATCATAAACCCCCATTTATCATAAATAAATGAGATAACTCTCCCTTGGGCAGAGATTTCTGTTGCCAGTTCATATTTGCCATTGCTGCTGTCAGCAGAGAGTGCATATCTATATTCTTTTTTTCCATAAAGAAAAGGCAGGATATGTATTTAATTATCCAAACCTTGTGATTTGGACCATGGTTGTTGACTTCAGTTGACTTCAATGTGGGTATTTTTATGGCTATCAGTCAGTTCTCAAGCACTGGATTAGAGGATGCTGTTGTCTGAATTGGAGAGGCCTGGGTGCCATGTTCAGTCTTTAATCTAGTTTTGGCCCTCAGCAAGCCATTCCATTTCAGCCTTTTTTTCTTTTTTTTGGTATTATTTTGCTTTATGTGGCTTGCAATTTTTTCTTTATTTTTCAGTAGGGAAAAGTGGTCCTTGCTGCAGTTACTTGCTTCCATGACAGTGCTGGACTGAGCTTAGATAGGACTTCTGAGATCCAGGAAACACCACACAGCTCAACAGTAATTTTAGAGTGACTATTGGGTGATTTAAATTTTTTTGTCATTAAGCATCCCTTGGTGAAATATGAAGTAAAGAATGATGGTGACAAGATTGTCATACTTTTAATAGACTTTGAAGCACTTTCAGTTTAGAAACATTAAAAAGAGTTCTTGGCTGATCTCCAATATCTTAATAATTTGTAGGAAAATCTCTTCCAATGTTGGGAAACAAGGATGCTTTACAGCTGTGTTCTGCCAATGTTACAGCTCTCCAGCTTCCATGGTGACTTGGTTTTAAATCTGAACACATGGTGTTTGACAAAACATTTTTTTTAAATTGAGCTTGCTGTTGGCATTGCTTAAATGCATTAATTAAAATAAAATTTTAACTATATGTAAAATAAAGATGTTATCCAATTTAAGCAATCAAAAGAAAATTTAGGGTTTCAATTTAAAAATCATTATAGCTAAATATTATTTTCTGTCTACTCATTTTTTGGGAAAGACTTTGCAAATAATTCTCATTATATGCAGGAAAATGTAAACCCAAAATTTCTTTATTGCCCTTCAAGTGAGGATTTTCATGCTGGGGATTGAAGACAAAAATCTTAATCTTGCTTTTGTACAATAAAAAAATTTAGGTATTTTAGCTCTGAAGGGTTTCCGGGGTTAATTTGTATTCTTGCTTTATTTGCACTTCATAAAGCTAGTTGGCATAACCTAGCCTAAAAGGCAGAAGCTGATATGAATTAAAAAGTATTGTCCAACGACACACTTGCAGGAATTGAGTCTTTCCATTTGGTTGAGGATTTTTAAGTATAGGTGTCCAGTCATGGCAACAAGGCAGTGCCTTTATTGGACAGGGACAGTCTCAGTAATTGTGAGCAAAGTGAGCGCAGTGGATTTGGGGACACCAACCAGGTTCAGCCAACAGTCTAAATTTCCAGGTGAGTACATAATGGTAAGAAAGGTCCAAGGTAAGGGAAGGCAGGCCTGTGAGCTTGGGTCAATAGAATAAATGGCCAGGATGGACTTGACTGTAGTGTGGCTGTACCACATTCCAGACAGGGCACAGAGGCAAGGCTGGCTAAAACAAGGGCAGCGTGACTCTTCTGAGGCTTTCCCTAGCTTTTTATTGTAGAGCTATCTTCAAGACAGGTCCAGATCTCCCAATTAGTCCTATCAATAACTGAACCAATACTGGACAACTGGCCCCAAGCACAGGCAGCCAAACTCCTGGGAGAGGGGCACCTTGTGTTCCAAGCACCTTCATATAGTTCTGCAAAACTCTTGGATACTAAAATAATGAAGAACACATTAACAGTTTAAGCGGATAGACTTTCTGTAGTAATAATTTTATCTTGAATTCAGAACAATTTAGTTACACTGTGCTAAAACTTGGATTTCAGGCAAGGCCAAAGATACAAAAACTGTGCAAGGCTTCTTTCCAACTCCTGCTCTTCAAAAATTTTCCTTTGTGTTTTTTTGTTGGTATTACTGAAATTACACGGAATGAATTGTTCTGATTTGACTTGCAGTGGAAGCTACATTATTGTTGCTTCTGGCTGAAAGGAGGAGCAGAGTAAATAAGGGCTTTGAAAACATGAAAGGTATGAAGAGTTTCTCGCCTTGGAGCTGATAATAGAAATGAATATATTGGCAATTATCACTGTGACACTATGCTATGAAAGAATTTGTCAACATACTGCATCATGACAGTGTGTCATTTGAATGAAACAGTAGTAGATGCGATTTTAAGAGAAGCTACTTTATAATGTTCAATATTGGAATGATATTTTTAAATATCAAAATACTGTTTTGATATATTTCCTGACCTATTTTCAAAAAAAACCACTTAACTGCACTGAAAAGCAAGAAGTACTGTTCTGCATAGATGTTGCACAAGTCACTTGTATGAAAAGTTTCCTGTGTGTTTATAAGGCAGCAGTGGCTTTTGTGGTAAATGGGGTGTGGTGGAGGACAAAGAAAAGTAGTATAAGTAAGGACTTCTTGCAAATGAAATAAAGTGTAATTGTTTAACGCAATAAGGAAAAAAAGGAAGTAATAAGAAAAAATGTAGTATTTGCATTTCTGAAGAAACTCAGTAAGCACAGCCTTGTCCCAGTTCTGCTGTGTAATGGCATATATAGGTAAATCAACCTATATAAATGCTTTCTGGTGTGGTAGTATGTGGATACAAGTTTGTGTTAAGCACTGGTTGCTTTTGTTCCTAGAATAACAAAAAGTGTAGTGTTGTTATAGCTACTTCAAGAAAATCAATAATCCAACCTGGCATGTATGTTTCATGTCACTGTTTAATGCTAGCAAAAGGGCCAGTTCTAGAACTTTCTTGTAGCTCAAATATGTTTCTGTGTGGGAGGTATCAAAATTTGATAGTCTGCTTTTTGTTTTTTGACGGGCTATATTCAAAAGGTGCTGAGATAAATAATGGCCTCTTTATCATACCTTGTCTTTGTTTTGGAAAAATGGCTGAAGGATTCAGGGCTGAAGATGACTCTGTGATCGATATCAGTGTACTTAGTAAAGACTTATTATGAATAACTGAAAATGTTTGACTTGATCTTAAAGGTCTTTTCCAGCCTAAATGATTGTATGAAACCTGATTTGTCCTACATTCTTCTCATACTGCTTGTGGTTCTGCAATTGTTTGACTCTCCTAATAATTCTGGTGTCTTTTAGGATTTCTTCACTTATTCTTTAAGGTCATTTTGTCTTCCTGTGGAAGTTAATATTGCTGTCATTGTGGCAGTTGTAACGGTATTTGCCAAAGGAAAGTGGATGTGAATATAGGTTTACTTGGTATATTTTGTGGTATAAGCAGTACCCTGTAGAAGCCACCCACTCTGTACTCTGTTCTTGTCACAACTCTCATGACTGTAATCTAAACTGGAACAGCTTTGGCTTTATTCTTGAAAAGGGACTTCTGGAATAGGAAGGGCATGAAGATGGCTTAAGGCCATGTTTTCAGATTCAATTTTGTTTTTATTTATGAGTCAGTGCAACTTGTTTGGAAAACAAATTTTAATTGGCGTAATTACTGACCGTTTCTTTCCTTTCTATGCAGTCATGCATTCATATGTGGTTGCCACTAAAGTGGATGATGTGCAGTGGGCTTTGTTCTGTGTTCTTAGTCTGCTGTGTTGAATAAAAGAATTGTGCTTGAAAGTACAACGTTTACTTTTTTCTCATAACATGAGTTTTCAGTCCTATTTTCCTTAGGTTTCTACAAAAATCTACTTGCTGATTAAATAGCAGAGTCAGCTGCTATCTGCTTTTACTGAATTACACTAGAGGTTTTATTTCCCCTCCTTCTTGGCTAGCATATTGTTGCACTTTAATTTTTCTCTAAATTCTCTCATGATCTTAAGTGCAGTGAAAAAGGTAACAGCTGGGGTAAAGCTTTGATAACAACAACTCAAGTGCTAATGACTTCCAGGAGGGTATGTACCTACACAGTTGGGCAAGCAACAAATGAGAAAAATATTTTTGATTCCAGCTGACTAGCTGACAGATGCTAACTCTTCTGTCTTTTGGTACCTTTTTGTTAAAAACATGCTTGAATAAAAAGATGCTTGGATAGTTTTGGAAGGTATTTAGAGAGCTATAGTATGATGATGTCGTTGCTGATAATTCTCTACTGAGTGAAGTGTTATCACTCTTTGGTGAGCTCTGTGAAGGCTTTTGTAATACCTTGCAGTGGCTCAATCTACCTTTAAAACACTCTTGTCCTTTGAATAGCCTTTGGTTGCAATAGAACTTAATAACAGTCCTGAGAACATTTAATAGAAAGAATGAGAGTAGACCTCCTGTGTGTCTATTTGAGGAAGAAAAACAACAATGCCTCTGCATTTTCATAGTAAATCGTTTTGGCTCTCAAAAAGTTTGGGTGTTATCTCCAGCATTTTCATCCACTGACTTCAGAATTATTTAGTCACCTCCAGTGTTTTACAACAGCCAGGACCTGAAAGCCTCAGCGATTCTCCTCCTGCTGGCCTCTACGAGTGGAATGTAGATCAACAGAAGCAAGTCTTTGTAGACCATAAAAATATTTACAAATGTGGAAAGAAGAGATGACTGGTGCAAGAAGGAGGTGGTGCACTTGGTTCAGTGCTGATTTACTTTTTTTTTTTAGGTGATTTACTAAAGTGTTACTTAAGTAGCTGAACTGGTGTGAGTGAAGTATCTACCTCCTTTCAGTTTATTAAACTTTATTAAGTAACCCCTGCTTTTGAATAAAACTGAGCTGTTGCCAAGGGGATTATGTTGGTTTAAAAATAATTTTTGCAAGCATGAGTAAGTGTTCCACTGCCCCTGGCAAGTGTAGATAAGTGTAGGTTTTTTTTTCTTTATACAGTATGCTGCCTGCATTTTTAACAGTCAGAAAGTGACACTGTTCTTGATTGAAGTTCATTATTTATTATTGTGTTCTTTACATTTTTGCAGGTGAAATTCTTTCTCAAAGATATTTTAGTGTTAAGGTTCAGGTCAGTAATCATCTATTCTAGGTGCACAAAACAGTGAAAACACAGCATGACTTTTGCAGATCCCAGTGGTTTTGGAAAATTCCATGGGTTTTCTTAATACTGACATTACAGACCCTGTCTAGACATCCTCTCTTCATGGATACATATGACACAACTGTGAGAACCAATCGTGGAGATTAGGATGGAAAAACATTATTTTGCATGGTTTCCTTGATAATTGCGTAGTTGTTAATGGATGTGTCTTAAACCTTGGAGTGACAAGTTTTGTTGGCCATGGAATACCAGGAAGGGAGATGGAAAGCAACTGGGTGCATGGCAGGCAAAGATTGAGGAAGATCAACACAGAAATAAATGTAATTCAGAATGATAATTCCTTAAAAGAAGTATCAGTGTATTCTTTGCCAAAGAAAATGCAGAATAGAGGAGGGGAGTGGGAGAGGTGACAAAGCTAGAGAAGAAGGAAGAGAAAGGGACAGGAGTACTAACTGTGCAAAGGAGGATTAAAATGTGGTAGGAAATGTGGCAGTAGCTAAGGCCAGTGAGAGATTTCTTTGTGTGTCAATAAGACCTGTACAGCTGAGGAGTCTCTTTGGGATCAGGTGTGTACAGCCTGCAGGCTTTGCCGACTCCAGCCCTTCCAGCAGCTCCCCAAAATTACTGCTGAAAAATCCTCTTCGACTGCAGCTCTAGAGATGTGATGATTCTCTTCTCTAACCATGCTATCATATTTCAATTTACCCAGTTTAAAATGAAAGGCTTTTGAAATAAAAGGCTTTTGAAATGTTCTCAGGATTGCAGTTTTCCAGACTTTCAACCACCTATTCACAACCATTATAATTGTTTACAAAGCAAAGCTTTTATTGCTTCCTCCCACGTAAAGGAAGCAGTGATGGGACAGAGATTCATCCCTAGATGACAATGTTTTTGTGATTCCAAAACAAACTTTCTAAAAATGATTTTTAAACCAAAAAAGGACACTTTCTTCTCTGCAGTTGTTACTGTGTTGTTTTAAAAACCTTTTCTCAAATGCTATATTGGAACTGAATCTGACAGTTTGTGCTAGTAGCCTCATAAGATACAGATCTTACAATGTTAATATTCTACTTTTTTGTATTACAAGGCTTTGTAATTCACAAGGCTGTGTATTATGGGTTCTTTAATTTTACTTGTCTTCCTATTAAATGTTGTATTTCCGTATTCTTTCTTAATGGCACCTTGTTCTCAATTCTTGCTTTCTCTTTTGAGTGAAAGAATACTGGTGAGAGAGAGCAGGTAAGATTTCTTCCTGTGGTTTAAAAAGCCAGATTAAACCTTCAAGGCAGGTGTTATGTTGACAGTGTCGTAGTAGCTAGAGATTTGAATTTGGTGCTTGCTGCAGAATGCTAAACAAGGTCCTTGTTAGTAAACAAGCATGCATGCAGCTACTTGTCTTCATATGGATTAAAAAAATATATGATCTTTATGTAGCAGGCTGCAGCATCTCCAACCTGACCTACCTGTATGTAAAGCAGGTCAGGTAAAATTAGTAACCTACTTGATGTGGTGAGGTTTTCTTATGGAATCACAGAATGGTTTGGGTTAAACATCATCTAGTTCCAACACCCCTGTCATAGACAGGGACACCTACTAGGTTGCTCAAAGCCCTGTCCAACTTGGCCTGGAACACTTCCAAAGGAGTCCACAACTTCTCTGGACAGCAGATATGTTGCAATAAGAAAGAAGCAAAGTAAACTGGTTTATCTTTAGGGTGCAGCAGTGAGATGCAGTGAGTGTTTGGATCTTTAAAAAATAGTCTGAATATTCTTCTTCATCTATAGAGTTGATAATCTTAGGGCCTTTCCACTGACAATAGGTCAACTACTGGTGTAACACCTCTTGCTGTGCCTAGTCAGGACTGCTGCTGCTGGCCAGCATTAGCAGCTCCTTATTGTTCCAGCAGAACATTTTGCCATTTGTGTGGATAATATCCATGTGACTGAAGTCATTCAGGCTCAAGATAAAGCTTCAATTCAAAGCCTTAAACACTAAGCTGCAATTGCATGAGGTTCTACTGGGTTAGATTTGACTGTCAAATGTTTAATGTGTAAACTTACTGTTGTTGTAAAAATTCTTTATTAAGTGTTAAAGAAGGAAAGAAAGAGGAAAACAAAAAGGTGGGGGAAGCTTTAGTGTTTTGCAGTAAAATATTTTTAAGACAAAAATTTAAGCTAGTGGGACTAAGGCTAAGAAGACAAAGGATTTAATGTAGCGAGTCAAGAGTTTCTAGATCTTAATACATAATTGCGCTTAGTATTGCATTTTGTAGTATTTTGTACCCAAAAGAGTTCTTGTATGCCTCAGTGAACACAATCCTTTTGTTTTTGTTTCTTGGAATTATGTTAATAGAAGCGTAAAACTGACAACCTGGAATATAAGACAAAAGTGTGATTTTATTTGGTGCCAAAATCACAGAAATTATTTGTGAGAATTTCAGCGAAGTTTTACCAATTTTATGTTGAGAAGTATTATAATGCTGTTGTTTTTGAGTGAGTTTTATGTAGATTTTATTTTTGCATTAATGATTAAATTCCTGCATGAATGATTACATTCCTGCATTACCTACACTGAAGCTCCATAAGGGAATATTAATAGTCTATTTAGTGGCACTGCAATGTGTTTTCTGTACAGGGATGCCTTGGGTGGCCAAAGTCCCATAGGTCATAGGTCTAGGTAGCTATTTGAAGATATGGGAATAAAGCTGTTACAAATAGAGTAGCTGTGGGTTTAGCTTGTTTTAAAGCATGTTGGTGTTCACATCGCAGAGGGCATTCCGCTCGTTGATCTTAGTAGCAGGGCCTGTTGGGAGCAGAGAAACAATAAATCTTCACCCTGAAATAAGGTGTTCTTAACCTTGCTTTCAAAAGAAATGAATCCATTTGTAATTTAATAATATTAATAACAATAACACTAATGATAATGTTAAAAAGACAATAACAGATCTTGTCCTCTCCACTGATTTTGCTGGGCTTTGACATCTTGCATTTGAAATGTCACCTATCTCCCTGTGCACCTGATCTTATCTAGATAATATTTTATATGAGGGATTTCAAAGGTCCAGAACAATTTATATTGAAGATAACATTGTTGATACTGATGTAACAGAAAGTGTTGATGCTACGTGTGTTAATATTCTGATTTAAAAGCAAAACAAAAAAAATCCCAAACCAAAAAACACCGCAAAACCAAAAACAAAAAAGTACAAAGCACTGTACTTGGTTCATTTTTGATAGCTGGATGTAATGGAGACTTGCGTCTTTCTGTTAGTTTTTTCATATCCAGGTGAATGATGATGCTAGATTTTTTCCCCCTTCAGTTTTTTAATATTTTATTTCTTTCCCTGTCAATTCAAAGGCTGTAATTGAACTGAAAAAATGCTTATTGCTTTCCTACATGTGATGTTGAATAAGATTCCAGTAACTTGCCTGGTTCAGAATTCTAAGCCACAGCTTCATCTATTTATACAGTCTATTGTTCAATTTTTAAATA
This sequence comes from Passer domesticus, assembly GCF_036417665.1. Classification (NCBI taxonomy): domain Eukaryota; kingdom Metazoa; phylum Chordata; class Aves; order Passeriformes; family Passeridae; genus Passer; species Passer domesticus. The sequence goes on from NC_087476.1 coordinate 55,472,048, forward strand.
AATGGTATACATTAAGTATTTTTTCATATTGATTGATTTGCTTTTTGTTAATTTTTAGTTCAAAATTCAGAGTAATATATGAATTCCAATACTACACATTCCAGAAATTGCTTTCTTACTGTCTTTATTAACTGCTTAGTGAACAAAATTGGAAAGTAAACTGTAGAGTTCTTAAAAAGAACACAAATAGTTATTAGTTACTGAAGTGCTCATAGTATTTAAGAAGAATAAACTTGAGAAATAATCAGGTGCATTTTAAAATGGAAGGAATTTTTGCCACATCACAATATGATTCAGGCTTCCTACTCAAGGCTGACTCAACAGATTTTGTTGATGGGAAAGGAGAAAAAAATGGACAGAATTGTGTAGCCATGTATGTGAAATTATTGAAGTAATGCTTCAATGTGATTTTTCCGAAATCACATTGAAGTGAATGCAAAAGAAGAAAACGGTGACTGGAAAGGTGGTATGTACACATTTTCCCTACCCAGAGCTCCCCAAATTCTTTTGTATAAGAAAGCCTGCATTATTGCAGTGTCTTCTGTTTGAGGACTTCTGGCAAAGTACTCTATTGAATTCTACACCTAAATGGAATAGCTGTTGTAATGGCATTCTTGGCGTCCCTTTAATTACTGTATAAGCACTGATAGTATGTATACTTTTCAAAGAGTTTATGGAGTAAACCCAATACTTAATGAGGATAAAAGAAATCTATCCTTACATTTGAGTAGGCATCAAATCCTGTGGTAACATGCTAGACCAGGGTAATACTGTGCTTTTTCTAGAACTTCAGTGCATCCAGAATCCATAATGAACACAGCCGTAGTTTCCGGTCAGTGCAAGACACTGTGGTCAGCCTTAATGTGACATCCCACAGTTGCTTACCATGGTGTGGACCCAGATCTAGTATGAACTGGATACTAGGAAGTGGGAAAAGTTTTTCCTGCCTAAGAAAATTATAGGTATCACTTAAGGGCTATGCCTTCTGTTTGCTGTCTGTGGTTAATGGCAGAACTTCACCTTCTTAGAACCACATACAAGGAAGGAAGGAGTAGAGTAAAAAAGTTTTCTATCAAATGTGTAAGAAATAGAAATATATCATCATGAAAGAATGATATAAAAGAAATCAAGAAAAACATTATACATGTCTATGCTAAAGGATTTGAGAAGAAATGATAGACATAGGCCCAGTTGTGACAAGCATGTTCATACACTGCTAGTTGATAGCATAGCTACTTGTGGAAATGAAAACTCCTGGTGAGAACAGTGAAATTGGCGGCAAATCAGCATGTTTATGAATTTCAGTACAATTGTATAGCATTACAGAGAAAATGAGCACTTTCAAAACCATTCAGTGGTAATTTAATATTATTTCTTTTCCTTCCTGTCCCACAGGTACTCTGTGTCTGCATGTTAACAACAATCCTAGGATGTATATTTGGCCTGAAGCCTAGCTGCTCAAAAGATGGTAAATAATGTCTTTTATTTAGTAATATTACTAAACAATTCATTTGTTTTCTTTTTGTGAATTAATTTTCATATTATCAGAATGCCACCCTTCTTGCTGCAGTAGGAGGATTGCATGCATGGCTTGAAGCAGTATCAGTAAGAGTGGAATAAAAATACCAGAAAATAAACCTCAGGTGTACTCAATAATTGTGTGTACTCACTTGAGAGGTAAAATGATCCTGGTACTCAGTGTCTGATTTGGCAGCTTCCATGTATCCCAGCTGTCACTGTGGTGAATGGCTGGCTTTTTTCAGTTCACCATTAAAAAAACCAAAATGAAACAACAAAACACAACAACTTCTATTTCATGTTGTCCTGGAACATTTGTTTTTCATCTTTTCCAGTCAATTATGGAGGGAAAAAAAAAGTTATTTTTTTTACTGGTTAGAATTGTAGCCTGAAAACATTCCTGGTGGAATTCCTCTGTCTGTTTTCTGTTCTGAAAAATATGTGGTTTTTTTCAATGGTGAAGTTTCTTCAGGTGGAAGGTTATGAAAGATTTTTTTTTTTAAGAAATTAGGCTTCACTTTGGGAACAACTTTGAAGAATAATTTCAATGCTGAACATAAAATAATTTTCAACAGGAGTTCAGTTTATAAAATTTCTGTTACTGTACGTACATATACGTACGTACATATATATGTACATATTTCTATATGCAGTATTGGTTCATTAATATCTCATTTTCCTAATGTCACACACCTCAAGATTCTTCAGAATGGAAGCCAAATGATGGAGGATTTCCCTCACTCCCTTCTGGTGGTTGCTCAGGGTTAGACAGTGTGACCAAATTCTTAATTTTTGTTAATCCTTCACATCACCAGTTTCTAGTTGGGTGGTGGTGTGTGTGTGTTTTTTTTTTGTTGGTTGTTTTTTTTGTTGTTGTTGTTTTTTGTGTTGTTTTTTGTTTTCTTTTTTTATGATTATTCCCCTGCCCTCAGCAACCCCAATCTAGTGGAAGAATGCTATGTCTTTTTTTTATATATTGCAATTGAACAAAAAATAAACCAGTGTTTGTATCTTTTGTGTCTGCTTTGTAATAGCCATCCTTATATCTTGAGATCTTACATTTTCTAAGGGAGTGTACTCACAACTTCCTGTGACACAGAGAGGCAAGGACAGTCACAACTAGCTTTTATTTCTTTGGTTTCTGCCAATACTGAAACACCATGTTCCTGCTAAAAGAGAGCAGAACCCTTTGTTCAATATGATAAAAAATTATTTTTGTTCAGTAAGAGGAAATAAGCATTTGGTTGGGTCAAGACTTTCCTATGGCTGTCACTGTTTTTGCAGCCATCCTGCATGCTGGAATCACCAACTGTGTCATTTCACACGCTGGCTGTATTAGTTTCTTTTGCATGTTGACTGATTTGGGCTCAGCCACTGATATCTGACACTATCCAATATTACAGTGAAAACCTGCAAAGGTCGTTGCTTTGAAAGGACCTTTGGAAGCTGCCGTTGTGATAAAGATTGTGTCAAGCTTGGAAACTGCTGCTTAGATTACCAGGAAACATGTATACAACCAGGTAAGGATGGAAGAAACTGAGGGAGCAATCTCTCCTGTTCTTTGATAGGGGACAGCTCAGCATATGTGAGTACTGCTGTGGTCAGGGCTTATTGCAGATGGGCTGTGAGTGCAAAACGGGGCTACTGAGCAGCAGAGTGTTTCTGATGCCACTCCTCTTCCCCTTTTTATGCTGTGTTGCATTCCTGGATGGAGTTACAGTGATGATGGTGATGGTACTGGGGATTCCTGTGGAAACATCAGGGCTCTGGTACAGCTGCTGTTGCACACAAGCAAAGCTTGTATTTCACCCAGCTGGTCTACTTGGGAGCTGACAAAGCCTGTAGGCTGGCTGTCCCATAGCTCTCCTGTGAGAAGAGAGGCTGCCACAGACTGTGCTGCTGCCCTCCCCCTTGGAAGGAGGAGGAACAATGGCAACACGAGGTCTTAGCCAGCTTTTTGTTTGCTGGTGGTGAGACAACAGTGACCCGCATTGTTCCTGGCATCAGGGATAACTCCTACGTTCTTGGGCAAGCCTGGAATAGAAGTGCATTCTGCATATTGCATTTGTCTGTCATCGCCTGAGTGAAAAAGGGTATGGACAGAGCAGCTCTGTGAAAGCTGCCATCTCTCCTTACCCAGCTGCTCAGGCCCTCAGCCTTGCTGCTCCCCAGCCTGAGTGTGAAGCAAGGGTCATGAGCATGAATCAAGGCAGGATGACAGAACAGATTGCGCTGGTGAAGGATTGCGAAATGAGAAGCAGCTGCCATGATTTGCCAAAAGGCAAAGTTCAAATAGACAACTGTGCAAAAAATACCTTGGAGAAATTTTACAGGGAAAAATGTTAGTGTGTCTAGAACAACAAGTACAGCACTTGACTATTTTCTCTACTTTGCTTTTGCCTTTATGCTTCAGAAACAGCATTCCTTTCAGATAACATTTTTCCTTACTCCTCTTTATACACATTCGATTAATTTCTGGGTGAGACCACACTGATACATTTAAAATTCCAATGTGGATGTTGAAAACCAAATGATTAAACTGTGCTCAGATCCCTGCTTCAGTTGACTGCTACTGAAAGGTCAAGTTACACATATATAGTTGATATATCCAGGTATAAAATCACAACGGTTTTACTCTGTTTTATTACATCACTCCCCCTGAGCATAAAGGTTTTTTATAAACAAACTGGAGAGTTTGTTTTTTTAAATTAGACCTAACATCAGTGGAGAATCAAATTCTAATTTCCCAATAGTATCATAAAACTAGAAACATAATAGATTGTTCTCTCTCTCATGGAAGTAGAGATCTATTTGATATTAGTGGAATTACTGAAAGTAATTACTGAAAGTGAGATTAACCTCCTGACAATGCTTTTAGGGATTTCTAATTGCTAGTCATGTGTGAAAGTCATTGAGTGTCTTCTGGTCAAATATTTAGATTTGGCTTCCATGTCTCTGTTAAGATCTTCACTTAAGTATTCACTCAGCTGGTAAATTCACTGGTGTTTATCCTCACTGAATGTAAAGGATTTTTTGTGTTTATGACTGCTAAGAAATCATAGAATCACAGAATATGCTGAGTTGGAAGGGACCCATCAGGATCATGAAGTCCAACTTCTGGCCCTGCACAGGACACGCCAAGAGTCACACCATCTGCCTGAGAGTTATGCAAACGTTTCTTGAACTCTGTGAGGCTAGGTGCTGTCACCATTCCCTGAGGAGCTTTTTCCAACCACCTTCTGGGTGAAAAATCTTTTAGTAATACTTAACCTAAAGCTCACCTGACTCAACTTCATGCTCTTTCCTTGAGCCCTCTGACTGGTCATGAGAGTGAAGAGCTTGGTACCTGCTCTTCTGCTTCCCCTCATGAGAATGTTGAAGACTATAATGGAGTTTTTCCTCAGTCTCCTCCAGGCTGAACAAACCAAGTGACCTCAGCTGTTCCTCATAAGGTTTCCCCTCCAGACCCTTCACCATCCCCATGGCCCTCCTTTGCATGCTCTCTAGTAGTTTAATGTTGTGGCGCCCAGAACTGCCCCCAGCACTGGAGGTGAGCCCACCCAGCTCAGAGCAGAGGGGACAATCCCCTCCCTTGTCCAGCTGGCCATGCTGTGCCTGATGCCCCCAGGACAGGCTTGGCTCTCCTGGCTGCCAGGGTACTGCTGATTTATGTTCAACCAGGACATCCAGGTCTTCAAATGATACAATGTACTGGAATATGCCATTCAGAGAAACCATCGTTGTTCTCTAATAAAATCAGCAGTGGAGCTGAAGACAGTAGGTCTTCCTGTGAGCTTATGTATAGAGTCTTGAATAATGGCAGTGATGCCTATGACTAAGAGGTGCTGAGAGAGGCTGGAGTGTCTGATGATGACTGGTAAAATCCACTGTGACTTCAAATGCAAATCAGAATAAATTAATGCTGCTCAGTGTTTTCTAGGCATTCCAAATTCAGACTAATTTTTGGTGGGTTTTGTTTTGTTTTGTTTTTTTTTTTTTTTTCTGGTGGAGTTTTTGGGATTTTTTTTATAGTATGAATTTACCAAATTAAACCCACATAAATTACCATATTTCAGGAGATCTGTAAAATGGATTCTTTTTGACCTGTGGTATTTATATCCATATGCTGCATAGTTGTATTCAGATGACTATGGTCTTGGATATTTAGTCTTGGGTGTTCCTGTTTCCTGAAGTGACAAAGTTTGTGATACTATGTATGTATGTATGAGATAACTCATTATCTCTATTACACCTGAGGACTATTTCTCAGTGAGTAGAGATTTGAGACTGATCTTACCACTTGCTTTATTAGTTCTGGACTTACAGTGTTATTAATCACTGTGCTGTCCTTCTCACTCACCTGTTTTTTAGCCCACATATGGACCTGCAATAAATTCAGGTGTGGAGAAAAGAGGCGACTAGAATATCGTTGTTCCTGTTCAGATGATTGTGTGGAAAACAACGATTGCTGTGTTAATTATCAAGCTGTTTGTAAAGGCAAGTATCATCAACAAATTACTACCCTCTTTCATATGTACCTATATTTGTATAAAAGGAGCAAGAACATAATATGATTTTAAAAGCATCCAGTAACATGAAAAAAACCTTGCATCTATCAGTAAGAATGTACTGTCTCAAAAAATGAATTGCACTCATTTGTTTTAAGGAGAGGCAAGCTGGGTTGAAGAAGAGTGTGAGAACATTACTGAACCTCAGTGTCCGAAAGGGTGAGGAAATTTTATATTTGCACAGCTCTGCTCTTTGCTTGTGTTTCATTTTTGAGATTGTTTTCCCTGCTGTCCCTTTCTGGGATCTGCTTGACTTTTACGCATACAGTGAAAGCTGCTGCCAGAAAGAGATGAGCCCCTGTTCAGCCAGCATTTGTTGGTGCTTACTAACACATCAGCTTGCTCTGTCTCAGCACTTGCTTGACTTGCAACATGTGCCTATTCCTCAATCCTGGTGTTTCTCACAGATATGTGTGCCCTGGGCAACTCTGCCTGGGTGCCAGTCATATTATTGACCTACATGTGCTAAAATACCCACCATTCTAAATATTTTGGGACCCATCCAGCAACCTTAGACTCCTGTCTCCCTCCCTTGTCTCCTTGAAAGACTTTTCCAATACCTTGCATTTTCCAGCCTCAGGACTCCAAACTGTGGGCAGATCTGTGTTCCAGCTCCCCCAGGAGTGGGACAGCACTATTTGCAAGCTGTCTGAATTACTTGCTTTAAAAGGTGTAAAGTGCCATGGGATCCTTGTATTCTCTGGCTCAGCTCCACATTGGGCCTGCTTCTGCAAGTTATGTATACAGTGTGTGAGGAGTGACTCATGTGGTTTATGGCATCAGCACTTAGACTTGAATAGTACAGGAAAGCTCCCAGCCAGGAAAGAAAGCTTGTATTACTTGAATTGTTTTTGCTGTGGGATCTTCTAACTAAGTTTGTAGTTAAAGTTGACTATTAACTATGATTGTATGTCTAAGCTGTCAGTAGAAGTGACTTTAATTCTAGATTGATTTATGTTCTAGTAGTAAATACTTGCTAGACATGTTATGAGACAACTATATTCTTGTCTGACAAGTATCAAAAAATACACACCTTTTTCTTTTGATTTTGAAATTATGGTGCAATGGGATATTTCTAGTAAAGTAAAACCATTTTATTTTGTTCTTATGTCATTACATTTTTACTTAAGACATTTAAATCATGCCATTTTTATTCATTGGAGTGATAATACTGTCAAACAAAATACAAAATATTTCCATGTGAAATACTTCATACCAATTGAGTACCCTTCACTCTGGTTCAGAGCACTAACAGTTGCTGACATGTCAGAACCTTCATCAGGACAGAAACTGGAGCTTCTGTCCAGCTTGTAGTCCAAGTCCCCAGTAATCCCCTGTGTAGGAAGGTGATAGCCAGGCACTTGTTGAAGTTTTTGTCATTGAATTTTGTTCTGAGTTCAGGAGCCATTTGGAACTTCTTGCTGGGAACAGAGTCTACAATGGTGATTTCTCTAACGTAGGGTTAGGAAGCTTTGCTCCCAGGAGGTTGGTAAACAAAGAAGAGTCTTGTGCAGATCCACAGTCAAAGTTACTGATGCAAATGCCATAGGGCAACTCCTGTTGGTTAACTTGTTTTTAGGGTTTTTTGTTTGTTTTTTTTCTGTTCAGCTCATGAAAGGGATACATAGTTACTTCTCTAAAATTGTTTTAATCCTGGTAAACCCCAAAATGTTGCAATAAAACCCAGCCCAGGAAAGGGTGATGTGTGGTCAAAGTTGAATCAAGCAGTGTTGACTGAAGGTTCATGTTGGACTATTAGCACACAAGCCTCTCCCAAAAGTAACAACTCTGTAAACAATCCGCTTCTTCCTATGCTGTGTGATAGGCAGTAGTGCAGGTGAATTTAGTTGCAGTGCTCTTTTTGAGACTTCGGGATATCAATTCTGATTCTGTGCATAGCATATTTTGTGGGTTCCAATTGCTGGTTTTATTCTGTTTTACTTTTAGGTGAGTTTTAGCTGTTCCTGTGGTGCAGAATAGACAAAAGGTGACATAGCATTCAATGAGGTGCTTAATCTGAGAAATCCCAGTGATTTCAGTGAGATCAACTGCTCACTGATTTCAGTGATCAACAACTTAAAGTACACAACTAAGTCTTTCCAAAACTGGGTTCTATATTGTTTAATAGGATTAGAAAGTTAATAGGCTGCAGGATCTCGAGAGTGATCTAATTATTCCCAGTGTTCTAGGAGTGAAATAACACTCAGACAATTCAAACCTACTATCCTAGTACTTACGTAGATGGCTTTACTGATGACTTTTTGCTGTATTTTTGTCCTCATGTCTTTTTCTGTACTTCAGGCCTATTACTGTTTTTCCTATCTTCATTGAGTTGTAAGAGCATCTGATTTCTTTCCTCTTTGCTTATCTCTTTTTATATTGAGATTGCTCTTATGCTTCCTGTTGAGGCTTTCTGTACATTTAGTGGAAGAGAAAGCATTTCCTCCTGTGCTTTATGGTTGTATATAGGCAGTATAAATGTGTGTGGGATGAGAAGTCTTCTGGGTATTACATTAAGCTTTTCAAGGGAGTTTTCTTTTCCTTCCTATTTTGTTTTCTTTCTTTCTTTTAATTATGGTCTAACCTGACTGCAGTGAGGGAGGTCAACTTGGCTGTTTGTTCCATGTTTCTGGCCTCTTGGTCATCCAGACTGGTGAACCTACTGGACCACAGCAAGCCTGTGTTGCCTGCATAATGTTTCCATAGAAGCCAGTTTATAGGAGGGGATAATTGCTACTGCATTTCCTTCAGTTTGGAGTCAGGATGTGACTGTGGCATACCTATTTATCCAAGAGCTGTGAAACGTGCTTGTCTTACTGTTTGGACACAGCCAGCATGAATCACCAACAGGACCAAAACTTGAGCCTCCCAGGCTTGCTTGCTCATGACAGCCCATTCATTAAGTAGCAAGTGTAGTCTTGGCCACTGACAGGAAAAATGCGTGGAAGTGGCTGATACACCTCAGAATGGAGCTTGGGTTGATTTGTCTGGGGATTTTACTGGAGCTGTTCCAAGGAGAGTGCAGTTTAACATAGTCTGTCATGCTTTGCTTCCCTGAGCACTAGGGCAGATCACTAAATATATGACTTTTGGCATGAGTAGAGCATAGAAGAAGTGAAATGGGCAATTTCCCTCATTGTGGCAATGGCCTATTTTGCCAAGTTTAATTTTACATGTGCGAAGGGTTTGGTAGCTAGATTTGCAGACAGCCAAAACATGTATTTAACAGTTGGTTTACTTGTAAATGCCAAACCAGAAACAGTTGCGTAAAGTCCCTTTCTAAGTGCTTGTTTTAAGTTTGGTGGGGTTTTCTGGTTTTGGTTTGTTTTTTTCTTTTTTTTTTAAGTTAGGCTTGTTGGTAAGTAATATTGAACAGCCTTTGCCTCAAAGTTCCCATTTTATAGCACAGAACTTTGCAGTGAAGATTTTTAGATGTGGAAAAGTTATTTGCAAAACTTGCAGAGATCAGAATCTGTGGTGCAAAAATATACTTGTAATATGGGCAGAGGCAGTGCATAAAGTTTCCTTACTGAGTTCTGCCATACCGCTTTAGTTTTGAACTGAAAATTACTCATTTCTTGTTTGCACCTGTGCCATATAAATTAAAAAGCAGACTACAAACATACATCTTAGAAATGCATCTAAAGGTTTTGTTCTATCTCGGGTATAGGGTAGGCTATGTGATAATTCTGACTAATAAAATCCTTTTGGCTGAACTGTCGTCCAAATTGTTTATTAAAATTTTCTTAAGATGGACATGTTTTGGTTGCCTTACTTTAATGTAGTTACATTCGTTTGACTAATACACAGCTTATAAATGTTTCATTTGTAAATGGCTCTTCAGCTTTCTTTTGTGGCGTACATCACTAAAGAAATTGTCAACACTTCATAAATAATATTTGTCTTCTATTCTCGCTGTTTTATTTTTGGAAACTAGGGTATAACAAAGTTTAAAAAAAAGTAAATATAAAAAGGGAAAATGAGCTGGCAATAAAAATATTTTAATATTGTAATATTTTAAATAGTAAATAGTTTTATGAAATTCCATATTTTCCATAGTTATTGCTGCACAGCAGTGATTTTTTTTTTCAGTCTCACATGCCCTCATGTCTATAGGTCAAGCACAGGGTATGTTTTCTTCAAGGAAGAAGTTACTGATGTTACAGAAGTTACTATTCCTGTGTGTGATGCAATGTTTTAAGTACTTACAGTTGGAGAGAAATTGTTTGAACAGGGCTGAATCTGGGAGCAAGTCAAGACTGGAAAACATACGTCCTGTGGAGACTAGAAGGGGAGATTTTGTTTTTGTTGGTTCCAGTGAAATCAGTATCTGACTTTATCTGTCAAGTTCCTGGCAGAAATGCTGTTACAGTGTTTCCAGTCACAGGGCCACATATTTGAGTTTGGAGATTGGTAGGACTTCTGGAGCAGTAAGCAAGTTCTTTTTGGTTGGATAATCTTTGTAAGATGAGAGGAAAAGTATGTATTTTAGTTGCTGATTTAACGTACCCTGTACATTAGACTTGCTTACAGTTCTGTGCAGTATATATATATATGCATATATATAATCCTTTTATTCATCTAGGTTACAGGTTGTTCAGGAGGAAAGTGAATAAAGAAAAGTTTGGCTTTGCATTGCCTTATTTCTTTCCCTGCTCTTAGCTTGGGGTGAGAGAATGGGGTTGGAGGGGCTGAGTGTTGCTTCAGTGGGACTGATTTCAAGATAAGGAGTACCAAATCCACCAGATGGATCACCTGAGCGTCTTGGCTTGCTCACCTTAAAGGTGTGTTTGAAATCAGGCCTTGCCATGGCTTTTCTGTGCATGCCCTGCTGCAGACCTCAGCCTCTTTGGGTGCAGGTTGCTCTGCCAACCTTCAAGCAGAGGGACTGGAGCACTTTGCTCACCACTGGGCCAGCAAAATTTCTGCTGAGGAGGACTTCCTTGGCCTGGCTTATAGCCCCAAAATGAACATTCCCACAGTCTGGGCAAACTTTCTTGAAATTAGTGATAGGAAACTGTTTCTCAGAGTCTGTCTTTTAATATTCAGTTTCTGTTTGTTCAGATTTACCAAGTCTCCAGTGTTACTATTTTCATTGGATGGCTTCAGAGCGGAATATTTGCAGACTTGGGGTGGACTTCTACCTGTTATTAGCAAATTACGTGAGTAGTTTCTTTGTCTAAGAACTATTATGATGTCTTACCTGAAAAAAACACAAATGCAGTTTTCCTCACTCTTTAAAATCCTCACTCTTCTCCCATGAATATGGAAGTTGTTGCCCTAGAGAACACCCATGCACAAAGAACTTTAGGTGATGGAGAGTGGAAGGGCAAGAAAGAGAGGGCTTGAGGAAAGGGCCCTTTTATTTTCATTGAAATCTTATAAGTTATAGCCACTGTTATATTTAGGAGGCGGATTTTTTTTTTTTTTGCTGTGGGTTATTTTATTTCTTCAAAATAGAAGTAGATCCTTTTTACTCTATAATGCATATCATCTCATATTTAGGTGGGATGGCTTTGGAAAATGAAAAGCATTTGATTATATTTGGAAAAGGAAGACAAAGAAGGAATAGACTAAGAGGAGATGATATAGAAGGGCTGGTAGAAGTGTAATGAATCCAGGAAAACCTTAATTTAGCAAACATTTCCAGAAGAAATATTCCCCAGCTTTTTTAGTGTCTTACTTGATTTGATGGTGTCTAAATAATTTTAGTTACTTTTCCTGTTTCTGTTTTGGCTGCAGTCTGTAGAGAACTGATGGTATTTCTTGTCTGAAAAATATGCCAATCTTCTTGACATTCAGAAATTACTACCTGGGGTGCCTGGTTTCAGTTTGACTAAAAATAAATCAGTAAAAATACTTGCTTTTTTACACAGTGGTTGTTACAACTTGAAGCATTCCAGAGGATAGCAATTTGCAGATGTATCTGAGGTTTTAGGTTCCTTTTAGTTTTGTTCTGTGCTAGAATAAAATAAGACATTTGCAAAGTTTTCATTAGACCCAGTTATAAAAAAATTAAACTTGAGAAAATTTCTGGGATATTTCTAGGAGAGGCTGGCTAGTACAAATTATTCTAGCATTGCCTGAGATACAAGATAGAAATGTCACAAAGCATGTGTAGGACCTCCAGTCTGCGGTATCCTCTTACACATGTCAAGTTTCTTCATGCTTTGGTCTGGATAGACTACAGTGGAACTTCTCTCATTGACATCTATAATTAACTTGCACTTCTCTTTGCACTGAGCCCATGACATATTCTGACCACTAAGAAATACAGATATATATTTGTATCTTCATCAAAGTAATTTCATTTCTCCTCAGCTACAAGGTTTTTTATGGTCAAAACATGTATTTTTAAAATACTCTAATACCAGAATGCATAATAATGCATGTTTTGTATCAAACAAAATACTTGTCCCAGTCTGGGGGCAGGTATTAATTCTGCATTATGCTTATGGTTCTAAAGTACTCAGGATCATTTTTTGGTAATATGCTAGGAGGGCTTTGCTGTACAATGTCCTATGGAATCTTCAGTTTTCTTCTTTTTTCTCTCATAGTAAAAATTTGGTGAAATGCTCTGATAAAGCAAATTTTCTTTAGTAAGAGAAAAATATTATAATTAATGAAACTTTGTGTCCCTGAGGTGTATATCCACTCTGAGGGCCTGTGGCTTCAAATCTGTTATGTGCTTTATGTTCCATGTGTCCAAAAATGGTGGAAGCAGTCATATTGTAAAAATAAACTAATATATGAGTGAGTCAATATTCCTGCAGGACTTCACTGCTCAGAAGAGGGCAATGAAATCTATTCCTCTGTGTAGACAGGTAACAATAGTGAATAAATTGCTTGACTATTGCTGAAAAATTGTATTAAATAATTTTGGAGTTCATAGCTGTCCATTTATAGGACTATTAAATTTTCAAAAAGAGTTTAAGAATGACAGCATTTACAAAGCAGTGAACAGCTACTCACATTCAGTAACTTATAGGACTGCTTGGTTCTGTGTTAAATTAGAACTGTGCTAAATGCCTGGATTTTCATCTTTAAAGCATTTTATGACAAGGGTAGAATTCCAGTAGATAAAAATATTGCCATTATTTGGTCCTGTTAATTCAGCCATGCTTGCAGTGATATTTTGGTGTCTCCTTGGAGAAATCTGTCAGAGTAGTTGCTTGTAAGGCTATCATAATTTCACTTTTACCATGCTTTGTTATACATTTTCTCTCCCTGCTATTTGAAAGATGAAAAATTCAGCATGGAGCTGAGGGATTTTAGTGAAGCCAGGCATAGTCTTGCTGGGCACATGTGGTGTTCAGAGAAGACATTTTCATATACAATTATGCTGTGGTATTTTAACTTTTAGATAAATGATCCTTTTGTCTTAAAGCATCTTTAGCCAACGAGGCACAAAGAATAACGATAACTCTGATGGAAAGTCCTACCAAAAACCCCCTTAGATTTTTGGCAAAACTTTTTAAGTGTGTTTCTCTATTACTTTAAAAAGCAAAGCAAAACAAAACAAAAAAACCTGCAACCTCCCTAGACACCCACACAAAAAAATGAAGATTTTGGAAAACAATCTCAACAACAGATTTGCAAGTAGTTGAAATGTACTAGGTGTTTTCCAGTAATAAAGGAAGATACAAGTGATTATTAGTTACTTACAGAACACAAGTGTGGGAGGTGATGCCTGTGTGACTTGAGAGGATTTATTTTTCTGGACTGTCTTCTTTTATCCTCATTAGCTGAAATGTATTATTTCAATTGAAATCTAATTGAAGCACCAGTCCAATGAGTTCAAAGTGACTTGATGCAACATCTCCTGTGTTATGAATCCTTTAATTTCTATTCTATTTATATTATGTGTAATTATGCAGAGTCAGTGAAGATGTCGCAGTGATGTTCTTCTTATAGGGTCATTAATTTTGCTTCTTTAGCATCTGATGAAGCAGTTTTGGTATTTTCTGAGTTGTCATGAAAGCATTTTTTTTCTTTCTGAAAATTTGGGCCCACACATTTGCTGATGGAAATTTAGACCCCTTAAATAAGGTTTGCCCAGTTGTTTTGGCCTTGCTAATGCCTCTTCATACTAGCAAATACCGTACGCTAATCTCCCTAAAGCCATATGATTTGTATATCGAGATAAAGAAAACTTTGACATTCATCCTAGAATAAGAGCTTATTTTTTATGTTTTAAAAGCCCCACAAACAAGAAAGGAAGACTGAAAAACAAGCAATGATTTGACAGATGGCTTAGAGAGCTAGGCACCACTGTGTCAGTGGCCACTTCGCCTCTCCTCTGGGAGCACCCAGGGTCTCAAGCTGCAGACTGCATTTACTGCGTACCAGGGCAACTTTGGAGGGTGTGATTTCTTTCATTTTTAATTCTTATCTGTACGTACTTTTCAAGAAGGCTCTAGATTTTGCTCATGTAACCATTGCAGTCAGCCATTAGGCATATATAAAATTTGTGTTGATAGGCTTTTAGTCAGCTTGTAAAAGAATATCGGAAGAAAACTTAAGTCCACAATTTCGAAGAGCGTAAACTTTCTGGAAATGTATTATGTTGGTTTTGGGTTTTTTTTTTTAATAGCTATACATTGTCATGTGAGAAACTTGCAAGATTTTTACTTCAGTAATTTTGCTGACTCTCTTTGTTACTTCCTCTAGAGAAATGTGGAACATACACTTCCAGTATGAGACCAGTGTATCCTTCAAAAACCTTTCCCAACCATTACTCCATTGTCACAGTAAGAATTCTTGTACAATATGTTTCCACTACTGTTCATTATCAGCTTTTCTCCAAGGGAATAGTATATTTCGATGCATTATTAAAATAATTTGCTTTCCCTTCAGAATAGGAAAAAATTATGTACTATATTTATGTAACTTAGGTTAACAGCTATTATATAACACCACAGCTAAGCAGCCAGATCTAATGTTGGTAAATCCAGACCTTCCAAGAGTAACTGTGAAAAATCCTGTATAGCCAGAAGTTCACATCACTTTACAACTCCTCATTTGTGTAAATATTTCCACTAAATTGCAGTTTCCTCTCTTGGAGTGGGAGCAGCCTAACTGCTTTAAGTTGCCAACCTTATTCCACTGCATTAAGGTAGTCTGGCATGATGAAAGGAAAGGTATGAAATTAGAGGAAAGATTTGAGCATCATGCTGATATTGGCTCTGTGTGATGGACTGTACCTAAGACTGCATAGAAATGTCACAAAGCTGATCTTGTAAATTTGACACTTCTTGCCTGTAGGAGGAAAAAGAAAAATTGAGGTTTTCAACACAAATGCAGGGTTGGAATCCAAGACATCCTTTTTAGTTTCATCATGCCACAACTAAAATTCAATCAAATACTAGGATCTGCACTTTCTTATCTTCCCAGTTTGTCAAGACCTTTGGTGGGAGCACAAGGTTAGGAATGAGGTGCTTATTTGAGTAATCCTCACAAATCTCCATGACTGAATGTGCAGCTAAGAGTTCTTAGTCATGCCCAGCAGCCATGTGAGGTGTACAGTGCAGAGCTTTATCTCCACTCCTCATTCTTGTGAAAAGTAGCATGGTCCTAATGGTGGTGGTGCTTTATCCCTTATAAATGTAAAATGAAGCTAGTCTGATTAAAGACAGAGCACAAAGTCTGCCAAAACTACCCAAGACCTGGTGCCTGCACTTCTTTGACTGCTCATGTAATGGTTTTCTAGTACTAGAGCTTTTGCTTATGTGATGGAGGTCTAGCATAGATGATTGCTTTGTCTTTGGTACTAAAGATACAACAAATGTGTGAACTCAAACAGTGTCTTTCAGTTTGATCCCAAAGGACAGTACCTAATATTTTTTAACTCTCACTGAGAAGCAAATAAGGGTTGGAAGGTAGGGCTTGGACGCAATGAGAGATGTTGCTGCTAAATTTGGCTCCTGAGCCACTGGTGGAGTAGAAGTCACCAGGAGAGTGACTTTTCAATGGATATATTTGTCTGAAGGACATGTTTGAGTCGCTGGAAGGTTCTTTTTCTTCAGAGCATTGCAACATAGCATATTCTCAATTACAGGGGCTGTATCCTGAATCTCATGGTATAATAGATAACAAGATGTATGATCCCAAAAGAAATGCATCCTTCACCCTTAAAAGTAAGGAGAAGTTTAATCCACAGTGGTACCAAGGCCAGCCTGTAAGTATTAATACCCTTCTGAGAATGTACATCACCCTGTTATGTTACTTAATATGGCTTGGGTGCATAGTGATGTTGAAAGAGGACAGAGGGTGGTTCTAAGTCAGCCAAGAAGCGTTACTCAGCACCACTAGGAATTGCCGTGCTAGAGCTGCAAAATAACAAATGAAACAAAATGTAACAGCTTTTGTTGAACTTAAATGGAATTTTCCCCAAGGAGAATGCTAGCTTAAAATAGCTAATATAGCTACCAGATTTTCATCTGTTTTTAACATGAGTGGGCTTGCAGTTAACTTCTGTGAGGAAATCAGCAGACTAATAAGATTGAGTAATAAGAAGCAATAATAAAGGTTTATGCTCTGCTTAAATAACTTGTAAGTCTAAAGATGTGCTTTTAAAGAAATTATCTCATCTCAGTCATATAACTATGGCAAAACTGATGAGATTGCCATGAAAATGAAGTGGCATGGAGAAATTTAAATGAGCACTAGCCTGAAGAATCGCAAAGGACCCGATGTAATTGTTTAGTATGTGGGGGAGACTGGGGCCTTTTGGTTGTTTGGGTTTTTTGGGGTGTTTTTTTGTTTTGTTTTGTTTTTTTTTGTTTTGTTTGTTTTGTTTTCTTTGGTTGGGTTTTTTTTCCTTGAGGAAAGAACACACAGGTGTAGAGCTTGCAGGCTACTGAGAATAGAGTGATGTATGAGTTAGGCAGGAAACATGCAGAAGGTATAAATCTGTAAACCATGAGAGCAGCAGTAAAATCAAAGGAACTGACCAAAATGCTGTTTCCATATGTCAAGAGTGTGTGGGACATTGGTCCTTGGAATATTGCCACCCCTTCTTTTGTCACTGTTTTTGAGACATTTTCCCTTCCTGGCATTCAGCCATGGTTCTACCATTGCATTTCTGCTAACGCGTCCTACCTCTGTCCTGGCTCTCCGTGGCCTCACAGCAGCAGGGATGCGGGTGTTTGCCACAAGGAATCAGCCTACAAAGTGTAGCTGCAGATACAATGGCAGGCAAGATGGACTGGAGTGCTGTGTGTAACAATTTGTTTCTGATCTCGCTGGAGGGTGTGCACTTGGTCAGGGGGTGGTGGGCCTGGCAGTCTCTCAGCTGATTCGGTGCCGGGCGCTAACGATGGTGAATGTTCTCCTGCAGATTTGGCTCACGGCCATGTACCAAGGGCTGAAAGCAGGGACCTTCTTCTGGCCTGGGTCTGATGTAGCAGTGAATGGAACCTTTCCAAACCTGTATGAAATATACAATGGGTATGTAAATGCCTTTCTCTTGGAGGAATTTTTGCCTTTAACGATTACGGTGGGACAGATGCCAGAGAAAGTATCCAATTAACTTTGTTTCAGTATAATGTAGAGCCTTTGTTTAATTATCTTTTCATTCCTCAAGAAGTGTTTTAATAGTAAGATATGTAAAAAGCATAACTAGCTTTGAAGCTCTAGTACTTTACTCTTTAGACAAGCCTTTTGTGGCTGGTGTAGAATATTTCCATACAAACTTTTCATGAGTCAATGGATGAGGCTTTGATGTGATATTGTCTACGGAAACTAAAGTTTTGCTTTTGACTGTGGTAAGCTGTTCCAATTTAAAATTATTTTCACTGCAGATTTTGAAAATATTAAGGCACTCATATTTTAGTCAGTGATTGCTCTTCACTGCAATTCAACATTTTCTGCTTAATGAAAATGTTTATCAGCATTTATTTAATAATCTCAAATCTTGCCCAAGAAATCAGGCTTCTCATTTCTATTTTAGGATTATTTTCTGTTCTTACACCCTTCATACAGGATGGAATTTTTGATTGTTGATTTGCTGCCTTATATTTTCTTCCCTAGGAACTGATGATGCACGGTTACTTGGACTTGTGTTAAACACTGAATACTTACTTTGTGGGTGCCTAGTGTTGTTAAAGGTCAACATGCTGATTGTTGGTCTACTTCAGTAATTGATGCAGAGATCTACTTTGTAACATAGTATGAGAAAATTTTATTCAACCTATTTAAATTTAAAATACCCAACCCCACTCCTAAACCAGGAATTTTTCAAAACATAGAAATAAAAGCCTGCATGTGACTTTGCATCTTGATGCCAATTATTTGCTTTATATAATAAGCATAAGCACTACTGGGAGCATTATTCTAATCATATTGGGAACAATATTCAAGGGAGATTCAGATCAGGCCATAAACTCCTGTAGAGTCATAGGCAATTAGCATAGACAAATTTGTATCCTGCTAAAAAGCCTGTAATGTTTTTTTTTCCTGCTAAAGTACAGTGATTTTTTGATAATGTATGGCTAAAATATTTAGCTCTTGGAAATACATGGCTGGTTGATATTGTATTATTTTGATGCAGCTCAATCCCCTTTGAAGAAAGAGTGGTGACTGTCCTTCGCTGGCTGCAGCTACCTGAAGATGAAAGGTAGGTGTATATATTTGTGAGTGTGAGTTCCTGTTTCAGTGGTATTGCAATTAATTACTTTGTAAACACAATTTCTGTTTTAAACAATATCTTATGCTTTATTCTAACAATGTTGAAATATTATTTAGTGCAAACCTGTTTCTATGGCTGAAAACTTTTTAAATTAAGTTGCATCTCTCAGTTTAATGTATTTTTTCTCTGAATGACAGCATTGTTTCCAATATGTGATCTCCATTGTTGAAATATAATCTCTTCAAACTGTCTCAACATGTATGTAAAATATTACATTTTTGGTACTGTTTGATATAGACCACACTTTTACACTCTGTATTTAGAAGAACCAGATTCCTCGGGCCATAAGTTTGGACCAGTAAGCAGCGGAGTAAGTAGTTTTGTAGTTTCTTAATATTTTTTTTAAGTTTGACTTTGCTCTGTCTCTGTAAGTTACATAATTCATTTTATGTTAGTTAAGATCATATGAATTCTCATGTATTCTTATTTCAATAACTTTTAAATTACCAGTGTATGTTTGGGTATGTCTTGTATGTTCTTTTATTTCCTTCTGCTTACTGATGGTTGATACTGATTTTTGGCAGGGGAGGGGAATAGGGACAGAAAATGTGTATGATTTCAATTTAGCAACAGCAGAGGTTTGTATAACAATGTGGAAGTTGTGGTGGTGAAGTATGTTACAATTGACAAAATGACAATGTTAGAATTGTCATTAATTTCCCTCCAGTCTCTATGCTAAGGTTAGGTGGATTTTGGCTTTATTTCCCTGCAGTTATAATTTATGCCTTCTCAGAGACAGATGAAAGGAACATTGGCCTCATCACAGTCTGTGATTTATTCTATAAGTAAGAAATCTTTGGGATGGCTACTATCTTAAAAAGTACTGAATAACTTTACATTTTAAAATGCCAAAGTAAAACATTCAAAGGAAAAAGTTCTTAAAAATTCAGGACCTTTGTAAAATTATCCCACCTTGAACAGTCAGGGAGTTTAGGCATCATAAATAGGTATTTAGCTTCAGTGGTGACAAGAGTAAAAAAACTCTTGCCAATTCCTCTTGAGCTGTGAGTAGCTGCTATTTCTGTAAGGAAGTAAGACATAATTGGAACTGCAGTATAGGAAACTTGATTAAATTAGTTATCTTTTTCTTTGCTTAATAAGTGGATCTAAAGTTTTGTATGTCAGGAATGCTATGGAGAGAAGGAGTCTGAGGATTTGCCTATAGTCTCTGCAGGAGCATCTTTTCTTTGTTAATACAAAGTAAGATAGCTTCTACTAGTAGTTCAGTGAGGTGACAGAATTACTTCATTGAAAAATACTTTTTTTTTTTTTAACCTAGCAAGTATTCAAAAGTAGCTCCACTGCTGTACCTCTGCAAGTGAGCTAGGGCCCCACACCCCTGATCACAAGCCGTGATAGGCTAGTAGTTCAGTGTTTGGCTTTTTCAGTTTCTTTAAAGTGTTTTGACTGGATATTAGTCTCAGAGCACGATTTCAAGGACAGTTTGCTCCAATTCCCAACAGACATTTTGAGGAAGAGTATTGCAGGCTTGGCTTCTTCTCTTCTATTCGGCACATTAGTATCTGCATCCTTTGTCATTCCTTGCTGTCCTTGGTTGTGCCCAAGCACAATGCAACAAGCCTCCTCAATTTCATACTTTAAAACCATCCTTCCTGGTTATAATCTCTGAGGTGTTTTTTGTTTGATGCTTTTGTTTGGGGTTATTTTGCCTTTTTTTTTTAAAAGCATCTGCAACTGAAATAGCACATAAAAAGTTGTAGCTGTTTCTTGGTGCAGTATGCAGAAAAAGAATTGGGCTAAGTTCTGTATAGTGTAGATATAGCCAATCTTCTGTAGGTGGAGGTAACTCTGAAAAGTGCAGGTGATTCGCAGTCTGCAGGCTCTCATTTTTATTTGGACATATTTAGGAGTATTTTTAACACTTACTTTACATTCTTATTTTTGTCCTGCAGGTCATTATGGCATTACAGAGAGTGGACAAAATAGTAGGGATGCTGATGGATGGTCTAAAGCAAATGAACTTGCATAAATGCCTGAACATTATTTTTATATCAGATCATGGTAAATTTGATTTTATAAAATATATCACAACTTTGAAGAACTGTCTTTATAAAGTAATATTCTGAATTTATACTTATATGTTTCTGGCACGGTTAACAAAGAAAATAATACCTATAAAATATGTTTGATATTATCAAGATGATATGACACATAATCAGTGTGAGAGAGTCAGACTATTTTATGAAGGGGTAAAGAAGTGGAGAACATAGGGATGAATTAAGTAATTTTCATATTTTATTTCTAATTCCTTTTGTGACTATTGCCAGATGATAAAAGAAATAGAATAAAAAATGTGTACTGTAAAAAGATTTAATTTTCTTCTGTCTTTTAACTACACTGCACAGCAACAGTTTACAAACTGCTGAGGAACTGAAAAGACAAGCCATATCTTCCTTTTTATTATCAGTTCCTTTATATGTTATTAGAAGACTGTGAATATGAAACTTCAATTTATTTGTCTAGCTTTTCTGTGTATCTGGAATGATTTCTATAAGTTACATATTTAAGCATTTTTTTCTACTTCTTTTCTTGACAAATGAAATATAAGCACACTTTCATGCAGCACAAAATTGACTTGCAAAGCTCTTTGCCACAGGAAATGATGGAAGGCAAATATCTGTACAGGCTTATAAAAATTTTTACATTAATGGAGCGTAAACCTGCCAGGAATTATTTAAAGTAGGAGTTTAAATGCAATGAACAACTGGAAGCCCCTTTCTGAAAACTAATTAAGAATACTGTCAGAAAGACCAGTCAATAATTCTGTGCTTATTGGTTATTTCTTTATGTATGTACTGAACATTATTAGGTAGGATACTGGGCTGAATTACTATTTGGTCTGACCATTGCTACTGTTCTTAGGCTCATAAGAGTTCTTTTCCCTTTAGAGAAGAAAGTTTGTCTATTTATTAAATTGGAGAGTCTTTCTCAGCTGAGGAATTGGCTGATAGTGTTTCTCTCTGCTTGGTTTTTTATCTTCTATGCATGTGTATTGTGGTCTTCTTGGTCAGATGCTTTGGAATTGCTGTTAAAAAGACCAGGGAAATTACATTTCTTACTTCTACAACTAAAGTTTCATGTCTCCTTAGAAAGGTGACTTTACAGTGATATTCCTCTACACTCTAAAAGAAAATGTATTTCCTTTTACAGGGATGGAAGTAGGGAGCTGTAGAAAAACAGCATATCTGAACAGCTATCTGGACAATGTCCAAGATTTCATAGTTGTACCCGGTCCTGCAGCTCGCCTAAGACCTAATAATGTTCCAGATGAGTATTTCTCTTGTATGTAGTTGCTAAACTAACTTTTGTTATTGGGTTATATGTTTTTGTACTTTTCAAATACAAACTTAGGATCCACTTATTCCATTAGTAAACTTGAGTGAATGCACTTAGATACAATCTGGACAGCGATGAAGAGGAAATACTGAGTAGTGTGTGCAATTGTGTTTTTAAAGACCATTTGACTTTCCAAGTCAAGAAAGTATATTTGAATCCCGCATTCAAATACACGAAAACATTTTGTGGGCTGCCTCAGAGTTATCAACTGCAAATGCCTCCTGCCTTGTGAATAGCATTCCTTCTAATAAGATCACCCGTGCACAAGACAGCCCAAAAATCCTTCCTTCACATCTCATCTCATTTCCTAATTCATTAAGTTTTGCATAAATTTGCAATATTTCTGTCTTAGAGAAATGTTAAATTGTTACTATAATTTATATATTATTTTGAGTATTATGTTTCCTGGTTATAAAAAATGTGCCTAATGGCCTGACAGTAATTGAGCAAACCACGAGTAAACACAAATAATAAAACAGAGTAAAAAAATCAGTGAATACCTACAAATTTTAAACGCTGATTTGTTAAGCAGTCTTATTTTAGGCGAACATTTAATCCCTGCAATTTTTGGTACTTAGTGTAGAGTGCGGGAGCTTTCTTCATATTTCATAGCATTTTTTGGGGGTGTGTTGGTTTTTTTCTGTCGAGATTGTTGTTCTGTGTCCTTTAAAACTTGTAGACCTCAACCCCAGTAACTTTGTCCTGTTTACTTCACTGCTCGATGCTATTCTAAACTGTTTTAAATGTTTACTTGGAGCACATGGGAGTCAAATACAGTGTCAGGTTCTCCCTGGAGAAGTTCAGGAAGAGAAGTGGCGCATCTGCTCCTTTGGACCTGTGCTCTATTACAATGAATTAGCATAGCTGTCTTTGTAGCATGGCATGTATCTGTGCAGGAATTATGAATGGTTCTCTTGCCAGGGTAATCCTTTAGGTACTTGAGTCAAGTGTTGGATATCACAGTCAGGACAGAGTAACTGTGAAAAGTAGTGGGCCTGTGTTATGCAAAATGTCAAACTACATGATGTAATGGTCCCTTTGCTTGAGCCTATGCATCTGAAACTTAGCTGGTGCTTGGCTTTCTTTCTAAGGATATTTGCTAAACAAAACTGCTGTCCTGGTAGTTGCATTTGTGTCTTTTTATTTAAAGGCTTATTAGCAAAGAAAAATTCACCTTATTAATACAGCATTTAGTTGCTTTTTTTCTGAAAACTTGCTTTTTGGATTATTTTTCTAACTGTGGCTAATATAGTTTAATGTAAGTATAGTTAACTTTTAACTACTAAATTTAACTAAAGTTTAACTGATATAGTTTAAATTTAAAGCTGTAAATAAGTAGTCAAGGGGAAGAGAGGCTGAACTGAAATGTTATAAAAGCAATACTTGACACTTTAGGGATTATCTTGTTGTCACTTTAGAAAAATAATTTCTTACACCCAGAAATTTATTGAAACTTATAATTTGTATTACATGATGGGAATTTTTTCATTTTACATCTGATCTTTTTAAACTTAGGTGACTAATACTTACATATGATTCTTCCAGTTAATTATGAAGGCATTGTGAGAAACCTCACGGTAAGTGTTGTCTTATCTGTTGCTCTAGCTTAATTTCTGCTGATATTTATAGGTATAACAGCATTAGCTGTTTTCTGGGCAACTTATGTACTATGTGTACTTTGATTCAGTGACAGGATGAGGGGACATAATCTTATACTGCACCAGGGGAGGTTTAGGTTGGACATTTGGAAGAATTTTTTCTAGTTGACAGGGTGATGTTTAGTCATTGTTGTACTTGATGATCTCAGAGGTCTTTTCCAACCTAATTGATTTTCTGTGTGACCTTTGGTTAACAGCAGCAACAACAAAAGTAGTTCCACACAGGGGCAGGTGAAATTTTAATAAGGTGACATAATAGCTATTGAATTGTGCATTAACTAAAGCTTTGTGTTCATTTCCCTGTATTGTGTTTTTCTTCCAACTGGAGAACTTGTGTATCTGGACCATACTAGCTGAGGGCCACGTCAGTGTAAAGCTCTGCTCTATTGCCAGGATGCACACGGGATTTTGTTGCTCACACATTTTTGATAAACAGCTTTGAGAGAGGATACTGAATTTTTTTTTTGGGTGTCAGTTGCAGTGTAATGAATTTGCTTTTTTGCTCTGTCCCTGGCTTCTGTTCTCATCCCTGCGCCGTAATCTGTTTGCCTCTGATTTGTGCAGACACTGCTGTTGGTGAGAACAATGCTGTTTGTATAGATGATTTCGTTATTCAAAAAATCCAATATTACAGTAAAGATTTTGTTTTGTGGATTTTTTCCTTTTTAAAATCATTAATGGATCTTGGTTCATAAAAAAGTTTGTCCCTGTGTGAACAGTCTAAAAATCCTAAATGTCTGTTACCTTCTCTATTACAGAGCTGTAGACTTTTTGCACTGGACAATCTCTTATCACTTGTGAAAGTATCATGATGTTCATGTCTTAGTGTAATTCTTTATAATTCCATGCAGTACCATTTGGTTCTATATAAATGTAGGCTGTAAGAGAAAAAAACCCATTTAATATTGCATTATTGAAAAAACATATCTTCTAATAACTATTGAATCCAAAATCCAGTCAGTATTAGTGATTTAAGTATTCATTCATATGTCTCAGATCTTATGACTCCAAACCTGGTGGGGTTACATTGTTCTTAGTAGAAGTTATTGCAGACCATTTGCAATTGATGTGCTTTGTAAGAACAGTGCATGACATAAAATACTCATTTCACCAAAATTTCCTTATGTTTTAATTTAAACATTTCAGTGCATAAAACCAAACCAGCCTTTCAAAGCTTATATGAAACAGCTGCTGCCCAAGCGTTTCCATTATTCCTATAACGACCGGATCGAACCACTGCACTTTTATTTAGACCCCCAGTGGCAGCTTGCTCGGTAAGTTTCAGTTCTCAACACCCAAGTGTACAACAAATAATTTGTTTTCTCTTCCAAGTGCTTAGAGTTCAGTCATAGCTGTTAGAGTGTGATATTCTTGTTTTTCATAGCAAAGGGACATTGCAAAGGAACAATGCATTCTTTTTTGTGCAGGTTTTTCTGGCCTGGGGAGGCTAAATTCTAAACTGGAGCTATTGATATTCTGCCTGCTGTGCAGTGGTAGTGGCAGGTTAGAAACTAAGGTCCTCACTCTCAGATACTTGAGTGATCTTGCCATGCTGTTGGAATCTCCAAAGTGAGTCCATGAAAGCCGAGCATGTAAATAATTTCTAGGTTAAATCAGTCTTGTCAGTCATTGAACTTACAGAGTCCATGGTAGTTAATTACTTTGTGTTTTGATTAAAGAATTTACAAATCTCAGGACAGTGGAATATTAATTTTGAGCACCTCTGTGATACTTCAGGACTTTCATCATGGAAGAGTTTTTCAGTGCCCTTCAGTAAGTCCTGTTGTGTAACACTGTAGATTGTGCAAATAAGGTTTGGGTTAATAGAACTGCGTGTTTATATAGTGTGTATGGACCTACCACAGGTCAGATGTTTGTTTCTATTAGACTGTAAGATTCCTGTCTAAATTAGGTTAGTGATTTTATTTAAAAAATATTGAGAATATACTTAAAGTACTGTAAAGTTGTTACCTGGGTAACAGTGAAATGAAAATCTGTTGGCCTGAAATGAATTTTTTT
Source organism: Passer domesticus (assembly GCF_036417665.1). NCBI lineage: Eukaryota > Metazoa > Chordata > Aves > Passeriformes > Passeridae > Passer > Passer domesticus. The sequence continues at coordinate 55,497,856 of NC_087476.1, forward strand.
TTTCATATGTCATGTGATTTGACTTTAAATTACTCTGATAGACACATGAAAATTCCAAAGGGATAACATTTGCAGAGAAAATTACCATTCTGATTTTAAAGGCATTCTCTTCCCAAGCACTAAAGACTTCTCATTCTCTATGAACAATCCGCTAAGTATCTTTTAACAGAGAAGTAAATATGTCATTACTGAATGTACTTGATGCCGATGTGATTTGTGAGTTATATAAACTGTGTATTTTTAATAGAAAACCACTTGAGATTAAAAGCTGCAAAGGTGGATTCCATGGCTCAGACAATCGCTTCCCCAATATGCAGGTGAGGTTTAAATTTATGTTAGCTCTTATTTTTAGTTCCCTCTGTTTCCAGATCCTGTGTTTGCTGGGTGTTGAGGTTTGTTTTTTGTTTGTTTTTTGTTTGTTTGGTTTAAGATCTGTGATATTATTCCATCAGCAGTTAAAGAAATAAAACATTTATAGGACTGATATTCTCATGTGCTGGATAATCCACAAAAATTAGGAGAGTCTTGAACTTCTCTTTAATGAGAAATGGGAAGAGATCATAGGGAAACATGAAATCAGATCCTCAGTTTTAAGTGGGGAAGTCACTTAACCTATCCTCTGCCTTAGTTTCTACTATCAAGAGAACGAAAGCCAATATTCTTGATTGCAAAAAGCTGTGTGAAGGATTAAAATCCACAAACCATTGTGAGGTACTTGGAACTATCTACAATGAATATGTGTAAATACTTTTATAAGGAGAAATCCATGTATTACATGGACTTTGTAGGTCTTCGCATGAAACTTGTTTTGATTAATTTTCTTTCTTAAATGCCTTTTTTTTTTCATGTGTGGTAGAGTTATATAATGTTGGCACCAAACTGTTTTTAAAAATGTCTTAACCTTGTATCAATTTACCCTTCCAGTATTATGTTTCCTCCCTGATTTGACAATGGAAAACCTGTTGATAGTGTTTCTAGTAATGGGTTGCAATCGGCAAGCCCCATGATGCCATATGTATTCCACCTCTCTCTGCTGCAGTTTGACTGTGTAAATTTTTTTCAGTAGATTAACTCTATTCAAACTTTTCTGCCACACTTGGGATTGTCAGTTCAGAGCACCCCTAACAAGTGTTAAACCAGATATAATTTATTCTTTTTGTGGCTACCATTATAGCAACATAACAGTATTTCATACTATGTAAGCAAAAACAACAGAAAGGAGACAGCATGTTCCTGCCTCATCTGGCTCAAATTAGGCTGGTTGAGTACATTATTAGCCTGCAGATTCTAGTATCAACAGTTGCAAAGCCCTATATTATGCTTTGATCTCAAAAAAAGGAGTTAAGAGTTGAGTTTTAGCCTCTGCTTTTGCCACACAGCTATGAAATCTGAGAGAGTTGCATTGTTCGCAAAGAGCTTGGAGATTTTATTCAGGGATGAGCTATACAGTGTAGAATATCTGTCACTTATTCAGTATCTTGATACCACAGATGTGTGCAATCTGTTTCTCTTCATTAAAAATAAGCTGAATAACTGAGGACAAGTTTTAAAACAATGTTTTTGGCATCAGTTGAGCATAAGCATTTGTTGCCCTTGCCTTTTTGTTCATGCAGCAAACCCTGCAGTATGCTGGTATAACATTTGTGTGGCTGCAATGTCAAGGTTGGGGAATTGAAGCAGAAGGAAAAGAGCCAGCAGGAAAAAAAAAGGGGAAAGGTTTTTGAGCTGGCCACATTCCTGGATCAGGTCCAGTACAGCTCAGGAAGTGGTGCAAGAAGAAAAAACAGCTGCAAACCAGGCATGGAAGCCTACGATCCTACCATTGCTTAAACCACTTAAAGCACTGCTACCAACAGATGTTTTTATAGCCTAAGTTAAAAGCTTCCAAATTGTTTACAGGATGTGATATGTGATGGTTACTTTGGATCAACATTTCCATTAAATCTTTCAAAGCATTTAAGAAAATGCCTTTTAATTTCTTCAAAAGCAAGAAGAGCAAGGGACATCATAAATGGCTAAAGGCAACAATGAGACAGACTTGGGTTTCCTAGTACTCTTCTACTACTTTTAAAAATTCTTCTTATACATCTACTTTTTTTTTTAAAAAAAAAGAAAAACGCATGCTTTGACTTGATACATACGGTGTTGGTAAAAAGATTAAGATTCCAATATTAAGTTCTTGGAAGAAAATGCCCTCTGAGTATAAAGATAATTTTCATTTCAATTTGTCTTAAACAGAATTCCACTATACTTTTCTCTGTAAATCCTAGGCTATCTTTATTGGTTTTGGACCAGGATTCAAGTTTGGTACTCAAGTTGATCCATTTGAAAACATTGAAGTATATAATTTAATGTGTGGTAAGTACAATGGATGGGGATCAATTTTGTTCTGTAAGGTATAATATCTTCTAACAGATTAAGTGTCCTCAGAAACTCATCCTTAAGAGTTGCTGGTGATTTTCACAAATCAGCTGTTTGTTTTTATGAGAAAGGGCCATCTCTAAATGACTAACAGCAGTTTAAGATCTACTGGTCTGGCTACCCTGTCTGTCTCTTTTTTTTCACTGGTTACACTGTGTATTCCTCTGGCTTTTCCAGAGGTGGTGCTTTGACTCACCACTACTAAAAATTGCTACTTCAAAATCTCTCTACCATCATGAAGGGAAACCTCCTTTCCTTCCTCTTTCAAACACAATGTTACTGTGACTCCTTATTCCTGTGTCCGTTCTTCATTCTGTATTTAATGGTTTCTCCAAAAGTCTGTCACTAGATTTACCACTTTCTGTTCATTTATTCTCCTTGAGGTCCTCACCTGTTTTCCATTATTTCCTGCCTACTTCCCTCTCTGGTTAGAACTTGTACTGCTTCTGTGAGAAGAAAAGTATACAAAAGAGTTTGATCCAGAAAATACTTATGAGTACTGCAAATGCTTGAGATTGGTGGCTGTATTCAAGCGACTTGCTCAACCTTACAAGAAGACTAGTACCATACTGAACACTAGCTAAGAATGTGTGTGGACCCTTTTAAAGAGGTTACCTTGCTTTTCTTTTTGGTTGTTATGAGCAGCAAGCAGTGAAGCTTTGTCTCATCCATACTTGTAAGCACAATATAATCAGCTGTACAATTACAATTTTTCTCTTCCTGTTAATATCACTTGAATTCTTTCATAGATTTGCTTGGTGTGAAGCCAGCCCCAAACAATGGAACTCATGGACGCCTAAACCATCTATTAAAGCGCCCTGTTTACAACCCCCACCATCCCAAAGAAACAAGTCACCCTTCTGAATGCTCTGTGGTGGGAGAAAGAGCCTTTTCAGTGAGCCTTGGCTGCTCCTGCAGGACAGGGGTAAGCGCTGAAATGGTTAAAGTTGTGGAGGCAGAAGTCTGTGTTGTATTTGAAGACTGAAACTTTGCATTCTCCAGATAGTTTTACAGTCTCTTACTATTGGTTTCAAAATCAACTCTTGCTTGGGGTTAGTGAGTGCTATCCTGTATTTGTGTATTAATTTTTTGCAGATTGCTTAAGTCACATTAATTTCTGAAGAGCCTGGGAAAACTCCAGAGAAGCTTGATGGGGAAAGCATTCAGTTCTTGGCTTGCCTCAATTATGTTGAAATTTCTGTTCTGTGAATATTGTGTTTGGGCTGTGATTTTCAAGCCTGTAGATTTGCTTGTGGTAAAACCAATTTGTTACTGGAAATTTCCTGTAGTTCCTCTCCAGTACATGTCAGTCAGTTCTGTGTATGTATAACTTGCAAGACAAAAGTTACATTTAAGTGTGGTACCAACTCATAAGGTGCTTTGTAGAATCTTACTGCTTTTCCTTTATTACTGTAGGGCTTGCCTATAAGGGATTTTCATCAGCGTTTGAATTTTACTGAAACGGAAGGTAAGAATTTCAGATAATATAAAATTTAAAAGCTAACAACAACAACAAATTATTCGTTGTCAAACATTTTTATGCTTTTAAACTTCTGAGCAACTCTTAAGTAAATTATGTGAAAATTCTTTTAAATACTGGCTGGAGCTATAGTCCTGCCTGGAGAATTTGTGGATGCCTCACCTCTGGAAATGTTAAAGGCCAGGTTGGATGGGGCTTTGAACAACCTGGTCTAGTGGAAGATGTCCCTGCTCTTGACAGGGTGGTTGAAACTAGATGGTGTTTTTGGTCTCTTACAGCCCATACCATTCTATGATTCTCATGTTTTTGAATACAGTCCTCCTGAACCATTTGTTCTCAGGTAAATGTGTATCCTTATACGTGTGTCTTTATGGCATATGTTATCTGTTACTTTTGACTTCTCTAGTGCTGAAGTAATGAGCATTCCAGAATGGGAAGCAAGAGTGTTGTATGGGGAAAGTACCTGACAGCAAATCAATGCAAATAATGATACCCATAATGGCAGCATACTATTAATGAGGCATAAGGAGTATTTTACGTGTTTGTTATGTGGTCTTGAGTTGTTACTTCTTTTACTTATGCTTTGTTTCCATTCACTGGACATACACGTGCCATGTTTAAGCTGCAGTTTGCAAGGCTGTGGATGTGTTCACGAGTCATAAAACAAAATAAACTATTTTGAGCATGAAACAGGTAAAACAACAAGTAAATAATGAAAACCGTAAGTCAAAATGGAACTAGTCCCAGGTGCTAATGCCTTAATAGATGACATCAAGAAGGTTAGGCTTACCAGAAATAGGCTGATAGAGACCTTGCCTCGTGTGTGTGTGTGTGTTCATGAAACCTTGGAGGTTTTATGCAAATAAGCTGTATTTGGCAACATCCCACTATAACTCGGTATTGTTAAGAACTGGACATAAATGCCAGTTACTGACAGGGTCCAGTATTTGCTGCTTATCCAGAGCTAATTCAAGGCTTCTGTTGATTTGCATAGTTTATCCTGAAACAAAGAGTGGGATAGAGTTTTCCTGAATGTTTTCCACTAATGGCAGGTCATCATTTTAAAACGTGTCCCAGAACCCTTTTAAAATAAGTCTTTGAGTATTGTAACACTCATGAGACCAACAAAATCAAATCCAGTTAGAATGATACAATGTGTTTTCTCCAAAGTGTGCCAGGGGTTTTGCTGAAACAGATTCTGAGTATCTCCGGGGGCTTTGCTTAACCTGGCTTTGATTTGAAGAAATTTGACAAGGCCAGATACAATAACATATTTCAGTTCTCTTTTGTAGAAATAGGAACTTAAGGCTCTATTTTTGAAGCAGCAGGATTTTGTCTTGAATTATCAGTGAGACCTGGTATAACACTGTTTTAACAGTAATAATTTCATTATGAATTGTATTGATTAAGATCTAGTCAGATATTAAAGCATTTCACAGATCAATGAATTCTAGTAAGCAGCCTAGAAGTGTCTTAAGACTGTATAGAGTTTATTAGTTACTTCAGTTTGCGTGTTCTCGCATTGATTGTTGCAACTTGACAGTTTGTAAGGACAAAAATTTGTAACTGCATTTTTACTTTAATGAAAAAAATATGATTTTTTTTTTCCCTCATGGGTGGAGAAGTATCTGTCATAATCTTCATATTTTTTGGTACTGTGGAAAAAACCCTGCACATTCGTTGCTCAATTTCTTTCCCTATGTAATACATTTGCCTTAAAACTGCGTATTTATTTGTGGATGGTAAGGACATATTTAATGGAAGATACACTTTAACACCTTCTTGATAATTTTAGTCATGTAATGATTGAAAATACTTGAATTTTCAAAGGCAAAGTAGTGAGTCCTTGCACAGCTGAAAATCCAATCCAATACTTCACTGTATTGTTTATTTAGATCTCTGTATTTCTTAGTCTTTGAATGCATTTTTACATACAACGTGTTTCTACTGAACTAGTAATTTCAAATCACTAGAATTGGTTTCTCTCCCATCTAAATGTTACATAAATGCAGATCCCACATTTTTAAATTGAAACACAAAGTCAACAAAGACTTTAACTTTGCTACTTGAATTTATCTCCTGTTTTTAGCAGCAAAAGGTTTTGGTTTAAATATAAGCTTAATTTGTACAGTATAAGTTTAAATTATTTCTTTATACTGGCTTCATCACTTAATGTATTGCCTTAGCATAGAAACTATGCCTTTGATAAAATAATGACAATTTTTTGTCCCATTTCTGTGGCTTCTGTTTGCTTGGCTATTGAAAATTGAGTCAGCCTTAGGTGTATAAAAGAAGAGGGTACATAACAACCAGTATTAATTGAGAAGCAATAAGCGCTATTTCTGTTGCAGTTGAGAAGACAGAGGAACTTAATTTACCCTACGGACGGCCCAGGGTTCTGCAGAAAAAACATAATTACTGCCTCCTTTACCATTACCGCTACGTGAGCGGGTACAGCAGGGACTACAGGATGGCTCTGTGGAGCGCGTACACTGTTGGCAGAGATGTAAGTATGGGAAGAAAGATTAGAAGCAGCCTTAAAAAGTAAAAATCTAGAGTGTCAGTTATTCCTGAAGCCTTCTTATATCTGCTCATGATAAGAGTCACCATGGTGGTGGAGTCACCATCCATAGAGGTGTTCGGGAAAGGACTGGATTTGGCAGTTAGTCTTATAGTCTAGTTGACAAGTTGATGGTCAAAGACTGGACTCAATTATCTTAGAGGTCTTTTTCCAGCTGAAATGGGTCTGCTATTATCTCCCAGGGAACTAAGTTGAACCACATAAGATATAAAGTGGAAATTTGTGTGAGGTTTGCTATGCCAATAAGGATTGGCTTGGACTCTTCCATTTCCCAAAGTGAAACAGTTTTGCCTCCCGATTGAGCAGATCCATCAGGAAGTGAGGAGTCCATTGCCAATGGTACAGAACTCCTAGGAGACTGCACTGGTAGCATAGGTCTGCCACAGCAGTCTGTCAGTGCTGTCCTTAAAAACTGGACTCAGTGTGGGTTTCATAGTCTTAAAGCAGTTTGTAATGTGGCAGGATCCTTTTGAAAAGTAATCTCAGGACCATCTTGAGCTGTTTATGCCCTGATATGATCCTTCTCTCAGAATATAATCTTGACTAGGGAAAAAAAGAGATCAGTGAAAATAAAGCTGGTCTTTGTGGTCCTGATCCTTATGCTTAAGTTACATCTGTTCAGTGTAGAGTAGTGATCTGATGAATAAAAGTTTTTTCAAGTTGGTCTTTCACATTCAGAGAAAATTTAGGAGCCAGATCATGCTTGGGATAGTAGAGAATACTTTTAAATTTGATTATCTGGGAATCATACCTTTTAAATAATGACTGTTATAATTAAATTTAGCTAAACTCTGGCAAGATTTACTTGATCCTAAATATTTTTAGGGTAGAGGCATAAAGCAACCAGTTACTCTAACAAGTGGCCCACACATCTATTTTTCAATTATGTGAGTCTGCCTATCTGTCAGTAAATGAGGTTATCTTTAATGGGGACCTCTTGAGTCTCTTTTAGAAGATGTTATAATTGATTAAAATGCTGCAGTTGTGTTCACTTTAGTTCCAAGGTATATGAAGTGGATGGGAGGGCTTGTTTTCCACTGACATAAGAGGAACAATTCTTGCATCTTAGTTAAGCCCTTCACACTCTTAAAGGCAGCTGCAACCAAATATTGAGAGTTCTACAGTCTCTCGAGAGAATTATTCTAAGTCAGCTTTCACAATGATACTTTCTTCTTGTCAATAGGACCAATGGGTTTCTTCTATAGGAGCTGCCTCCAACTGTTTACACAAAGATGTTCGTATTTCACAGAATCATAACCAGACCTGTTTGTTTTACAACAATCATCCTCACCTAACTTATGGATTTCTTGCCCCTCCAAGTAAGTACTTTGTCTTCATTGTACAGCATGTCTGATGTACGTGATTTGTAATGCAGCAGGTGTAGTCTTTTTTAGGTATTCTTGGTACCTGATCAGAATATGAAGCAGTAGTTGCTGAATTGTTGCAGTTCACTTCAGCATATGAGAAAGGAAAACATTTTAGATGTTTCAGCAGTTGGTGGGTTGTCCAAGGTTACTTAGTACTTCCCAGAAGTTTTGACATTTAACATGCTTCTAAAGTGGCACCTCACAGAAGAAACTGGGAGGGACATGTAGACATTGAGTGAAGTCCAGCAAGCTGATAAATTGCAAATTCACTCTGTAAATGTGGATAAATTGTTTGTGAACTGTTGCTGACCTGATATGGAAGTATTTTTATTGACTCTACTGCATTGAATACCAAGTAGCAGGTTATTTAAACATCCACATCAAACATAGTTTGCAAAGTTGCAACAGATTCTACAGTCAGGGAAAGTTGGCCTGACACCCATTAATTTTATTTCTCTCCCCCCAATTCAGAAGCCTGTCCTGATATTTTTAAATCTCATTAAATTTGCCAACTCTGTATCTGACAAGTGTAATTGCTGTTGCTGCTAAGATTATTTATTTTAGATGGAATCTGGCAGGTACTGAAGTCAGCACTTAGACCCATATCAGTTTTGGAAAATGACGTTAAGTCAGCTCCATCTCAATGTTACTACACTGATCACTAAAAGCACGGAAATGCAAGTTTAAAATAACAAATCAATGTAATTAATTGTCCTTTTTTTTTTTTTTCAGATTTTATGACAGATGCAAAGAAACCTCACTATGATGCCTTGCTTACCAGCAACATTGTACCAATGTATCCTGCATTTAAAGGTATTTTATTTGTATGCTTGTTTTATGTCCATAGTTGAATAGAAGACTGCTGGTATTGTGCTGGCTTCCAAATCATGCACATGACCCCTGGTTCCTGGGAGAGAGGAAATATGAGATGGTTGGCTGAGAGAAAATAAGCATATTCCTGGTGAAAAAGAAGGATAATTGTGATACTTCTCCTGGAAAAAAAGAAAATATATCCTGTTTTGTAATGGAATACTGTTCAATTCTTAATTGTATTTTAAAATATTATATAGGCTATATATGTCAGGACATGGTGCAGTGGATGCTGCTGCCCAGTTGTATGCAACCTTTAAAAACAGCAAACACCTGTAGAATTTGTTTTCCTAGCTCATCATGTCTGTCTATACTCCACTGAATACCCAGTGGAATTGTATTAGCAGCTTCTGTTGTGAAGATTGTTTCCTGATCCCATTACTGTGTTTCAGTGTTATGGAACTACTTCCATCAACACCTGCTGCCTGAATATGCTGCAGCCAGGAATGGTGTCAATGTAGTCAGTGGTCCGGTGTTTGATTATGACTCTGATGGGCTCTACGATACTCCAGAAAAGTTGAAAAGGTGAGAACCTTTCACATCCTAATCCTTTGTTTCTTTCCTCCAATACTGATTGGTTAGTAATTATCCTTCTTCAGAAAGACACTCAAAAGGTCCTAAGGAGAAAAGTAAGTTCAAAAAGAAGCAGCAAGCCTAAAGAGAAAAATGCACCTTCAGAATGTGTCCTGCTAAAGCTGAAGGTGGAGTTTAAGAGAAGCTGTTGCATGTGGAATGATGTCTACCAGCCTGAAAACTTAGGACATTGCCATTGCCTCTGTAGGAGAGGACAAGGCAAGGGCTTATCCCTGGTGGCGTGGTTGATACTTCCTGAGCTGGCAGTGTTCTACTACAAGTTGTGGGTAACACCAGTTAGCAAAATTGGCTCAAGCTAGCAGGCAGAGAGATTCCTGCACTTGGGCTGAACTCTTCATCACCTCTGGAGAATTATGCATTTTTATGGCAAATCAATTTGTTATACCTCATCAAACTTGTTATTTAGTCTACAAGCCAAATCTGATTTTCAAAACAGTAATCTGGAATTTTCCTTCCAGACCTAAGCTTTCTTTGAACAAAATAGGTGCATTCATAAAATTGAATATTAGCTGAATGTTGTCATTTGATCTTTGTGCAAGGATGATTTGGTGGCTTTACAGAAAGATCTCTTGTATTTCAGATACCTTGGTAATTCAGAAGTTCCAGTACCAACTCACTTCTTCATTATGCTGACTAGCTGTAAAAATACTTCTGAAACTCCTCTGGAGTGTGAAGGGTCTCTAGATGCCTTGTCTTTCATCGTACCTCACAGAGAGGACAACAGTGAAAGCTGTGCAGTAAGTAGTCTGTTTGGCCCCCATAAACATCTGAAGTCAGGCTGGAGCTTGTTTTGTTGGATATCAGTGATTAACTGGTTAAAACCTTTGAAAATGGTACAGTCTACGTGCTCATCTTGAGAGAGAAGACAATATTTTTGCGAACAGAATTACGTCAAAGCCTGTGAATATGATCAAATGCAAAAATGGATGTGTTCAAAGAGCAATGCTTAGAGCTAGCAGAGTGGAGTCAGAGTATGCAGACAGCATGAATGTGATACATACATAGACTTCTGTAAAGCAACTATTCAGTCAACAGCTGAGAGGGATGAAGAGCTTCTAAGAAGAATCACCCATAACAAAAGGTCAGTGCTAAGGCCAAATGCATTCCCAGAAGGAGAAGACACAAATGTTCCTGAAGAGTCCTGGTTGCTTCTAGTTCAGGTACCTTGGCATTGTGATGAGAACACACTTAACTACAGTCCATATACACCAGAAAAAAAGTGTGAAAAGTGTGTAGACCAATCCTGCAGCAAGGAATCAGAGTCAGACACGGCTTTCAGAAATATTTTTATCATACTGATGGTAGATAAATGCTGGACCTAACTTGCCGTTCCCCATTATCACCAACTGGTGCAGCTACTGGTTTTGTATGAGGAGGTAACAGCAAGAACTAAATTCAGACAGGCTTCTAACTATGTATAATCCTTGCACATTGTTAAATGCTTGCCAACAGTTACTGATTTCTGCCTTTATAAAACATCAAAATGTCTCTTTTTAGTAGATTAAATGCATCTCAGGAGAAAAAAAAAAAGTTTTACAGCCCCTTTTTTTTCCTCTTCTGTTCCAATAGGATGACAAGTCTGAGTCCACGTGGGTTGAAGAGAGAATGAAGTTTCATACGGCTCGGATCAGAGATATAGAATTACTTACTGGACTCAGCTTCTACCAAGACAGAAAACAGCCAATATCTGACATTTTACAGTTAAAAACATATTTGCCAACTTTTGAGACAGTCTGATTTTTCCTATGGAATGTTGTTATTCATGTCACAACTGATTTGTAAATAGACTTTTTTTAATTAACGAAACTTTTTTTTTAAAAATAAGCTGGAATTTTTATTGAGAACTCTTGACCAAATTGCCAGTAGAGAGGAGAGTGGGTGCCATATTTGTATCTCAGGGACTCCTGATGGACTATGCTTGTGACACAGAATGGCAGCGCCTGTCATTCCCACTTGGATGTGGTGGAACCATGTCCGTTACCATGCTAACATCATTTGGTCATCATAGTCATAGACACGAACACAAATGTTATCTTTGATATGCACTGGAGAGGGAGAATTTTATAAAGCATAGTTTATGATCAGCATTCTACTTTAAAAATGCAGACAATTAGCAAATACACTTCTGGGAAAGAGATACATTCTTGGTGACCAAGCAACAGCACTCTTCTCACTCCAGTTTTCCTTGAAGTGTGAATTGCACTCTGAGCTTTTGGTGTCATAAAACAATGCAGTGTTATGATGCAAGAAGCTATACTGGGGTCAGTAGAACTGGTAACTAAACCTTCCCCCACATGGAAGAGATGCCTAGCTACAGGAATTCCGTGGGCTGGGAAGCTTTGGTATGTTGCTGCCCTCTGATGGCTCCAACACCGACGGAGAATTAGATGCATGTGCTGTACATGCATCCTCAGAACGAGTGGGTGTAGGATGCATTAAGTCACCCTGTAAATGGGAAGAAATTATGTCAGGAATATGTCTGAGCTCCCAGAAGTAATTATCTTACTTCAAGCTAAACTTAGACTTGATGAAAAATTTTGCTTTATTGAAGTAAAGCTGTGTTTCTCTGTTTGGTACATGCTTTTGTCAGCTGTGGTTTTAAAATCCCATTTTTGAATGCAGATGCTGTCAGAGATGCAAATTCTGAAGAAGCATGTAATGACCTTTCTTGGAAACTTTCAGGCTACACAAACAGCTGCTACAGGCACTCAGGAGTGTAGGAACTCCCTCCTTTTCCAGTACACATATTATCACCTTTGTAATTTTCCCACTCTCTAAAGCTGATGACCCAAAATTGGCTCTGTTATGTATAAAATTCAGCATAGCCAATTTCACATTTAAGGTCTTCTCATTTAAAAAGGAGAAAATACATCACGCACAAGTATGTCAGAAGAACAAAGAGCCTGTAACTGAGCAGAGGCATTTGACCTTATAGCTTGGCCAGGACATGTTGAAGGCTGGATTCAGAGCCTGCTGAAGTCAGAGGAAGCTTTTCCATTAACTTCAGTTTGAGTGGGCTGAAGTTCTGGGACCATTTTTTCTTTTAACCAACATATTTTCTTGATCTTATGTTACAAGCATGATTTTTTTTTATTTTTCAAGTAGTTTCACTGTGTGAAATCTAAATGTGTTGTAGCAACCTCACATTACAATAGGACTGTGACAGCATTATTCAGTGTAACTGCTTTGTAATGTTGCCTGTGACCAATAAACCCATCAGAAGTTCTATGCTGTTTGTGACCCTTTCTGTACCAAATGCTACCAACAGGTGCAGTTATAGAGCACAATTTCACTTTTTTGGGGGGAGGATGGGAGTTCCTTCGTTCTTTTCTCCATGAATTGGAAGATAATTTCTCCAGCTGTAATGTTAATTACATTTATTATTAGGAGAGGAGAGTAGGGAGAAAGATCATCGAGGTATTAAGGTGGTTTTTGTGCTGTTGTTGTTTTTTTGTTGTGTTTTTTTTGTTTGTTTGTTTGTTTTTGGTTTTTTTTTGTTTTTTTTTGGTTTTTTTACAACTGGTACTGTCTCCTGAATACAAATAGATATGTTGACATCTTAAGGTGATGCCAGTTTCCATTAGGAGGCAGGGCCAGCCTAGTTGCTGGATAAAAATGGAACCAGTGTGTCTTCAAGCATGTGACTTCTGGTTTGACCTTTGATTTTGGAATGGAGAGTACTTGTGAAAGCTATTATGGTCATCAAGACAGGGCAGGAGCTAAGAGGTGTTTGGTATGTGTCTTTGCCAGAAATTGACAAGTCAAATTGACAATGAAGAGAGTTATTGTCATTTAGTGTTAGTGTAAATATTTCTGCTGATTTAGTTTCTTCTTTGGTTTTTAAAGACATTTGTAATGGTGGTGTCAGAACATGTGAGTAAATGCTGGTGCTAGTCCTGGTGTCCTGTGGCTAGTGCTACCCCAGGATGACAGATACTCGGTTCTGTTTTTGAAGCCTGATGGGGCCCAAGGAGCATCCTACAGTCACCAGCAAACTCCGTTCAGAAAAACTTGACAGCTTCATTTGCTGGATGTAAAATGTTTTTTGTTTCAGCTGGTGTATGATATCAGAGCTTGTCCTGGTTCCATCCAGGACAGGGTTAATTTTTGCAGTAGCCAAGAGGCATGGCCAGGACCATGAGGTTATTCCATAACACCTCACAGCAGGCACAAGGGCCTGGAGGGAGGTTGGCTTCCTTCCTGCTGGCTGGTGGTGGGGAGCACTCACCTTCGGAATCACTGGCCTGTCTTCTGCAGTCATGCTAATATCGTTGTTACTGTTTGCTTTCTTATCTCGTTGTTTCCAGCAAATTGTTCTTATCTCAACCTGCGATCTTTACCTTTTGTGCCTCTAATTCTCCTCTCCATCCTGCTGCAGGGATGAGGGGAGAGGGGAGGGAATCAGAGAATAAGCAAGCAGCATGTGATTTGGAGTGTGGGAACACTAAATTGGGGAATACCATTGCTAAACCATGTCCACCTTAGTGGACAGAGTTCCACTAAGCATTTTCAGTAGGTAAAGCTGAAAGGTGACATGTGACATGGGTGTCAGTATTACTCAATGTAACTGCTTTGCTGTGTAGTGTGGCCTTCTTTCAAGTGAAAAAGGCAGGGGAAGAGCAGACTTCAGCTCACTGGTCTGGATGTGCCTAGAAGTGAAATGTGTCACAAGACAAGTAGAGTTGTGCATTGACAGGTCTTTTGGTGGTGCAGACTTGTGTCACTGGTTGCTACTGTCAGTAACTGAGAGGTAATTTGCTTGACTAATATTCTGGAGTTTCTTGCTCTTGTTTACCTCAGGACCTCCAGTGTTTAAAGAAAATAAACCAAGATCTAACTGTTGGTATTTCAGACAGGACTGTTCTTGTAAATCTCTTCTCAGTGCGTCCCGAATACACTAAACCACTGTGTCCAGCCTAGTGCACAACAGCTGTCTGCTAAAAGCACCTGCCAGCGGCTGCCCTTGTCATCCGGTGAGTGGGTGGCCTGGGCTCCTGCCTTTCCTTAGTCTGAGCAGATTCAAAGTACAAAATTATCCCTTTAAATACAAGGTTATAAACCATACTCAGCAAGTTGGAAGGAGCTACCCGTCTGCTGCATGGGAAGGCACCCACTTTTCCAGGAAAATGAGATTCATGGGGACCAGAAGTCAGAAAGAAGTATAAAAGAAAGCCTCAATCTGTGATTCTGTGGTTAGGATGCTAATCTAAGAGGCAAAGATCTCATTTCTGACCTCCCTTTTTTCAAAGTCTTCTGCAAAGCTCAAGCTTCTGGCTGAGGAGGTACCTGTGCCAGAAGGACTTGCCCAATGTACCATTCCAGAGTGGAAGCTCAGGAATAAGAGCACCGTGAGGAACTTCTAGTGCTGCAGGGTCACAGGGCAGCTGCTGTAACACTCTGTGCCCACAGCAGCACCACTAATGAGCTTGGGAAACCAGCCCAGGGCTCATGGTGAGCTCTATATTCAGCACTTTTACTGCTGGGCTGTGGTAAACTGTTTTTGCTCTTCTGAGGAGTTCAGGGGCACAGGCAATGAGTCCAACGACTTATTCAAGTACAAGTTTCCAAATATTTGTGTTTGTTTGCCAGCAGCAGCAACATTTCCTACTTACCCTTGCATACCTTGCAGCAATGCCTGGGAGGTGTTGGAGCACCATGCTGAGGTGGCTTGTGTACCATGACTGGTACGTCTACCATAGCTCAGGAACCTCTATATTACAGGAAACCAGTCCAGGTTTGGCATCCTGTGACTCAGACTCCCTGGAAAGGAGTTGAGTCCTTTGCTGAACCACTGTGAGTCACCACACCAGGCTTGAGCCTCAGGAAAGGCTGCTATGGAGACCACGGACAAACTTGGAATAATTATGGAAGCCTGGAAACAGATTCTAAAGGATACCATTGCAAATTATTGTATTCCTCCTTAGCCACAACATGTGTCAAATTTATGTTGCCATTTACTGCATGTTTAGTTCTCTCTGTTTTTAATTTACTGAAATGAAAGAAATACAGTGAGATGAAAGAGTTTCGAGTCACCCCAAAACTCCAGACTGATCTACTGATCAGAAGAAAGCAGAACTGCCTTTTGGTCATATCCATAAGGTACATAGGCATGGCTGACAGTCACAGAATCAGAATCATTCTGGTTGGGTAAGACCTCTAATATCATCGAGTCCAGCCATTAACCTAGCACTGCCAAGTCCACTGTGAAACCATGTCACTAAGTGCCACATCCACACATCTAAATTCTTCCAAGGACAGTAACCACTTCTCTGAGCAGCCTATTCTGGTGCTTCATAAACTTTTTGGTGAGGAAGTTTTTCTGATACCCAAAAACTCCCCTGATACAACTTCAAGCTGTTTTCCTCTCATCCTTTCACTTGTTACCTGGGGGAAAGGCTGACCCCCACCTGGCTATACCCTCCTTTCAGGCAGTTGTAGAGAGTGATAAGGTCGCTCCTTTTCTCTTGCTTAAACAACCCCAGCTCACTCAGCCACTCCTCATAGGACTTGTGTTGCAAACCCTTCACCAGCTTAGTTGCTCTTCTCTAAACTCCCTCTTGCATCTCAGTGTCTTTCTTGTAGTGAGTGGCCCAGAACTGAACACAGGATTCATGGCCTTACCAGTTCTGAGCACAGGGGAGATGATCCCTGCCTGGTCCTTCTGGCTACGCTATGGCTGATAGGGGCCAGGATGCCATCAGCCTTCTTGGCCACCTGGGCACAGCTGGCTCATGTTCAGCTGCTGTGACCAGCACCCCCAGGTGCTTTCCATCAGGCATCTTCCCAGGCATTGTGCCCTAAACCTGAAGGGTTACATGGGGTTGCTGTGACCCAAGTGCCAGATTCAGCACTTCATTTTATTGTTATTGGCCTTGGCCCATCAGTCCAGCCTGTTCAGATCCCTCTGCAGAGCCTTCCTGCCCCTACAGCAGATCGGCGTTCCCACCTAACTTGCTGCTATCTATGAACTGATTGAGGGTGCACTTGATCCCCTCATGCAAGTTATCAGTGAAGATGTTAAACAGAATGGTCCCAGTACTGAGTCTTGGGGAGCACCACTCATGACCAGCCACCAGCTGGGTGTAAATCCATTCACCATCACTCTGGACTCAGCCATCCATCCACCCACCCAACCATGAGCAGCCAGGTTTTCTGGGAGAATGCTGTGGGAAATGGTGTCAAAGGCTTTACTGAAGTCTAGGTAAACAGCATCCACAGCCTTTCATAAAAAGAGATTGGTCAAGCAGGATCTGCCTTTTTTAAGCCCATGCTGATTGGGATGAGCCCTTGGTTGTCTTGCACATGTCATGTGATTGCATTCAAGATGACCTACTCCATGACCTTCCCTGGAACCAAGGTCAGGCTGATGGGCATGTAGGTCCCCAGATCTCTTTCCAGCCCTTCTTGCAGATGTGTGTCAAGTTTGTTAACTTCCTATCTAGTTGTTATGAGTCTCTGCATTTGTGGCACTCTGGCAAAGCCATGGTTTAGCACCAGCCTCGGTCTGAAACTTGACAGAGAATTTCTTTATGTCTCTACTGGAGGCCTTGCCTTTGCCATCCTGAATCTGTGCCAGAGCTTTGAATTTCTCTGTGGCAGAAAGCACGCTGCTTGACGGTGATGAGTTAATTTTTAAATCTTGTGGCTTAGCTTCTAAGACTTCTGCTGGCTGCAGAAGATGGCACAGTCTACTGTAAATAAAATTATTATGCTCTTTGTCACAGTCCTGTAACTAGGTCTATAGTTGTATTTAGGCCCCTTACATGGAGAAGGAAGTGATGTAAGGAATTGATTCTGGTGTTCAAAATAAATTGTTTATGGACTTACAGATACATTATACTTTGAATGAGTAGTGAACACAGATGTATTTGCCGGTGATATCTGGCCCTCTTCTGGCGTGATCTGGAATAACTGGGAAATGATCTGTTTATGCTCAGTGTGATTTTCTAAGGAAACATGGCCCCAGGACAGTAGAAATCCAGGCAAACCACCTGAAAATAATGGCCTTTCCTAGGCTCCTTATGAGGTACTTTCCATTCTTGTAATTAGCTAACACAATAGTAGAATTTTTAGGGATGGGAGCATGGGGAAGCTTGAATTACTAAGGTGCAAAGAATCAAAATTCTGCAGAAGAAGGTTATCCTTTCATTTCCCATCACTGAGGAAGTTTTTACTTTAATATTACTGTGTATCCTGTTTATGGAACGTGCCAGTGGAACTTTCTTGTACAAGTGAGCTAAAATCACTTAAATTTCGTGTTGCAGCCTCCCAATGCTGGCTTCAACAGAGCAGAAGTGCATTGTGACTCTGTATCAACCATTTAATTAATTAATCTCAATTGTTCTTATGAGGTCTTGCAGATATGGATTTCTTCTTGGAGATTACATATTATGAACCAGGTTGTCTGCAGCTTTCAAAAACCCCAAACCAACCAAAAAAAAAACCAAACCAAAACAAAAAAAAACCAACAAAACCCCAACAAAAAAAACAACCAACAAAAAACCCAAGAGGACTAAAGCATGACCTCAGACTCACAGCCCCCATATGCTGCAAGCTCAGAACATATTGATGTCTTTTCAGATTCAGCACCAGGTTTTATATAGCTCCTTGACATGTATTCCTTAAATACAGAAATATGGAGATTCCCACAATATCCACAATGAGTCCTTCACAATGGTAATTTGCCAATGGATAATCCATACCAAAATAAAGCTTCCAAAAATTAATAATTTTGTTATGAAAAATATGGTGGTGAAACTGAAGTATTACATGAAAAACCCCTACATGCAAGAAAAAGCCATGTGGCATTTAGTATCAGAGTCCACAAAAATTACAGAGCTGTAGTAATTTCAGCAAGAATGCAAGTACTCCATTACTAAAAGGGCATCAAAAAAAAGTAATGTTTGGAGGGAATAGGTCTATCAACAAGAACAAGGCCACAGCTTCCTTAAAGAGAAAAAGCAATAACCAAAAGACTGGTTTGTCCCAAAGGACTTGGATAAACATGTGACAAAGAAACAATTTCCATTTTTAATAAGGGATATTTTGAGTTGGTTAATGGAACTTTCCTAAGGCCTCACCTTAGAAACAAGACATACATTGATTTTAGCCTTCTCCTTGGAAGAGGTTTCTTTTTTCAGATACATAATAGATAGCATATTTTGGTGGTATAAGAGGTGACACTTCATGTAGATAATGATTTTGTTGGAGTGTGTGTATAATAAAAATTTCAAAACTATCCTGAAAACAACTACAACAT
This sequence comes from Passer domesticus, assembly GCF_036417665.1. Taxonomy (NCBI): domain Eukaryota; kingdom Metazoa; phylum Chordata; class Aves; order Passeriformes; family Passeridae; genus Passer; species Passer domesticus. The sequence goes on from NC_087476.1 coordinate 55,516,428, forward strand.
CAGTATTAAGAATGAATCATAATGCAAAATACATATATGGGGAATATAGTGCTCAGAGGAGAAGTGAACATGAACATGTTCTTAGATCTGTTTGGCTGAGCCACTACCTTTTGCATTAAAAAAGAAGGAGAAGGATTTCTGTGTAAAGCAAACTGTGTAAGCAAATGTTTGCCCAGCCTGGGTTCTCAAACCAGGAACATGAGAGCAGTACTTGTGCACAGGTAGTTACGGGATGTAACTCTTGGTAGGGATTTAGAAACTGAAGAAATGGGTCAGTTAGGAGCAGGCTGATGGTGAGCACAAAGCTGGGCTTTCTAAGAGACTGCCTCCTTTCCAAGGAAGGGGGTGACACTAGGAGACTGAAGAGATTTTTCTGACATCTGCCTGACTGAGTGGTACTGATACCTCAAGGCTTCTTCATCCTGTGCTGGGCCTGAGATTCACTGAGCATTTACAGTCAGGTTAGTTGAAAAAAACATTGAAAAAAGTCTGAAGAAGACCCCTTGTTAAAAATTTTTCACCTGGGGAAGATGATCTGAGGATATGTGTCTCTAAAAAGCCTCAGTTCTTTGCTCATGCAGATGAGGTGCAGAGTACTGTTAAGGAGCAGAGTGAGGAAAGTAAATCTCAGGTGAATCTCTGGTTCTGAGTGACTAAGAATGGCCAGTCCATCATTGCTACTATTGAATAACGTTGTTATTCAAACAAGTTGTAGAAAACATATTAACTTCTGAAGGAAGATTATGGGCCTTACAAACATACACATTTCCTGCCATGTTTTTGAGTCTCAGTAGTGTAGCAGTGCATGTATCAGACCTGCTCCACAATTCTGTTGGGCAGCTGACAGCTGCCACACAATCCAGACAAAACAGCGCTTCAGCCCTCTGGCCCATTTGTATGTCCAAATCCATTTCACATTAGTGGGTCTCGAGTAGGGAGATGGATCAGAGTTTTTTTACAGTAGGTTTGGGTTAGATCCAGAACATCAAAGACCTATTTAGCCGACCAAATCTACACAAAATGGATGTGATTCATTGTCTATGCATGTTGAAGAAGTCAGGAGGGAATTTTTCCCTTTCAACAATTTAACTCAAAAGGTTTTTGTAAGATAATTAGTCATCTGGAAAAAAAGAGATGTAATTACATAAGATAATTTTATGGTTCTCTGACAGATACCGAAAGCCTACATGTGAATCTGTATCTGCCTAAGGAGGAGAAGAAAGTTCTGCTCATCCTAAAACTTGAACCTGGGAGTGTTGATTAGCTTTTAAGAAGCATGCAAGATAAAAAGCAACAATTAAAACATACTGTGCTTTAATATAATCTTTAATAAATAAACCCCTCTTTCTGTGTATTTTTCCAGGTACCTGCTGGTGAAAACTATTGCGATGTATTTTGCCATATTATAGTGATTTGTTCCTTCAGCATGGGTGCCACGCACTTTGGGGATTTCATTTGCTATGTTTTTAATATAGATAACAATGCTGCAATGATATCTAAGCAAAGCATTGTTCTCGGGCAGAATTGTGTAGCTGTTACTTTATTTCACTTTGAGAAAATAAAACAGATTTCCAGTGTTTCCAACCAGTCTATGTTTACATCATCCCTCGTAACAAAATAGCACGAATTGTTTCAAGTGAGTAATCAAATGCCTTCCTCCAAAAAGAGCAGGAGCTTGTTTAGCTTCATTCGTGCGGAGGCAAAGTTTGTACCCGGAGCAAAAGGCGGCTGCAGAGCTGCCACGCGGTGTCAGTGTGATGCAGAGAAAGAGCCCGCTCTCGTTCCTGTGGTCCGGCGCGAAGCCTGGCACAGCTCTGTGCCAAACGCGACCTGACACGGTGTTTGTAGTAATTCGGTGTTTCGGGAGTTGATAGTCTGATAGGAGCTCATGTGGGGCGTTAAGTGTTAGCTAGGACAAACATGGAATATATTGCTGTACTTCCTACACTATCTGTAGCAGCATCATCTACCAGAAATTATATGCTTCAAAGTCACCTCATCCATGAAGCCACTTTTATCTAAATGAATTAATGAAACAAAATGACAGACCAACTTTTGCCTCCTCCTTGTTTTGGAAAAGCAGACAGACAAAATACAGGTGCCAGTGTTTCTTTATTTTCTGTCTAAAGGACAGGATGTTTTTGTGCAATCCTGCTGGCCCACAACTTGTCCTGGTGTGGATGTACAGAGCAAAAACATATTCAAAGACTGGTTCAAATAAGTAATCTTAGAGAGATTTTAGGCATAACTGTAAACTATTTGGAAGAGGATCCTGCTGCCTCTCACAATGAAAAATAACCATACAACACAAAGAGATTTTATCAGCCTTTTGCTTGTTTGTCTCCGATTTGTGTTGAGAGGGCCATTTGTCTGTGTGTAGTTGTTAACAAATATACATATTGTTTCTAAGAAATTGTTTTATGATAAGGTCTATGGAGAATGCCAGGGAGAAGCCAAATAAAACATTACATAAATAGCCTCTAATTTGCTTTTCAACTGTATAAAATTAAAGCACTCATAAGGACAGAAGAAGCAAGCAGAAGAGTCTTGCTTCATTTCTGCATGTAGAAAGTCCACTATTTCTTCACACAAAACCCAAGTTTTTACCCAGATAATCCTTGCAATCTTAAGGTTGGCTGTACTTACAAGATTTGCCATGTTCATTATATTCTTGCAGAAGTCAGGAAAGCCAGAACCAAAAATCTCCATTGCATACAGTTATCCAAAGGGTAACATGAGCATACTGTAGAGCAGAATATTGCATAAGGTGACACATTTAAATTATAACTGCATCTTCATGAGAATAGCTAGATGATGCAAGCAGCTACAATGGGGATGTCTGCGTGTGTAAGTGCTTGTGTGTGTGTAAGGTTAAACCTCACAGAATGTCCTTACTCAAGGTGTTTTCCATGTTGACTAGCTCTAAGTCAGGCACCCTCTTCTGAAGTGGGAGAGCATTGCCAATCCTTCTCTAACAATATTTCTTGGTGTCTGTAATCAAATGACTGTAAAATAAAATGACGCTTTCTAGAGTGCTCTTTAGTACTCTTGTGGATCATAAGGATAAACAACAATGCTGTACGTTTAGCACAGCAAGGAAAACCAAATGTTGCTTTCCCTTGAAATACTGATCCCAGGTGACTTCTCACAGGCATTAGTCATGCTGGGACAGGCATTAGCCATATCACAGAATCACAGAATCACAAGGTTGGAAGAGACCTTCAAGATCATCAAGTCCAGCCCATGCCCTAACACCTCAACTAAGCCATGGCATCGAGTGCCACATCCAGTCTTTTTTTAAACACATCCAGGGATGGTGACTCCACCACCTCCCCGGACAGACCATTCCAGTACTTTATCACCCTTTGCATGAAAAACATTTTTCTTAATATCCAACCTATATTTCTCTTGACACATTGAGACTGTGTCCCCTGGTTCTGTCAGTTGCTGCCTGGAGAAAGAGACCAACCCACAGCTGGCTACAACCACCCTTCAGGAAGTTGTAGAGAGTGACAAAGTTGCCTCTGAGTCTCCTTTTCTCCAGGTTAACACCCCCAGCTCCCTCAGCCATTCCTCACAGGGCTTGCTAGGATCCATTCAAGATCACTGGCTGGGGCATATTCTTATCTATGCTGTTCTTTCCAAAGTGATTACGTAGTGGCTATGGAGCTGTGGCTGGAAGAATCAACGGAAGAAAAGAAATATTTCATTTCTATGTTATCATATGAAAATCCTTTGAGTCACAGGTGAAGAGAAACCTCATTTGAGCACATTCCCCCAGATGGGTAACTACAGCTAAGAGGATGACAGGGAAGTCCACTGAGAGGCACTCCTGGCAGTTCCCAAGGTAAGATGAGCTGGCTTTCTTCATTAATTCCTAACATATTAGATTTCAGAATTTTGATTAACTTAATGATCTTGGACTTTTTAGCCTCACAGCAAGCCTAGAATTAGAACAGCATGTATAAATGGAAAAGGCTAAATACGACTTCTTACTTATTTCCATTGCTCTGTTAATTAAAAAAGCACACTTAACATCATATCACACAGTGTATTAAGATTATATCAAGTATCTTCCCACATGTTATATTGCCTAAAGTTTGAATACTATTTCAGATCTAATTTGAATCCTTGTCCTTCTCTTTCATTGACCAGATACACTGGCTTATCACTTCCTTCGTAGGTTGTACTAGGTTGTAATTTTAGCTATTTACATAACACTATTTTGTGCAGTTTGTGCTCCTGAAAGTCTTATTGCCCAGCAAATGCCACAGGAGCCAGCCTGTGTCCTCCCAGGAGCCCTCCAAGGCACACAGTCCCTAATTGTGACACACACACAGTCCTAAAATTGTACAGCCTTAGGATTTTGGGTCACAGGTGGTCCAAACCAGTCTGACTGCAGTTATGTCGTTAGCTAGGCTGACTGGAGTCCTGAAAACTAGCTGAAAAGCTGGTTCTTAGCATTCAGCTCAGGAGCAGGAAAACATATTTTGTAGCTGCTGAAAGCTGCTAAATACCTGCTTTTAATAGGTCTAATTTAAACCAACAAACATTTATTTGGATTGCGCATTTCTTTCAGTGGCTCAATTAATGGGCCTGAGTAATGAATGGAGGCACCACTGGATTGTATTAGCACTGCAGTACTGTGTTAGCAGCCTTTTGGTCCTGCTCAGGAGGCTGTAAAATGCTTTGTTCCTTACAACACAAACACCATTATACTCCTACCAGGGTTGAATTTACTTACCATTAAGCAAACATATATAGTCCTGGAATTGGCACAGCCCCAATAACAGACAGGAGCTGAGGAATGCTGCCACAATATGCAGCCAGATGTTTCAGGGTGGGACATTTCAGAAAGGGCCCACGTTCACTACGCTGGGGATGTGGGCTTGGACTAGCACAGAGAAGAGCTGAAAAAGCCAGGGCAAGAACTAAGAACTGCAAACAGTTCTCTGATGCAGCAGCAGTGCTGAATTGTGCAGTGGAGATGGGACCTTAGTCATGCTTCTAAACTCTGTTCAAACACTTAATGTGTTGAAGGCTTTAGTACAGTTTGGGAACAGGTTCCTTGAAGAAATTCCTGGTATTTCCTGGTTCCAGGCAGGCTGAAAAACACTGTGAGAATGTAGCGGCTTTTGGTATGTCCATTTATGGACATGAATCAAAGGAACTGCAGGGAGGAAAAAAAGTGGAAAATGAGAGGAAAAATAAGTTAACTGAACTACTTCCTCTCTTGGATTCTTCTTGGGTTTTGGGCAAAGCCTTACAGTGGTATTTCTTCCCAGCTTCTCCTTGCTAACTACTTCCATATGTAGGCATAGTATAACATCAGTTAAAGCCACATTTAAGCACTGTTTTTAAAGAACTCGGGTTTTTGGTGTTAGGATACAAAGTCAGAATGGTTGAATTACTATATATTCAGGTAAGAACATTACTGTTCCTTCTTATATTTAATGTCCTTTTCAGTATAATGAAATGAGAGCTTTCTTCAAGTGCGAGGTCTGAAAAAGCTATGCTACATGAGAAAAATACAAATGATCTAGTGAAGAATATGCTATTTCTAGTGGTGTCCAAAAGTCAGTTTTCTCAGCTGAGTCCCTGTCTTTGTGAGACAAACAACTGGATACTGTTCAAAGACTTATTTGTTCCTGTGTGGTTGCAGATCATTAAAAGTGGCTCATTCTTGAAGACTTTTTTAACTAGTGTCTTTTGGATGTGTCTTAGCTCTGAGGAATCTGACAAATTTCCATCTGGAGAGTAGAGCCTATTTCATATGAAAGGGCTATAATCCCTGTCTGTTGTTCACATCTGTATTGTGTTAGAATGCTAAGCTGCAAATCCATGCAAAAGTGTTACGGTACAAAAATCTGAAATACGATGGTTTAGAACTATTTCAAAGTATTTGATACTCTGGTCTCCAGCCACCTTGGATTTCTGTTTAATATTTAATTGAATACCTTTTATCAAATTAATATTGACTTTACAGTGATTCTTTACCAACTGTATTATTAATATAGCTGGATATCCATTTAAAGGAGGTAGTAAATAGAATGAATATGCTTTCATATATGAATAAAATATTTTTAAAGTACAGCAGCAAACTTGCTCAATAGGATTTTCTGAGGAGGCAAACAACCAAAAGCAGACTTCCAAAACAAGGTATTTTGAAAGGACATGAACCAGTGTTCTCTCCCATTTAAGTGACTTTGGACTTTTGAACTCAGGTTTTTATTCTTCCATCTATGCATCTTAGGCACAAAGAATGAAATCAGGAAACTTCTTTACGGTTGAAAGGCCCACATTGTAGCCATCATTTAAGATGCCATAAATTCCACACAAGGGCTCCTTTTTCCTGGGATACCTTTGAAAGAAAGTCTTACAAACAGTGTGATGCCTACCTATACCTCTAGGAGAGCTTACAACAAAATATTTAATTTCTTTACCTTCGGAGATAAAACCTTCAGAGGCGTAACACCAGTGAAATGGTGTAAAACGTATGCTTCTGTCAGAAGACTACACATGTTCCTGGAGAAAGGAGTTCAATTAATTATAATGCATACCTGAGATTTATGATCCCTGATATGCTCAGGGGAGAGCAACAACTCGCTTAACAGATTTGCATATGTAGCGTATTCCCTTATTTTAATTCACAGTGGCAACGACAAACCACTATCAAAATATTCTAACTGGCCTCTTCCATGTTCTGCTGGCCCGTGAAACCATGCAATAATATGTCAGATGGCAGGCAAGGCAGTTCCATCATCACATAATCTGGGAAAGGATAGGTAGGGGTCCTGGGCTCTTTTGGGGGAACCCCATTGCAGGTGTCTTTCAGACAGCACTTCCTCAACCAGAGCCCTGCTGTTGCTCTCTGACCCTCCAGCCTTGTTTGCCAGGCACAGCTGGACAACAGTGTCAGGGGAGGCCACAGTGTTGTGTGGATTAGGTGTTGGAGATACAGCCCACACTGCAGAGAGCTGGGAGCAGAACACGAGTGAATCTCGTGGTCATGAGGCTCATGGGAATGATGGTATTATAATATCTGATACTAACTGATAAAATACTGCAGAGCAGAGCTGTTCATCAACAGCTTAAACAGTGCCATAAGAACCCCATTTCTCACAGGAATTAATCCAACCTGCCAGGTGCATTGCTTCTTTCTGTTTTGCTAATCCTGAGAGCTTCTATAGCAATGGTTATGAATGAAGCCCACATACATCCTGTCCTTTCTGGAACTAGAAATGAGAGTTTTCTTGTTATTTGGGGGTGGAGCCACAGTAGCAGTCAGGCAACCAGTCCTCGGTGTTGTACGAATGTTTGAAGCGTTTCCAGGGTGAGCTGAATGGCTGCACAATATTCATAATCTGAAAAAAAAACATAGAGAAAAAAATGCTGGGGAGTCTCAGGGAGCATAAGAGCCAGAGGCTACCCAAAAGTATTTTGTATGGGACATAGAAAGCCACTTCCTCATGCCAGGAGAATTTTCTTTTATTTTTCAGAGGAAGGGAAAATGCTTCTATGCCCTTGAGCAAAGCCTGGTGAAGCCATTGGCAAGACTCCCATTGACTTCCCATTAGTTTAGGGCTCTGTTGTTCATCATTAGTCAAAGCTGGTGTTACACTGATTTGCTGCTAATGCTAGCTGAAATCAATGGGATTGGAAGGTGCTCAGGAAGGATGGACATTTTTATAAGCTAACACTCTTTCAGCACCAGGAAATTCCAGATTGAACTTGTTTGCCTGAAAAGGATTCTTGTTGGAGAGCGTGTTTTTTTCTCAAAACAAGAACTAATGCTTCTAATGCAAAGGTTAATTTTGAATTCAAAGAATCTCCTTGTCTTAATAAAGGGACAAAAAAAGTCTGTTATTAATGTAGGTCCCAGCACAGGACTGAAGCTTTTCTTTTAGCTTCAGGCAGGTGAGGGAATTCACTCACAACTGTCCTTACAAATACTTCTTGCTTATCTAAGAAGAATGTTTGGACCATTATCAAAATGTGTAGCAGTTACAATACTTCTCATCTGTGGCCCTGCAGGAGTTTGAACCCATGGAGACACTTTACACAGAACTGTCACATGTAATGGTTTGGCCTTGTCAGCAAGCAGGAAGATAATCTGTGTAATTGCCACCAGAGTTCAGTGCTCTACCATACCACACTTAGGTGTTCATTCAAGTAAAGCTACATCTAAATTAGCCCTACACTACATGAAGGTTAAATCAGAAGTTTTTTAGAGGCCACTTCCAACCTGTTATATTCTGTGATTTTTATGATACAACTCATTAGCTATTCCCTGAGAATTGCACCAAATTTTGGACTTATGGATTTGAGTCTAGAGTCAAGAACCACTTCAATGCTTTTAGTAATTTAAAATATTTTCCTTGCCTTAGTTGAAAACAAATCTTAACCAGTGGAACACCTCAATGAAATTAAGCATGTTGTATGGTGCATTACCGCAGCAGTTGAATACTACGGTGACAGCTGGCTCCCTTCAAACTACATGTGATGATGCATGAGGAGACCTGCTGCACTTTCTAATGTCATACTGGGCTTGGCAAAGCAAGCCTGGCCCTTCCCTCCATTCTAAATTCAGAAGAGTAACAAACTACTAAAGTAGTGAACCAACTAACAGAATAAGTAAATCTTTAGTTATTCCTAAGTGTATGTGCTTCTGGAGAAAGAACCCACCACATATTTCTTGATTTTCATCTAGTGCAAAGGCAACCCCTTTAGAAACATGAAAAGGAATAGTGGAGACTAAAGGTAAATGAAATACCAAGCCATTTATATAAAAAATATAAATACTTTATTTTCAACTAAAAAGGTGCAAACATGTAACTTTTGGTCACACTTCTCAACAAATAAACTGTCCAAAAAGAGCCATAGTCAAAGAAAGAAACAAATGCTCAAGTGGAAAGACTGACGAACAACAGAACAGCCATTTCTCTTAAAGCCACTTGTCTTATAAAGTAGTAAGTAAACATATTTTTTCAGACAAATGCTTTGTAACATTACAGGCACCTCAACTTCATCTTGACCTCAACTCACCATTTGGCCCTATCTGAACAATTTCCACTAGAGTATCTATTTCATGCTTTGAATGCATTGTCAAACAAGCTTTAAATCTTACCTATCTTGTTCCAAAAAAGAAGTCTATCATTGAACTTTCAAAGCATTAAACAAAAGCACAAAACTTTAAATTAATTTAGATAACTGTACAAATATATATACACACAGTATTTACAATATTCATAAAAAGTAGCTTGTTACAGGTAAATTAACTGCCACAAGCTGTCCAGTCTAATTGACATGATTCTGATTCTTGCTGGCCAAGCCATCTGAATCAGAGTGTCAGAGCTGAAACATTACTGTCCTGACTAACAGAACACCTTCTACTTAGCACTTTGCTGGGTGTTTGCATTCCAGCTGTTGCTGTCTTTAAGCCAGCGCCAGCAAACATGCTAATGGTCTCTTCTCAATTGCACTACTAGATGAAGCACGCTGTACCACATTAAGGGAACATTTGCTTGAATCTGCTTTTCCTGCCTGTTTCCCTTAACCCCATCACACCACCTCAGGAGCAACATGTTCTGAAGCTGTGTCTTGCTGTGGTCCCACTGTCCATTTTACGTTCTTCTTCAAATCACCATTTGGGGTCAGTAGAAAAATTGTCTTAAGTCACATGGAGCAGTTTGTTGAAATTAAAAAAAAAAAAAAACTGATTTAAATACCTTGTGCTATTGAATCATGTTTACAAAATGAGATGCAAATCAGTTCAAGTTGAGAATGTGCTTAGCATCGCCTTCTGGCTTTATGCCATGTCTCCATACATCTTTCTGTAGTACAGAGACTCAAAGATGTCATTGTCTCCAGGGCAGTTGTAGTGGCACGCGCAGGTCTTGATGAACATCATTTTCCTTTTCATGATCTCCCCATCAGGGCACTTGAACTCCACAGGGAGGGTGGCTGTTCTGTGGGGTGTGCAGCAGCGCCCGTCAGTGCAAACACCACAGAACTTAGCTCTGTAGGTCTTCACGCTGGTGCAGCCAGACAGCTCAAACTTGACAGGCTTGGAGATTTTGGGGGTGCGAATGCACTTTTTGCCTTTCTGTTAGGACAGAAGTCAATACAAGATGTTTAGAAGGTAGGCTTTCACAAAGCACATTAAGCTTGCAAGTTAGTGAGCAGACATGCTAATCCTTACTGTATTATCATTAGGCAAGATTGTCTTATATAGTGCCATAACACAGCATGAGAGAAAACTAAGGACATTTAATTGTAAATAGTGATCACCACTAGGGTAAAACTCAAATTTCAAAGCAAACCACTTGAAACTGACTACCTGTCAGCACTGCATTTTTGGTCACTGCCTTTTTGCTAGTGGATGCAAGCAACCTAGTGCAGCACACATAAAGATAATCATATTTACCTTGATGTTCTCCTCCAGGTCTACTTCACAAGGTCTGACCATGCAGAGTCTACTCTGTTTCTCCAGTCTGCAGAAGGCATTATCATTGGTGACCCTGGTAGAGATACCCATGCCACAGGTCTTGGAGCAAGCACTCCATTCCGTGGTCTGTACCAGGCAGTTGGCACGCATCATTGTTGGGTCTGGACCGTAAGTGTCTTCCAGTCTGTAAGCTGCAGGAGACAGAAAACCAAAATGAGACCACTGCCTGACCTCAGCCCTCTAAACGCTCCTTCCTTTCCCTGAGAAATTCAGGCAGCTACACTAAATCCGTGGGGTGATTCCACCAACTGCAGCCCTCCAGCCTCTGCCCTGTGTCCACCTAGTCCACTGCCTTCAGCCTCATCATGCAGAGTGCCCCCTCCCCCGGCTGCCATCTGCAGAGAGCCCCCCACTCACCGGCAAGTGCAGGTCCCACGGCAGTCTGCTCTTTGGCCTCATCGCAGACCCACTCCTCGCAGCACTTTCCAGGGAGCTTCACCCGGCGCGGGTAGGGGCAGTCGGGGCTGGGCAGGCGGACGTCCATGCTGCAGAGGGGCACGCAGCCCACGGCACCGTCCAGGCAGGTGCACTGGTACTTGCAGCTGCTCTGGAAGGACTCTCCGCTCCGGTACACCATGCCGCTGAACACGCACGGCGCGCCGTCCCGAGCTGCGAGGGGCAGGAGGCAGAGCGTGAGTCGGGAGTCTCCGAGGTTCCCGCTTCGCTCGCTCCCTGCCCGGCAGGACCCTGTTCCCGTCCCCGCGGCAGGCGGCAGCCCCGGCCCCAACTCACCGGTGCAGACGCCGATTCTGCGGTTGGCGGGGGAGCCGAAATCGCAGAAGAGCCCCTTGTGATGGTCGCAGGGGTCGCGCTCGGTGCAGAGCTCGCCCAGCTGCTTGGCGCACACGCGGCAGCAGCCGCAGCCGTCGAGCACCAGGGAGACGCCAGCGGGGCAGGTGGGACTGGCTCCGCACTGGCACTGCCCGCTGCACTCCTGGCCCTGGGCCTCCTGCAAGTGCCGGGGGGACAGAGAGAGAGAGAGAGGGGGCGTCAGAGCCGCCGCCGGGACCGCCCGGACGGGGCAGGCGCGGCGGCGCCGCGGGCGGCAGCACTTACCGGGCTGAGCAGAGCGAGCAGCAGGGCGAGGGCGAACGGGGCGAAGGTGTTGGGGACCATCCTGCAGCGGTCAGCGGCTTGTGGGTGACGAGGCGGCGGCGTCGGGCAGGCGGCGGCGTCGGGCTGCCGGGCAGCGAGGGGAGCCGAGGTAAACCGAGCGCTTCTCGCAGGGCGGATCTCCTCGGCGGCGCGGACGGGGCTGCGGCGGGCCGTGGGCGCTGTGCCGGAGGGTAGCTGCTCACGGCTGGTGTTGGGCTCCGCTCTCCTCCGCTCCGCTCCGTCCGAGTGCGGCGGGAGAGTGGCTGTGTGACTGCCGAGTGCCGGCACGGACGCCCCTTTATAGGCGGCGGCGGCGCGGCCTCGCCAATGGGCTGAATGGGGCCGCGGACAAACAGCGACATTCCGCGCATTCCTGCGCGCCGCGCCGCGCCGCCCGCCCCGCCCCGCGCCGCCGCGGCCGCCCCGGAGCGGCCCTGACCCCTGACTCCCGCATTCCTCCGGCTGCGCCCCCCCAGCGCACGCCCTCGCCCCCCCATCACGGTTTTTTTTATTTTTCGTCCTGATGTGTTTTAAATGTGAGTCCCCGTCGCTGCCCGCGCTCCCGGCCGCCCCCCCGCCCCCGGCAGCGCGTTATTTCGGGGCGGGCGGCGGGTCCGGTGGGAAGGGGCGGCGGGCCGGTTGCCAGGGGCGTTCGGGGGAATCCGCTATTTCCCTTCCCCTGTGCTCCCCGCTCGTCCCTCGTCCCTCCCCCGCGCACAGAGGATCGGGGGTGGCGCGGGGTACCCGGTGTCCGGCGGCGAACGGTCCGGGCACTTTGGTACCACCGAAAAAAGGTATAATTACACTACCGGGTATAAATTGACTCTGTGTACCACTGAATCATACTGAATATTTGTAACGTGTTCCTTCCCTAATAGATGCTCTCTATGAATAGAGAGAGTGCCTATTTACTCTGAAATACTTGGCACGGTGAGTGGAGTCTGAAGCATGGAAGAAGTGGCTATTATTTTCCCACTGCCTGTGTGCAGCTGTCATTTCTGAGCAACACGTTCCTCGTTCCTCGCACATCCCTGCTTCCAACCTTCCTGATGGCCTGCCCCCGGATTACAACAAGAAGAGAATGGCATGCCACTTCATTCAGCCAAAACCTTAACACTGTGGTTTGTATTTGACTGAACCCAGGACGTAAGCATTGTGGCTTGTATTAAGTCATTGCAGATAACTGCTATGATTATTGTTGGGGTTTTTTTTTCTTTTTCTTTTTTTAACCGGGAGGATGGCTCTTCCCCCGCCTCCCGTGTATGATTTGAATATTCAGTGATGTCATGTTGTTTGACCTCCGCTTTAACACAAGGAATGCCAATGTTTTGGCTTTTGACCTGTGGAAGTATGTTAGTGTTTAGTAAGAGAGACCGGCTTAATGCATTGCAATAAGCAATCTAAAATCTTGTAGTACCTTAAGAGATCTCATCTTTTGTGTGCAGGCTTTCCCCCACTGCCATTCTCCCTTGCTCCCCACTTCTTTCTATCCCTCCATATCTAGGTATACTTCCATGCTATGATGCTGTGATAATAAAACAAGATTCATGAGGGGAAAAGAAGGTCTTCTATGTAATGCCCCAGTAGGACCATTGTGCTGTAAAACTGCTACTTATATTCTGCCAGCATTGTACTGCATCTGGTAAAGTCATTTGGATGTCATTTCTTCTACTTGAAATTCTCCATTAGAAGAAATGAGATTGTCTTTGAAAGAAAAAAAGGAACCCCAGAGGAACAGTTATGGTAAATAATATATGTTCCCAAAACCATGAGGGCTCCTAAAATCTGTATTTACTTGAAGGACTCCAGTGGCCTCAGTGCTGGGTAAATACTATGTGTACCAAACTATGTATGACATGCATACCAAAATGCAAATGTAACCAGGTAAACAGAATGCCTTTTTTAAATGCCTAAATATGGTAGAAGATCAGAGAGAGAGAGAGAGAGGCTCTAGACATGTTTTATAACTTTCCATGTAAGAGGTTTTTTCAGAGATACAATTTTATTAAACAAAACCTAAGAATCTCACTGACAGAAAAAGTATGTGTAAAAGTAACAAACTACCAGAAAGCCAGGAAATCCAAAATTAAAGGATAAATCTGTCCTAAGTCCTCCCACTGCAGGCCAAGTACAGCAAGCCCTATACACTTGCTGCCCTGAGAAAAAGGGCTTGAATAGTTACTTGAATTCAGAACTAATTCTGGTCTTGCACCACTGCGGATCAGGCATTAGCCCACTAAATTACAAGTTGTATCAGCACATGGAGGTAGGCAAGAATCAGAGTCCACAGGAGTGCCTTTTGGTCATCTTGGTTTCTGTGTTGTTAGGTGTGTCTAACAGTGGGTACTTCATTGGTGCGTGTGTATCTACACACAGGGGCAAAGGGAACTTGAAAGCCAAGGTGGTTCTTGCAGACTCCAATCTGTCTTCAGCTTATCCTTTCTGATGACAACCATAGAATCCTCAAGGTTGGAACAGACCTTCAAGATCATTTTGTCCAGCCAGCAATGTCACCCCACCATAATCACCCCTAAACAGTATCCCCGGATGCCACATCCAGGAACCTCTTGAGTATGCCACAGGTTGGACAAGTACATCTTGGCTTTGATGCATAAAATGGTTAAAATGCACTAATTTTGACTTCCATGCAGGTGTTTATACAGCACATGCTTTTAAGATAGTATATTTTTTCTGCTGAAACTAGGAATTCACTACAGCAGCCTTGTAGACTTGTTTACACAGCTATATACGGTATGTGTGTGTCTACATCAGCTTCAGTTGGTGAAGTCTTGTAAAATGTACAGGTGTGGATTGCTACATTCCTCTCTTGTGTTTTTCCTTCTTTATTTTTTTTCCTGCTTCCCCCAAAAAGTCACTTGATCAGGTATCAGACATAGTGAAAACCTGGCAAGACTACAGGAAAGTGGCTAGACTTGGAGTGTTTGTGTACTTAAAGAAAGAATCTTGCACATTTTCAACTTTCAGTCACAGATATTTTTTTATAAGAGCAATTGGAGGTCTGAGCCAGCCCTCAAAGCGGAAATCAAAAGCTCCCAGAGAAACATACCCGAGGAATGTGAATCTGATCCAACAACCATACGCAATGCACATACAGTACTGTCAGTCTTATAGGAAGTCTTGCCATATATGGACATCTGGACCCTGAGCTGTTTATCATCACGATGGGCTTGTAGCTGGCCTCAGACATTTCTGGCTTCCCTCAGGTTTAGTGTGCCAATTAGTTCCTTTCCCAAAATGCTCACCAGGATATTTCTTTAAAATTGTAATAAATATATCTCAGAATTCTGAGAGGTCTGGTTAAAGTTACGTTAGTAGGCTTTTGCTTAAAAGGCAAATTCCAAGAAAGACTTGCTCTGCTAGCTCAGGAATAGACACAGAATAAAAATAATGAAATTTATTCCATCATGAATGTGGTTGCCTGGTATTTCTCTTTCTTAGAAGTCATCTGGTAGCTTATTCTATGTATCTGTAGGCATGGAAAGGGCTCTGAAGTAGACCACTTGCTGAACTTCTACTCATCCTTTTCTGGGCAGATGTGTGATCTCATGAATCAGCAAAGGCAAAGAAAAGACCACATTTCCCAGGATCTGTCAAGCAACTTATCCGTGTTGTGCAGTTTGTACTGCTTGGTTAGAGTGGTACAAAGCCTTTCACCTTGTAGTCATGACAATTCACATCAGAACGAGAGCCATTATCTCTTCTCCAAAGTGAACCAGAATTAGAAGGCAGGGAGGGGCACTGGATGGCATAGGCCTATGGGCATGTTTGCTGCTGAAATGGTGGACCTAGTCCAAATTCCTCCAGATACTGGTTCAGATTCTCTGCTAGCATCAGTTGGGTAGTTCACTAAATGCACTGTTGGCCATCAAAATATTGGGATTTGAAAAGTCCAAGTCCATTGGGCTAAAGAAAAATCATCAGGTGCAATTCCCATTAGCGGACTTGAGTTTTGTTGTTTTCTGTAATGTTATTCTTTATGTGTTAACATGCAAATATTGTGTTACTTCTAGAGTCCTGAGAATGCTGCTTTAAGCACTTGGCTTTATTCTTGAAAAGTAACTGGATTTTTTGTGAATGTGTGTGGTCTTAAACTGGCAAAGTGATTACTGTAAGTAATCTAAATGGGTATTCAAAGGACACGTAAAACTATTTGTATGAAAGTGAGATTATGAGTACTGTGAAGCTAAATGTCCTTTGCCTACTGAGTCTCAGATTCAGTTTATCTTATTTTATTCTGAAAAATTTGCCACAGATCTGGTCTTAGAAGCAGTGTAGGAGCAGCATTCACTACTTCTGTAAGGAGGCTGGGTGTGTCCTTGGTTTTTCTGGGGAAGCGTAGAGTCCTTCCATGGCTCGCAAAGGGGAGTAAGGAGAGAGACGCTTTCAGTTGTTTGTTTCTCAGATTTGGCTGAGGTTTGCAACCTCTCACTGTAGTAAGTCAACTAGTGTAGGGCTGCAGTGGGTCACTGACCACTCCTTTGACAATTGTCCCATAAATGGTTAACAATTCATAAAAAGTTACTGTTGCTGGCTGGAGAGGAAATGTGGCCAGGGATTGACTCAGAAATCCTTTTGAGGTTCTCAGAGGAACCACGTGGAAAACAGCTGGACGAACACTTCCTCCCACTCTGTCATGGATTATGTGGGCAGGAAAGAATCAGATCTGCTTAGTCTACAATGCGTGTCATTTTGTTTTCAGTTTTTCAACCTGCTTCTTTCAGGAGCTGTTAGTGTAAGTTTTGAGGGTTTGTGGGTTTTTCCCCCCCAAACTGAGACACCAATGTTTAATTAATATTTGACCAAATTAAGGACTTCCATCAACAAATTAAGTTTTCTTTGCCATAAACTATGGGATCTCTTAATTTATATTGTAGCTGCTGTGGAGTAGAGGCCTGGGGAGAATCCTGTGGGATACATTTTCGATGCTGTCTGATAGGATAGGGTCAATACTTTTACATGTGTGGGTGACAACGTGGTTTCTTTGGGGATAAATGAAAAGAGAGAAATGTCTCCCCCATTTATGATACAACCTTAGTTCACTGATCTTGCTGTAGGCTTTTCTGTTTACACAGTCCTTCCAGAGGAAGTTGAGGAGTTGGCTTATTATGTAGGTCTGTAATGTGTCTTGAGGACTTCATATGCATACTGCATCAGCTGACCTGCAAAAGAACATAATGTCCTCGATACATTGGCACCAAATTCTAGAGATTCTATGATTTTTCAGGAAAAAATAATAGAATTTGATCTCTGTTCCCCATGGTTCAGCTGCCAGCTTGGCTGTCTGTTTTTTCAGCAAGTGATGTGTGGTATGTGACCTGTGCAAATACATCTGTACAAGTGACGCAGACAGGGAAGCTGGGATGTAACCAACAACAGCCAAGGTGGCTTCCTTATTGACCCATGGATGTGTGTGAAATTTAGCAATTACTGGGCCAGGTCTGAAAAACATCTTAGACTGCTGATCCCTCTGGTGTTGGTGGGAAATTCTCTCTCAGACCATTTTTCACATGGAGACGAGAAAAGCAGATACTCCAAGAAACGTGCATTGTTAGGGAAGTGGGGACATGTTTAAAATATTTTGATTTCCTGCAGGAACTAATTGAGGAAACCTAGTTGTTTTAAACATCAATGGTCTTAGGTCCAGTGTTTACAACCATGTTGCTACAGATGTCTTATTGGTGAGTGGCTTTTAAGTAATAAGCATGCTGTTATAAAAGTGGTAGGACTCTCACTAACAGCACGTGTTCCTGAGCATATTACTCCATTTATAACCCTTTTATTAAAGGGTTTTAAATAGAAATCAAGGTTAGGTTTTACTGTATGTTGTTTGTTTTGACCGTTTTGGACAATGGGGTTTTTGAGAAAATTGAACCTAAGAAGTTATTTGTGGTGCATTTCTTGTGAGGAAGTTATCCTTGATGGATCTTGTGGAAAAGTCTAACCTTAATAGCATGGTAGGTGTTTATAATTATTTGAGATTCAATTATGACATGGGATGAAAAGACAGTTCATCAACTGCCTGTTTGTATTGCCTAAGCTTTGCAAGATATTTGAAAAATCTTACATCTGTCCTAACAGTGTTTGTATGTGAGTTACAAACTTTGTAATAAAATTTTCAGATGAGTTTTAAAAACTTGTATGAACTAGCCTTTCTCCTTCTGTCACTCACAAGATACAGAGTGTTAATTTTTAAACTCCCTGGGAACAGTTTTCTCATTTTACCTTCTCAAATTCAGTGGTAACTCACCTAGGCCTTCACATATCTTTATTTTTCTTGATAAATGGCTTGCAAAGAGTGACGGTGGAGTGCATGACTTGGGAAGTGCACTTTCTATTTCTTTTTTACCATCAAGCTGCCACAGGGGGGAGTAGAAGTTTGGAAAGGACTGTGCTTCCCAAAAAGTCACCGAGGCAAGTGCTGTATTTGTGTGTACCCTGGCCAGTCTCTCACGGGGAGAAAAGCAGGGGCAAAAGAGGAGTGGGTGTTCTAGGAATGAAAAGGTTGGTTGGAGAAAGGAGCCGGAGGGTTTCTGCAGCTGGAACAAGCTGAATGGTTCACTGCTTTGCAAAACCACTCTGTTTTTCTTATTCATTCCTACCAGCTTTTCTGTCCAGATGTAAGGAGAATGTGACTGAATTGTTTTCCTGCCTCAGGAGGGAAGATGACATGTGGGAGTTGTAAAGCGCTTGCAAAATCCCTGCCTGTCTGACAAAAGGCTTTTCCCACGTTAGTGCTATTGGCTAATGAAGAAAAAATGCTAGGCAGAGGCAAGGCAGAGGACACAGTGAGGAAAAGTTTTGCTAACTTGATAGAAAAGGGTTGTTTTTGTAGGACTGTTGGTGTTGGTGAAATCCACACTGTCTGCTTCACGATGAGTAACTGGACTCTGTGGGTCCTCGGCAGGCAGGATGCGTTCCTCATGCCTTGGCCCTGGCTGTGAAGTCACTCTCTCGTCCCTTGTGTGACCACAACTTCTCTTGCAAGGCACAGTCTGAAGCAGCAGCGTGGCTGTCAGCCACCATCCTGCCCTGCCACTGGGTTTGGTGCAGTTCTGCAGAGGAGGCATGTGGGCAGAGGTGGGGTTGTAAAAGTGGGAGTTGAAGGAGTGGGCTCAGATTTTGAAGTAGTGCAGTATAACAGGAGGGTGGAAAAGGGACTTACCCCTCCTGTTAGTTTCCCACCCATGTGCCGTTTTTGAGCATGTCCCCAGAGAAAAGCAGCCAAGGTCCTGAGTGGGAAATGCTAAACAGGGCTGAAGAGAAAGGTGCACGAATGTGTTTGTGTGGGAAGGGTTGCGGTGGAATGGGGTGGAATGGAGGAAGTGGAGAAGTCGGTGTGTGAGGAGAGTGGTGTAGGTGAGCCAGCCAAGGATGAGGTGGGCTTGGCAGCTTCCTTCCCACGGCCTTCACAGCATTTCACCACCAAGAAACTGTGCCCAGGTCAGTTCAACCATGGGAAAACTCATTTGCCAGAAGAAGAGAGAGGTGTCTGCGGCAAAGTCTGGGTGCTCCTCTTCTCCACACCTTTGGTAGCCAGTCCCTGCTTTCTGTTGCCCTGCTGCACTCAGGAACAAGCTGCATTGAGGTGCACAGTGGAGACACCTCAAGTTTCTCACTTTTTGGGTCTGCGTTAGGGAATTTTATCACTGGACAACCTAGTCAACAATTTTTGGGAAAGAATGAAATAGTTTTTAGGAACTTGTTAATGATCAGGAAAACAACTGAAAGGAGTGAATCAGGCACATTTTGTAAGTCCTCAAGATCTGATTGCACAGATCTGTAATGAGGTAGAGTAAGTGAGAATTAAGGAAGAATTAAAGGAGAAACACATTTATGCTTCTGTAACCTATCACGAGAAATAAAATAACCCTGGCTAAATGTGTTATTTTAGAATGCAGAGGAGAATATGGCAGGTAAGTATTTGCTTTTGGTTTTAATGGTGAAAATTGATTGGGAAGATTGGAAAGGAAAACCATTCTTCAGGTAACATTTTTTTAATGCATTTTGTATATCTGCAATTCCTGGACTTTTGAACTATAATCAATAGGAGCCTGGGCAAAATCCACATTCTTTATGTTTAGCACATTGATAAATTCAGTGCTTGCTCCACAACCTTATTCTTAACAGAAACAAACAGGAGAGAATTATTGGTCCAATTTCCAAATAAGACATAAGGAATTTGTTTATGCTATTGGGAGGTAATGTGCCTAAGTTTGAGTGGAACTTCATTAAGTATAATGAAATTCTCAAGGAATGCAAGGCTGGTTTTGCTCAAGAGTAAACATCTAAGATTAAAAAAATACATATACATTTTTCAAACTAGTGCCTAAGCCTCAAGTTTCTTGTTTTTAATTAGGGTGGTTGTTGCAAATGCAGGAAGTTAACCAAACATAAAAATACAAACAGAAAACAATAAAATTAAATACATTCAGGGCAACTTTTAATTTTTCCTTAGCTGTAGTCGTACATAAATTATAGATGAGGTTAAAGTCAGAAGCACAGTGAAGCTTGTACCACAGTTTACTGCACTCACTTGGATTCCTGCAGTAATAAAACCCTGGAGAATGCTGACCTGAGTAAGTCACAGTGCACAGTGTCATAATACCACACACCTTGTAAGTGTGCTTTTATAAAGCACAGGGTCAAGATAGTAATTCTGGACATGAGATGTTTTGTTACAAATGTTTTCTAACATTTGAAGAATCAATACATGTACAAAGTCAAAACCAAGAGCAAAACCAGCATTACGTGGTTTGTAATTCCGGTTTCTATGGGCTTTCCATTTTTATCACTTTACTCTTTTCAGGAAAGAAAAGGAGAATAAGTCTGAGGGAAATTGCAGCAATCCTTTTTTGAGTCCAACACTTTTACTTGATGTGTCAGCCCTCCTGTTTAGACTCTTCATCATAGTTGAGGATGAATGGGCAGCATAGTTACTGTAGTGTAATTGAATAATTCTTCTCCTTGAAAACGTATAGATGTGTGTTTCTGTTGCTAGAGGTCACAGGTTTGTTACTGCAGAGGCTTGATTTTACATTGTGTCCAGAGCTTATTCCTTACGCACTTTTGACATTTTATTATATAATTGCAGCAAGAAAAATACATATGCTGTATTTCAAGTCAAATTAGTTGAATAAATGAGGTGTCTAATTTTTATTTCTTGAAGGCCACCAGAGCAAATCTTGCCAAAGTTATGTTTTTACTCAAAATTCCTTAATTTTTCCTGCTTTTGCTTCAAGCCAACACAGGACAGTACATTCTCATTATTTAATCCTATAAGAAAAAAAAAAAAAAAAAAGAACACAGAAAAACCCCACCAAGGTAACATGAAGTTCTCTTCTACAGATATGTGTCAAGAAAGCCAAGCAGGAACATAACTGCAGGACTTAAAACGTATTTGATAATGCTGAACTAACTGAACAAATTCATTTGAGTTTTGGGGAGAACTGAGATGGGAATAACAGGAAAGTTGTAGAGAAAAAAATCTCACAAGATTAAGACAGTAGAGTGCCCAGAGTTTTTGTGAAGATTTGATGCTGGGATACTTCTGATGAAAATAGACCCAGGGTGATCCTCTTACCTAATGACTGCTCTTGCTTGGAAGGAGGTTTTGAATTTGTAAATATGTGTAGGGGATGACATAATTGTTAGTCATCATAGAGTACCCAGCTGTAGATAGCTTCAGCAGGTTGACCATGGGGCAGTGGTGACACTCTGCCTGACCAGTTGTAACTTGTCATCCCCAGAGCATGGGGGGTAAAACTTTCTTCCTTGCCTGCCTTTGCCCTTTGCACCTTGCAAAATATTCACTTACTTTTGCATCATTTGTGCATCAAATCCTTCATTTTGGAAGCTTTCTCCTTTTTCTGGCCATCATTTTCCCCAACTGGCTCCCAGTGCCTTTCCACCACCTTTCCTCATTTTGCTTGTGTCTTCAGTGAGCTGTATCTTCTCTACCACAGAGATGAAGCTGCTGTTGCTCCTCACCACTGCAGCCCACATTCCCACAAGCAGCCCTTTCTGTCTTCAGAGCAATGCTCTCCTTTTCAAGAGGTGACTCTTGGTCTGTTTCTGAGTATGAGCTGATACTTAAGACTACCTTTGCTAGCCTGGGTGTGAAGTTTTTATAAAACAATGTATAGGTGAATGTGGAAGGCTTTTGGGAAG
Organism: Passer domesticus; assembly: GCF_036417665.1. Lineage (NCBI taxonomy): Eukaryota > Metazoa > Chordata > Aves > Passeriformes > Passeridae > Passer > Passer domesticus. The sequence continues at coordinate 55,538,218 of NC_087476.1, forward strand.
GCCACTGAGGGGTCTTACAGATTTGTTTAGCCTGTAACATAGCTTGGAGGATGTTTTTAAAACAACTCTGCTTTCCAAGCTGGAAAGGTCACTGCTTCTTTAGAATATTTTTGGAGATGTTTCTGTGGTTTGTCAGATCTAAAAATAAACTGTGATCAACACACTTTAAAATTATGACAGTTTTTTTTTTTTTTTTAAGAGTATATAAAGCAATTATATATTTGTTTTACAACTGGGGAACCAGTCAGAACGACAGGCAAGCTATGAAAATCCCCTTCAGAATTCCAGGACTATTTTTTGGTGTGTCTTCAAAGTTGTGAGCATCTGCTTGCTTATCTGTTCATCTGTCTTATGCTTTTTATAGACCCTATCATTTTTTCGACTGGGAGACAAAGACACCAGAAACATTTCTAGTCTTTTTTCCTAAATTTCTAGGACAACTGGAGACCTTTGATTGAAGTTTTTTTTAATTAGAAAGAGAAGTCCTGATGAAATAGACCCTGTGCATTGCTTGTGTTGTTTTTCAGCAAAATGAAGCGGAGAAAAACTTGGAATTCTTTTGTTCTGAAACATGTCAATGATTTGGTTTGATTTTGAAAGGGAGAAATGTTGGAGGAGTTTATTTGTGTCAAGGACCTACTGGTCTTGATTGTCCTCAAAAACACTTTTAAAATTTTCACTTTGAGTGACATTTTTTTTAATGCCTATCACTGTAAATAGGGCTGAAGTCATGTTTGGAAACCCAGTCTTCTTCAAAGAGAAGAAAAAACATCTTCTGGTCCACATCAGGGAACACTTAGAAACATCCTATGATTTGTTTAGAGTCATGAAAGCCTGTTATGTAAAAGCAAACTTGGCAATGCAGTTTTGCCATTTTCTGTCACTGTAGATGCTCCCAAACCAAATCCCATTGTGAGTGTCTGCAGTAGGGAGCCTCGGGTTAGGTAGTTCAAAAGGCCAGTGTTGGGTCCAGGCCAGTGAGTCTGGCAGGTAGGGATCAATCACTGATGAAGACTTTGGAGACCTTCAGCCATCATTCTGCATTTTCTCTGCTTTTGTGTAAGTCCTGTGCTTGTGTATGCAGTATGGTTTGGAGTGTGGGTGGAAGCTTTGCTGCCTGTAAAGAAATGGTAGCTGTTTGTCATGCTCTTTCTCTGCTTGAGTTGCAGGGGGAGTTTTGGAGGCACAGCTGCAGGGATTGGGTCCAGTGAGATCTTTGGAGGCCTGAGGGTACCAAACTTTTCTCTGATGACACACACACAAGGACCTTATCCCCCCTCACAGCGGCTTCAGGAATATTTTGTGTTTTTTGAATTTAATCTGTGTTTTTTGAAAAAAATCTAGGTGTTCTAACACTGAGCAGCTCTCCAGCCTAGCAGTAGTTGGGCTTCTGCCCTAAGCCTTCAGGCATGTCCCAGAAGGGTGCTGTGCCAGGGACATTTTCAGAGGGCTATAGTATGGACTGCTTTGCCCTTTCCTGCAGGGCAGAGGGCTGGTGCAGGTTATACTTTCAGGGAGTTTCCTGCCTTTTACAGCCAAGGGCTGTAGCATTCAGCACTTTGTCAGTGTTACCAGCAGCTGCCCTTGTGGACTACCTGCTTTGCAGAGTGGCTTGGGGAAGAGCTGAGGGGAGAGCCTTATCTACCTGGTCTGCCACCTCTAGAGTACACAGGTCAGGAAAGTCACCCCTGCATTTAAAGAAAGAAGAAGTAGCATGACCTCTCTATCTATCCACTGATTTAAATCCCATTCTATTTTAAACCCCATTTTTGACAGAGAGTCTTATCTAAAATTGGCAGTAAAACAGAGAATGTTGCTTCTCATCAGGCAGTAAAAGAGAGAATGTTGCTTCTCATCAGGACAGAGCCTGCATTTAGCTTTCTTTCAAGTGGTGCAATAAAATATGGGAATAGACTTCAGCTTCCCATGTTTTAATTCTTGTTTTTTAATCCTTGTTTTCATTTTTGAAACTGTTTGGATCCAAAAATACATTTTTTTCTCTTTCCACTTCTGGTTTGTTTGTTGGACCACTGCCTGCTCACCCTATTCAGATGTCAAGAGACTCTCTATTTTTCCATTTCTGGAATAGTCATTCACGACCCAGTGTTTCTTGTGAAAACCCTCTGACTTTACAGTGTGTTTATTGGTCTCTCACCAACTGAATTTTCTCTCTTGTATTATTCTGTTTCAAAGTTTCTCTCAGATACTGTTATATAGATTTGGTTCACAAAGTAATTCTGTGGTAGGCCTAGGAGTTTGAGAGACCATCTTCCTAAAATATCTAGCTAATAAGCTAATTAAAATATAAGGAACTTATATAATTTGTTGAACTGGTAGGCTTGAGACATAATTGATGAGGTAAGACACTTTTAATAGTAGACTAATGGGCAAAGGATACCAGTTGTATGCAGTGTTTCAGGAATGCACAGTAAAACACAGCTTCTGTGTGAAGAGGCCATTCTTGGGTCCAGATTTTGCAATTGTGCTGCACAGAATAAGAGCAGGTTTGTGCAAAATAGCTTGTAAAATCTGGTAAAACAGGGGAGAACCAGTAACATGTGATGGGTATTTTCCCAGAGTACAGGTAAGGTGGTTTATTTAGGGGTGTTGCAGTTGAAAGGAAGACTGAGGAAGAAGAGGTACATGGCATAAACTGGAGCAGAAACAGCAAGAAAGTAAAATGCTGAGGGGAAGTTCAACAAACTGTAGAGCAGAAAAACATATGGAGAAGTTACTGAAAGACTAAAACATGGTGGGTTTTGCAACAGAACCTATTGCTGTTCTGTCCAACACCTAATTAGCCTGGTAAAGTGAAACATTAATGAGCTTCACCATTGACTTTTTTTCATTTTTATAGCTATGTAAGCTGAAGTGTGGAAGGAAGCTGTAGAAGCAAATAGCTGGAATGTGCTATAAGTGTGTGAGGGCCAGGGCCACTGAAAGTGCAATGAGGTAGGAGAAGTGGATGGAACTGGTATAATCAGTCCATTAAATGAAAAATCTGACAAATCAAACCTGTCCTATGACTCCATTTCTCATTTTATTTCCTTTCTGTCTCTCATTAAAGTGTGCAGCTCTGTGTAGGTAGGAACTTTTGGGTGACTGGTTCAGAAAAGGAAAACTGCATCTACAGTTTCGTTTGAGTGCTACCCTTTAAGACTAATGAACTGGTTCATGAAACTATTATAATAATTGTGTTTTAGACATAGCTTAGTTTTAAACTGGGGCATGAAATAATATCTTTCTAAAAATCAAGATTGTTTGTGAATCCTTCTTTTCCTGCTGTGGTTCTTGCTGAGTTTTGTCCAGGATGTCTCTGGAAATGTGAGCTCCAGATATATCACAAGACAGTCTGTGTTGTGTGGCAGCTGTCTGTTTAAGAGGAAAATGCTGGAGGAGATGGCTAAATGTGAAAGCAGGCTTCTTGTATGTTCATCAGCACTGATTGCAAACATCCTGTTTGGTTTCTGATCACTGATTAGCAGCACAAACAAGATAGATACCTTTAGCCACTAAAAATTATCCCTCTTCTGCTCTTATGGTCTCTCTAGACTGGAGTTTTGTAAGCTGCTTATGCAGATTTGTTTCCAGAGACCTCACAATCCCAATTTTGGTCCCAACTATAGTAATTTAAAGCCTATTTAGACTCTCCTGAAATACAGATTTATAAGGAAAATGTTGACAGTTCCTGGCCTTTTCCTGGCCTCAGTTCCTCTCCTCTCCTCACTGGTGGGAGCCACGATAATGTTGATTTCCTCTAGCTGTCTTTCATCAAATGCTCAAAACAGCATTTTTTCCTTTGGTGCAAACATCAAAAATGTGGACAGTTTTGTTTTCCTAAACTTGGATAACATCTGTGAACATACCATTTCTCTGGGAATGCAGTACAATCTTTCCCAATTTGATTAAAAACCACCTTTTTGGATAAAGTGTGTGTCATTGTATGTGCTTTCACTCTGTCTCATGTATCTTGTTCTAGGAAACAAAGTCTGCTTTTTTCATTCCTCCAGGACTTTCTTCATGTGAGGAGTAGAGATGAGAACTGTGCTTATTTCTCTCAGAATGCCTTCAAGTTGCTTCTCTTCCTAACCTAGACATCTGAAGTGTTTCCAAGTAGTTAAAGACTCTCAGTGATAATAAGGTTTTGATACTTATGTTGCTTGTTGACCCAAACCAAAATCGATCATGATTATAAATGAGCTCTGACATCTGGAAAAAGTTATACTGAAGCCTGGCTGCAGTTTAGTTCTTTACCTTTTGGGACAAGCCTTTTGCATTTGGTCTGGGTTGGAAATCTCAAAATCAGATTTGGATGTGCATGTGGAAAGAAGGAGATAAAAGAAAATGGAGAAAATGCAGAACAATCTCATATTTCCATTGTTGTATTTTTAAATTCTGCCCTGCTGAAATTACCCATCTAATGTCAGTGTAAAGGCTTGTCAGTGCAAGGTAAAAGTTGCATGTTAAAATGTGTATCCATGTTCTGTGAGCAGTTTTTCATAAAGTAGTCTTCAGTGCCTGACAGGAAAACTGAGAAGAGATATGTCCTGGCTCATCAGATCCCACGCAGAGCAATTGAGTGCTTTCCAAAGAAGGCACTAGTCTTCTGAGCCAGAGAAGGGTAAAACTTACAATCCTCTCAAGTTTTACTTAAGAGTTTGTGAAAGGGCTCGGCCTTGCCTACATGCCTCTCATCACAAATGGAAATAGGCAACTCATCCGAGGGAGTGGGCTTATTTGGAAACTGTTTTACCTAAGAAGAGAAGGCTAGTCCAGCAAAGGTGTGGTTTTATTTACATGCATGCTCTTCCCTTATGATTGGAGTGTGTCTGGAATGGTCTCATTTACATCCCGCCTCAACTGCCTGCCTTTGCTTTCTCTAGATTCACTCCTTGCCTGAGGCTGGAAATGGAACTCCTGCAAGCAGAATAAAAGAGATGTGTGAAAAACATGTTTTTTCTTCCTCTGTTTCTTCAGTGAATGCATTCCTAATGGTATGTACCCAACAAGGGAAGGCTAGTTCCAGGGGAGAGAGTTTTGGGTCTGCACAGGTATGTGTATGTATGTACATGTGTGTGTATGTGCTTGAAATACCAAGATGAACATATCAGGTTTTGTGCTAGCCTGAGTGTTGGTGGGTGCTAGAGCTGTTTCTGAGGAAAGGTAAGAAAAAGTTTGACAAAATGGCTTTTTTTCCTTTTTTTTTTAAGGTACATATACAACTTTTCAAAGATGCTGCTGACAGCTTTGGAGGAAGGCCTGTCTTTGGGGTGTGGGTATGGGTGTGTGACATTTAATGTAGTCCCTTGCATCAAAGTGAAGCCAACATAAACATGGTAGCAGCATCTCTCATAATCTCTGAACCACGATAGCAGGCTACAGCAAAGGACATGCAGGGCAGTCAGGCCCTGGCTGCTCTGCATGCAGTTGCCATTCTATATTTAATCCCTTCCTCAGCATGTGTATGGTGTATATGCAACTGTAGAAGCTACGCTACCTTATATCAGGAAGCAGTTCAGCTGCTACTGGCCTCTGTGTGTATTAGTTTTGGGATACACATACATTTGTAGCAGAAAGTGGACTGGAGGAACTCTTGCATGTGGGTTGTGGGGCATCCAGAAAGCCTTCAAGTTGCTGTTGATTTGGTTGGAATGAATTTACTGGGATTGCTCTAGTCCTTCCCTATTTTCCTTCTTCCATCTATGCCTTATCAGGCATCATCTTTGTTAATTACAGGCAATAAGAAAGGCAGAGGTATAAGAGGTAGTCTGCTGATTTTTCTCTTCCTGTGTTTTCTAAAACAAAAATTGAATTTACAACACCCTGACAGTTGGTCCAGATGCACATACATTTAATGTTATATTCACTGAGAGCAGAGCTGTGGTGTTGCTTACATTGTGAGTGGAAAGTGGATAGAGTCCCTTCAGTGTGAAGCCCTGATGTGTGACTGTGCCTAAAAGCACTGAAGGAGCTGTAACCAATGCAATGGTCTGGCTGTCCCTGCCATGTCTGGGATTCCTTTGCTGTGGCATGCTGTGCTGCTCAGCACAATCAAGGCACTTATAAGAAGCCTCACATGAGGATGTGCAGGTTGCAATCCATTTCTCTAATACTGCTGCCTCTGCTATATCTGATTATGCTCCTGTAACTCATGGTAAATGTCTAGGCATGACAGCCTAAAGTGCTAACATTTTCAGGTTAGACTCAGAATACTTTTTCAGCCGTAGACACTGCTGAATACCTTTATAAGCACCTGCCAATGACCCATTTCTCCTTTGCCTGCGGAAACTTGGTGAAACTGGAAGTCTAGGTATCTGCCACACTCTGGTTTAGCGGATGAAAGTTACTAAAATATTTCCTCTCTTTTTTGTAACCAAGACAATCTGAGGTGCAAAAAAATAATTGCATACCAGTCCACCACAGGAGGAAAAGTGTCTGGCATTGTGTCTTTGGATTGCAGACAGGCAGGATAGACAGAATGTTTGTTGTCAGGATCCCTTGCACGTACACTGGAGCCACAGCTGAAATTTTAAAGTTACTCACACACATTGCACCACCATGAAGACATGTCCTCCAGATGATGTAAACCAAGTGAGTGATGTATGCTGAGGTCACTGCTGTACAGAGACCTTTATACACCCGAGGCACTGACTGGTCTAAACTGCCATGGCAGAGCTGTGTAAGTGAGCCTGGACTGTGTGCTACGCTGTTCTGCTTCTCTGGAGCCAAACTAGGATGTTTAAATAAGGCTTCTGAATCTCTACACTGCCTTGCATTCATGGCTTAAGACTGCACTAAGAGACATATACCTCATTTTTAAAATTGGCATAGATTCCAACACACAAGGGTGCTTTTAAAAAATTTCTGGCTTCTTGATCTTCCTCTCCTCCTTGAACATTCTTCTCAGATTTAGCTTCCCTCCTTCGACCCCAGCATTGCTCCTGAGCAAACACACTGGTTACATCTGTGTGGGCAAGGGACAGCGTCTGCCCCCAGTGTCAGCTCTCTGGAACATCCAGCAGCTGTTCCCCGTGTCCTGACAGACATGATAGTCCTTTAGCTGCTGTGCATGCACCAAAATAGTTTGTTTCTCCTGTCAGAGGAAAAGATGGCAAGTGTATAACTTAAGGAAAAGGGATCCAATGGGAGATAAGAGTGTAGGAGACATTACTGCAGTTCTATATTTGGAACTGGTTACGTATGTGTGTGGTAACCCTAATGATGGGTGGACTGTACTTTCTCATTACCATAATTACATTTCCTTTCATAGCTAGGGTTGGGGATGCATCCAGACGTTGCAGAACACATCAGTAGATTTAGTGTGGCTTACTCAGTCTCCATTTATCAGACTGTGTCCCAATTATGTTACATTTAGGAAACAGAATAATTTTCTGGTTATAGCACATGGAATTTGTGGCATTCTAATCCTAGTCATCCTGCTGTATGACCTTGGAGAAGTTGTTTTACTACTCTTTGATGGTAAAAAATTAACTCGCCCCATGGATGGATTTTAATACCATGCCAAGTTTAAAAAAATCTGAAGCTAAAGTTAGCCTTCTAAATCCATATTTAGGGGCTAAATGGGATGACTTGTTTCCATAATCCTGAGCACCCAGCAACTGTCTCCTGCTGAGACCAGGTAGAGATTTTGGGTGTTCAGCAGTCTGAAGCATGGAGCAAAGGAAGAGTGAAAGCAGCTGCTTGTGTGCCTATGAGGAGGAACTGAACTCACTGATGTGTTGTGGTGAAACAGGGACAGCCGTCTGTCTTTCCTGAGTGGTTGTCAAAGTCACAGCACTGGGGAGATGTAGGTGGAATTAAGCTTACAAATTTTGTTGTCTAAAAGTGGAATGTCAAGATCTCTTTAGCAGATCCCTTAGTTCAGTGAATCCGGAACAACTCTCAATCAGGTGAGATCCCCTGATGTGCCATCCTTCCCACCTCTCTGGATGTGGGATGAGTTATCCTCTGGAGGTCCTCAGCCCTGTCCCTAGAGTTAAGCACTTCATAAAATGTTTAGATGGTTTGCCTGGGCTCTGTTGACTGTAGAGTCAGCGGGTGACTTATGGTGCATTAGGCGTGTCAGAGCTGCACATAGCTGCAGAGAATGGTGGAACTCTATTACAGGCCTGAGCAGTTTGGTTGTGAAAGCTAGGAACAAGTGAAAGCAGGGAGAAATAGTTGAGCCTTGTAAGGAAAAGGAAATATAAACTTGACTGTAGTCATTGAAAACCTATTCCACATTGATGGCATAGTTTGTTCCCACTGGAGAGCTTTGTTCTCTGTTTGAGGTGGAAGATTAATTTTCCCACGGGAGAAATAAGCTTTGAATAAGTCAGCTAAAATTGATTGTTCTTATGTGCACCACACATCTATAGGAGAAACAGAAGACGTTTACATGCTCCCTGAGGAGGAACTATGACAAGCAGACAATTAAGCAATTCCCCCGCATCCCCAGATTTAAAGAACCACGTAATGGCTTAATTGAGTTGAGTTGCTGAGAGTGCAGCGCTGCGCTGAGATTCGTGCTGAGAAGTGCGCGATTCCCAGAGGCATCCATCAGGTTTTAAAGAATTGACTTTCCATGCTAATTGACCCAGATGTGCTTGGTTTTACCTCACAATCTCCACTTCATTCAATTACTATTAAAGAGAAAGAATGAGAAAAAAGGGGACTCCATTTGTCTCATTTATTATATTAAAAGGAGCTTTCTTAAAGCAACATTTTGTACTGTTGAACAAATCATTCATCTTCAAATGGAGCAGCATTTATTTCACCTTTTTTTTTTTCAATTTCCTGAATGACTGAGCATGTATTTTGCAGGCAGTAGAGGATATTAGTTAAGCCACTCTGCTTGGCAAAGCAAGAGTAAGCATCATCACCAGAAGAAAGGAGGGCGGTACACATGGAAGGACAGTGTGTCATCTGTCTGACCAGGCAGGGCTGAGCAGCAGAGGATGAGGTTTGAGGACTATCATGCCTTGGTGCAGTGCTGGTCCACCCAAACAATCATTAAATGAAGAAAAAAGTAATGTTTTATCCATTTATATCTGATAGAAGGCAAGGATATAAGTTTGAGAAATAGACTTTGCAATGTGAATCAGCCGCTGAGCTCTTCCATGTACCAGGCCAGTAGACACCTCATTTTGGCAAGATATGGTCATCTTCTATGTGTGTGTAAATGATCCTGGAGGACACAGAGCAATTAGTGTAAGACTGGTGTTCCCAGTGGATCCTATGTGTGCAGAATCTGGGTTTTGTTTCTGGTCAATTCACAAGGCTTAATTCATTTACAAATAAAGTATATCTGTGTGGCAGTGAATGAGTCTACCTCTGTAGCTACATTCCTGGAATACCACCAGAGGCTTTCTTCTGTAAGGATGCGGCTCTCTACCTGGTTAATGATATAAAGCTTATCTCAAAGAGCACCAGCAAGGGGCATGTACAGGAGGAACACCTGTACATTCATATTTAAACAGACTGTTTCAGCGAAACAGCTGAAATTAGTGGGATTCATCTGAGTTTACGCAGTTGCTGAGGGGGCAGAATTTAGCCCGATGCTTGTGATAAGCCATATTTTGTACCATCCAGTCAAGTTATAGAGCTCTGTTGTGAAGGAGTTCACGAAGTTTTCTTCTTTGCTAGGAGTTGCATGCCATATATAGTCAGTGGTGGGTTTTTTTGCTGCTGCTTTTTTTTTTTTTAACTTAAGAAGGCTCACCTCCAAACTGCTGAATCATATTTCAACCATAGACCTGGTGACTTTTCAGAATTTGAATCATAGTTGGGTCCCCTGGATATCAAGCTGTGAAGCCACACGTGGGCTCAACAGTTGGCAACCACAGAGTACAGCTTTGGCAGTATTATATTCACAGTCCAGATGTTGGATGGTTCAGCCATAACATGCAGCATGTTAGAAGGGAGCAACAGCATGACTCAGAATTGCTGTTTACTTAATTTAAATAACATGGTTTGTACTGTTCTTGATGATTAGCCTGGATATTAAGAGCCAGACTGCTTTAGATCTGTATCCCATCCCAGAAGAAAGTCTTATGTAACAATCCCACTTGAATTGAGAAACTTTTTTTGGATATTTTAGTGCTGCATTCTTCCTGCCAAGGTCTTCTGTGACTCTTCTGTCCAGTTAGAGTCACTTCTGAAATCAGGTATAGATATATCAGGATTACCAGAAAGCACCAAGGTCCTGTGAAACTGGAAATAAGAAAGTCAGGGTCGTACCTGAGATTTGTAAATGTATTATGATCATGTTTTGACTTAATGTTCTGCTTTTATCTTACAAGCTGCAGCAATTAATTGCTTAGCAATAATTAGGAAAGAGGCAGTCTCCATTAAAGCAGGGTTCTTCGAAACTGCAGACTTAGTCAGTTGAACTTCTTTTGCATGTGCCTCATTTTAAATAATGTTCTCTATTTAAATGGTGAACTTTTAGCTTAGTAAAGTTTTGTCCATGTGATACAAGAAGCTGAGGAGAGTCTTGGTAATTTGATTCCTTTATCAATATTTCCTGAGGAGTAGAGAATTTAGTCAGTGAAAACAGCTACTGTTGTTTTTCAAGTCATTTAAAACAAATAACTTTATTTTTTCATAGTGAAAACTACATCTGGAAAGGAACAAACAGTGAATCACCTAGTCCAAATTACTTTCTTATGTCTGCAGAGAACATGCTGACAGAAGTTTGAGATGATTTTTTGTTTTGTTTTTTGAGAATCACTGTGAGACATATGGTAGCAAATTCTTCACTAATTTGATCTACTTTATTTCAGCGAAATCCTAAACTTGAAATCTAGACAGACACGAAAATAGGGAAATGTTTAAAAAAATACTTGCAAAATGCAAGGAAGTTCCAGTAAAAATGTGGATATTGGAAGTTCATCAGGCAGGGCTGGTGATTCCTCTATGCCTGTTGTGCTGAAATGCAGCTGTGAAGGTAAAATGCCAGGGAATATACCAGGGATATAGAGTTGAGCAGAATGCAACTTTGGTGTGCCAGTCTCAGTGATGAGTAGATAGACAGGAAGCTCAAGGAGAATATTGTATCAAAAGAAAAAGGGCATTTAAGGACATGGAGAAGGGGTTTTGGAAGAAAAAGGCTTCTTGGGGTTTGTGACATGGAAAAGAGAATAGTTCACTTGTTTTTATATGGAGGAAGAGTCTTGAAGAGAAAATTAGGAGAACGGGATGAAAATATGAAAGGACCAAGACAAATTTTTTGTTGTCTTGCTTTGTGTCTCAGCAGCTGTGGTAAAACTGAGTTCCTCAGAGGAGAACATTAATGGAGCAGAACAGCACAGGCCCTTGAAACAAAACAAAAAGGCTGGAAGGAGAGAAGATGAATAATATCATCAGAGAGTTCAGTGACAGCAAATTGAATTGGCCAAAGGCCCTGGAAATTTTACAATATTATTTTTTGCAAGGAATATGTATAATATTTATCTAAATAGAAAGTAGTAAGATTTTGTACTCTTTATGTGATTTGTTACCCACTCCAATCAGCTACCTGAATGCTCATTTAATTAGAAGAACAGAAAGGTTTTGAATAGAGCTTTCCATGAACATTTTATTATAAGAGGTGAGATCTATGGGAGGAATTAAGAAAACTTAAATCTGTGAAGGTCTTGCTTCACGGATTCATGAAGATTCTTCAGTCTACAAATGGGATAAAGCATGCTCAGATAAGATCTGTAAGTTCAAGTTGGAAAACTTCACCCTCAGTGGGTCTAACTGTCAAAGCAATTAAAGCATCTCTTGTGATGGGTATTAATTATTATTTATTTCTTATCCAGGAGCCCAGTAAAGAATTAATGAAATACCTGAAGATCAGCTCAGTAGTGGAGTTTTACATTATTGTCCTGTTTATGACAGCAGAAGGTCAGGTCAGAGACTGACTGGTTATGTTGACAGTTTGTATTAGCACTGTGATTTAGAAATACTTTGCTTTTGCAAAAGCAAAAATAATGATCCCAGGAATAAGTTGCAGAAAAATGTATGTGATATTTTTATTCAAATGAAATATACTCCACAATTTTTATTAATAGAATTGAAAAAGAAACTAGAGGAAACTTTAAAAGCCAGAGTGCTTTGTTTCTTAGGAACCAGAACAACCATAATGAAAGCAGATGCTTACCTGGCATACAAGATTCAGCACTTAAAATATCCAAGCAGCAAAAGGCTTGCTGTGTTCCTGGAATTATGAGATACACGCCAAATGCTTAAATTAGTCAAAGAATTAGTCATACTTGGTTCAAAGAAACCTGTGCATATGCATTCACATCTGCCTAGATTCTGAGCTATTAAGTGTCTTAAATACCCTTAATCCTATTCTGCATTTTAGTTTTAGAGCATAATATTCCCATACTACAGTTATCAGACATCTTGCCTCGAATGTTTCATAATATGCAATTCCAGGTGTTTTATGTGTGTTCTTATAGAGCTTATAGCTTTAATGATGTAGGAAATGCTAACTCTCATTAAACCCTGTGCCATCTTATAGCAGGTTAGAAAGACATTGTCAAAATGTGGAATTCCCCAGGAATACTCTCACTTTCCTTTGGCACAGTGACTGAGGGTATTGCACCTGGTGCAACAGGATTTATCAAGAAGCTGTTCTCTAAGTAATAGTTGCTAGCCAGATTCCTTAATTTAAATATCTTTTAAATGGGAAAGCAAATACTGAAATAATTTCTTATCTTTACTACAAAATCCAAACTCTGCATTATATTTGGAAGAAAACCAGACATAGTTAAGGGACTGAGAATTACAAAGAAGCCCAGAAGCTGTACTCCTCTTCTCCTGAATTAACAACCAAATTAACAAATTGGTTTTGCTACCTCAAGACAAGAAACATGCAGTGTGTATTGAGAATGCTCAGCTGCAGAGTAGCGTTGAAATTCCACAAGGTTTTTCCTCCTGGCAGGGAGGGGAACAAGTACAACGTTGGGAGGGCATAATTAAAACTCTTCAGTCCGTTGCATAAAATGTAAACTAGGAAATATTTTTTAGGTACTATAAAATACCAGTGGTTACTATATATACCTACATAACACAGAACTGTAGAATCATTTGGATTGGAAGAGACACAAAAAAACATCTCGTTCCAACCCTTATGCCATGGGAAGGGTCACCTTGCAGTAGACCAGGTTGCTTATCCAACCTGGCCTTGAAAGCTTCCAGGAGTAGGGCAACCACAACTTCTGTGGACAACCTTTTGCAGTGCCTTACCATCCTCACAGTAAAGGATTTCTTCCTGATATCTAAACTAAACCTGCCCTCTTCCACGTTAAAGCCATTAGCCTTACCCTGTTACTATGTGCCCCTTCTGAAACCTTTCTCTCAAGTTCTCTTGGAGGACTCCTGTGTACTGGAAGGCTGCTGTAAGGTCTCTCTGGAACTTTATTTTCTTCAGGGTAAACACCTCAACTGTCTCAGCCTGACTTCACAGGAGATTTGCTCCAGCCCTCTCATCATCTTTATGGCCCTTCTCTGGACTCACTCCAAGAAGTCCACATCCTTATACTGGGTGCCCCAAAGCTGGAGGTAGCACTCCAGCTGGGATCTCAGAAGGGCACAGTAGAGGGGCAGGATCACCTCCCTGGACCTGCTGGTCATGCTGCTTTTAATACAGCCCAGGATGCAGTTGGCCTTCTGGGCTGTGAGTGCACATTGACAGCCCGTGCCCAGCTTTTCATCTACCAGCACCCCGAAGTCCTTCTCTGCAGGGCTGTTCTCAAACAATTCTTTGCCTGGTCTATATTTATACTTGGGATTGTCCTGACCCTCCTGCAGGAACACCCACTTGGCCTTTGCACAGTCCCACCTCTCAAGCTCAGGCCCCTCTGTATGGCCATCCCTTTCCTCCAGCCTGTTGATGGCACCACACAGCTCAGTGTCATTGGCAGACTTGTTGAGGGTGCCTTGATCCTGCTGCCCATGTCACTGACAAAATGTCAAACAGTGCTGGTTCCTATGCTGACCCTAAGGAAGGCACTCCTCACTGGTTTCCACTGGCACATTGAACCATTGACCACAACTCTCATAGTGTGTGGTATGCAGACAATTTCTTGTCCACTGAGTGGTTCCTATGTCAAACTCTTGTCTCTCCAGTTGAGAGACAAGGACATTGTTCAGGACAGTGCCAAATTTTTAAGTAGATTATGTCAGTTGCTCTTCCCTACACACAAAATTTTGAAATAAAATAGTGGTTTCTCACTGCTAAGATATAGTACAGAACAATTTTTCACCTATTTACCCCAGAATAGTTGGTATGTGATTAATTTCTTTGTTTAATTTTTGATTTATAAGGGAAAAGTCTGAGGTTTTCTCTGTGGGTTGCTTTCTGATTTCTCAATTCCATTACCAGAACAATAAGACATATCTTTTTCTTTAGTTGTCCCAACCTCTCACAATCACAAAGTGAGATCTTATCAATCACTCTGGTTTTGTTTTCCTGGGTGTTTGGTCTCATTAGAAGAAGGTTTTAAATGCATTTCTTTAAGAATGCGATAGAGATAAAGAAATTTGCATTCAATGAGGTCAGAGTTACTTTAGGACATTGTCGGAAAATGATTGGTGGGAAACTAAGGAGAAAATCAAGGAAAGTTGAAAGAGCTGTGTGAGACAGGCATTAACATTTCTAATCCACTGAGAATTGTAAGTGTATTTCCTGGATCTGTGTTCCTCCACCCATATAGCCAGAAAATAAACTTCACAGACCAATTTCTAGGAGAATGGAATTCTTTCCAAATGACATTATTTTCTGGAAAACACATTCTCTTTTTCAAACTGCACCTTCTGGCTGTACTTGACCTGAAGAACTTGTCTGGCAAGAGCATGACTTTCTTTTACATTGGCATTGAATGAATTAGTTCAACCCATTTTTTTCTGTACCAGTTCTGTTTCTGTGGGCCCTGCAGGAACATAGTTGTTGACTGGTTCCCTATTTATTAACGGCAAAATAGCCTTTTCAGGAAATTGAAATCAAGAGCTTTCTTCTTACTCCTTGCTAGAATACTTGTCCAAAAAGGATATAACTTAAGGGGAAAATGAAATGCCTGGTTGAAAGTAAATAATAAAATCACAGGTAAAACTGAAGATGCTCTTTGCTTAGCCTCCTCATCTTTCTGCAAAAACAATGGCTTTGTCTACATTGTGACTTCTCAGTGGAAAACTGAGGAATTGTATTTTCTATTCTAGTTTGATATCAGTTGGTAATCACCTTAAGAACAGCACTTACAAATTACTCTGTGTACTTGAGAGCAGCAATTCTTTTTTCCGTGCAAAATGCCTATACTGTATATTGTACTGCTGGATTGCCTGGACTTGTAGGAAAGCTGATTTTCCAGATGGTGTTTGTGAAAAGTTCTGAGCCATAAGTACAAATGAATCAAGCAACACCACAAAGAAGGGAAATAGCGTAAAATCTTTCATTTATACTCAGAGAAGTAATTTATCCAGTGCTGACTGTATCATCATTGTGCATGTGTAGTGTGTCGTGAGTGGATATTCCCGTTGTGCATGGATAAGTATCCCCATCACGCTTTCTAGGCATGGATTTACTCAAGGGTCAGGAGCCTGTTGCCCATTTCCCCTCCCTTCTCCCTGTACGGCTGCCACAGGAACACTTGCTGCTCAGATCATGTGAGGCTTGCACTGTTCTCCTACCTAATACTGCTTGCAGCTGCATTCAGCCTTTCATGTTTACTTCAGCTTGGAGTTGTGGGTCTGCTGGGAAGGAAATCCAGCCACGAGACGTTTTAAGTAGTGGTTTGATCTTTGTCAATGAGATTGACTCAATTTAGACACGTTCCCCTGAGAGGTCAGATCTGGACTGGAATACGTTAAGGGCTGTCAGAACGCTGTGAGCAGGAAAGGCAGACATTGCAGCCATCAAGGGTTTGATTCCAGCAGAGAGTCTTGTAAATGGGGATGTTTAATAGACCGTGGAGAAGTTAAAAGGAAGGATTAGACAACTGGTGGGGTCAAGTACACTTAAGTAATCATAAATGCATAGGATGGTGCTGTAATTAAAAATGCTCCTGGACTCACTCAGTTGGCCTTGGAGCATGCCTACTACAGGCAGAGCTTCGGTTCCAAGGGGCTTCTGTACTTGTCCAAATCATATGGAAGCTTTAAAACTTATACTTAATGTTGAGCTTTTAAAAAAACAGGGTGGGAGAAAATGCACTAATGATTCAGACTCTCGAATAAACAATTTAACACTGTACTCTGAAGTGAAAGTATTTGTGATAGCTGTTTGCAAAACAAATGCTTGCACAAAAAAAAATTTCAATTCTCATTTTAGCATGTTAAAAGAAAACTATTCTTTGTATTTTTGTTAAACATGTCACCCAGAGCTTTGATAAATGTTTATTAGATCCACTTGGATACTAAATGTCTGTATAAAGCATAAACAATTTTTTTTTTTAATAAAAGGGCATTTTTAATTGAAAAAATGTTTCTTGACTATTTTCGATATCTTTAGCAAACACACAAGATTTGTGCAACTCCATTAAATGCTTAGAATAATATTTCCTATACACACTTTGCTTGTTAAATTCAAAGAGTGTTTTCTTACACACCAGGCCAGAATCGCATGATGAAATTTAAACTGATTGCTTTAGGCTTTCATTCTCTTTGATTACTTATTTGGGTCAGACATTTAGAAAGAAGATAAATATAATATAAAAAATATTGACCTTCTCCTTGAAAACACATTTTTAAACAACTTAGAGAGCTGCTGCTCTGTGCTTTGTTATGGGCTTCTTAGTAAGTTCAATTTCAGATTTAGTTTTTATATTTTTGAGCAAATGGCAGTTGATAAATGCCCTTCTCATAACATTGATGGAAATGTACGAGCCTGAGGTCTGTAACTGCTGGCAAGAAAGATGAGGTAGGAAAGGGCAGCCTGCTAATAAAAGGATTATTCAGAATATGATACTTATGCAACCCAAAATAGCACTTCTGTTTCTGTCATATTATATTTCTTGAAGTTGGCATATGAAAATTCAGCTGTGGCCCTGGCTTCTTAAAAACTCTTTTTGCATGAAAAGTGACCTTTCTTCCTTAAATGTCCTGGCCTCTCTTGGTCATTATGCCAATTTCAGCCACGTGGAAAGGAAGAAACTAGCTTATCCTGCTACTTTAGCTAAGGTTTTCAGGAAACTGAAGCAAGGGCAGGGGCTGGAGTTTATGTGAAAACTGATGGAGCTACACTGGAACCTGTTTAACAACAATTAAACTGATGAAGATTTGCTAAATTCTACTACCAAAAATCTTTTATACACTTCTTAAAAACAACTTTTTATAGGCAACCATAGGCAAAAGTAAAAATACAGAGATTGCCTTGGAATACCAGTGAAATACCTCACAGAAGCAGCAGGGTCTGAGGAGCATTTCAGAGAGAGGTGGCGGAGTTGCCCTCCCCGAGTCTTTTCAAGCAGCATCTTCAGGTGTTCTGGACAAACAGCTGTCAGGCCATTGGTCTACAGAGAAAGTTTTGGTAACTCTTGACAACTCTTTTGTCAGATGTCGATACTAACATTTCAGTTTTTTTAGCATGAAGCTCTCAGGTGATTTGTGAAAATCCAGAATCCTGCCTTTCTTTGTGAATAAAGGCCAGTATTTCTTGCCAGTATAATGAGCAGAACGTGTTTATTCCTTTATTCTGTCCCTGAAGGGGATACATTGTCTTAGTACTGCACATTTTGAGATTGGGCAAAGCATGAAAGCAAAATCATGAGGAGCTGTATTTCTGCCTTGTTCTTAGTAAGATAATAGGGAGTCTCACAGGGGATAAACGTAAGCTGCTTTGTTACTTATTTTCTTAACATTATTTTTTGTGTTTTGCCCTTTCTGGAAGGTGCAGGCAGGCAAACAGAAAACTGCCTTTCCTCTTCAGTTATTTTACATGAAAGGAACAGCACATTCCCATTGTGCCTTTCCAGTACTACACAGATACTTCTGAGTTTGTACAGCACAGCAAGGACTTGCTCCAAGAGGATCATTTCAGGCAACTCATTCACAGTAGTGATTTTTTTTGTACGAAAACAGGTCCATTCTCTGCCAGTGATGCCCTGTTCCCTGCCAGGAGGCAGCTGCAGGGTTGCTCTTTGCCCAGTGGTCATGGAGGGGGTGAGTCTGTGCAGGAGCAGGCTGGTTGGAACCTGGGGCAGACACACATTGGTCTGGGCAGCAGGGAAGGCTGGAGCTGCCATCCTCTCCAGCAGGGCTGGACCATTTCCTCCCAAGAAACAAAGCTGCTGTTTCACCCCAGGCGCTGCTGGAGCGTGGGTGACCATGACTGGTCCCACTGCAGTGTCATGCAGGCTGAGGAAAGGCTGTGCATCATGAGGCCTCAAGGCAAGTATTCAAGCAAGGGTTAAAATGGCTGGACAGCTTGCCTGCTAGAAAACAGGGGGTTTTTTCCATAGTCACTTCCCAGTCTTGGATATACAGTCTCTAGTTACTGGAGGGATTCAGAGCTGGCACAGGCAGCCTCTTAAGCATTAGGCTGCCCCTGTGTGCTTGGCACCAAATTCAGACAGTTTTGAGAACATTTCAGATCTTCTGGAGTGTGGGGTTTCTTTGGTTTGATTTTTTTTGTTTTTTTTTTTTTTTTTTTTTTTTTTGTTTTGTTTTGGATTTTTTTCTAATTTTTTATCCCTTTCCATAAGAAAGCAGTTCTATTTTTAGGACTTGGCCTAAATTGTTGAACCCAGTGGTTTTACTGTTGTTGTTTTTCCTCTCTTCAATCAAACTGAAGTGGTTCTGGCTGATCTGACTAGCAAATCTGCTGTGTCTCTTAAAGTTACACTCGAGGAGATTTTTTGATTGCATGGGTGTGTATGTTTGCATGGAAAGTTTCTCTCAATTTCCTGGAATAAAAGGAGTCTTGACTTCTTCCACAATCTATACTCCGTGCTTGTAAGTGTCTCTGTTAAGACTGGTTTTGTGCAACATTGTGAAGGATGCTGGCCTAAAACGTGATATGCTACTAAATTGAATTTTATATTTGAAGTTTTTCTCCCCAGTCTCTTCTGTTCATTCTTGCTGCGGCTGTTTCAATGTATAATGTTTGTCTTCAGCCTGCAGAGATACCAGAATATCCCATTTTTATCACCTGTGGAAAATCAGACATCATAACAAGCTGATGACCAGAGCAGTGACTGAAGCAGTGATAAGTATCCCTATCACCTCTCTCTTAGTCTACAACACATACAGAGACCCTGCTCACCCAAGTTAGCTTTTGGATGAGAGGGAATATTGCTTCCTCTGCATGGTGCTATATTTCAACTAATCAGATTTTCCATCTGTGCTGGTTGCAGGGCAGGGCTCAGGGGATTAATGGTAATATGAAAAGCTACCCCTTTTCTTCCTCTGTGCAGTGTTTAAGTTGCCACTTGCACTCACTGTCTGAAAACATCTGTCCTTCTGTTGCACAGGATGTCTGAGCAGGCAGGAGGGCACATGCCTGTTACTGGCTGGTTTGGGAGCTTTCCAAAGGAATAGGATTTCTCCTAGTTTTGGAGGACCAGAGGGAGTAGCAGCCAGCCACTTCCCATGGAACCACAGATGTCAACTAGACCACTGTAGATAGTCCTAAGGCCATTATTCCAAAGCATGGCTGGACACCTTTGCTTTGTGTTATAATTTAGGCAGTTTTCCTACAGACTGAGACTTTGACTTGGAGAGGGGAAGGCACCTTCCAATGCTTCTGAGTGCAACAGATGGTGCCTTGAGGGTGGAGTTAAAAATCTGTGCCTGTCTTCAGGGTTCCCTATTTGCTGCTGGAGAGCTCTTTGGTCAGATTCTCAGCAGTGCATGGAGTGGATTCCCTGTAGCCATCTCCAGCATCACCAGGCTGGGCTGTTTTTCCAAACATATTGCTGCATCCCACCTTTGGATCACTTTCTGGATGTAGAGTTTTGCTTTTACTAAGTATAGATTTCAGATCTTCCTTGCACAACTTGAAAGCATTCAAAAGATCCCAGGCTTTTTAAAAAAAGATTTGAGAGCTGTCATCAAAACCATAATAAATTGCCAAACAATTTTCAAAAGTTTCCAAATGTAAGTGTAGCTCCAGGTCTTAAATCCAGTAGGGGAAAAAAAGCATTTATATGGAGTTTAGCATTTCCTGGGTCTGGAATACACTTATTCTTTCTGTGTCTGGCCCTGGCTTCTAGATGTGTGAAGCTCAAAACTAGCCATACTAACCCTTGACTTCCATTTTGCTTTTCTTAGGCAGTTATAGCATTTTTTTTCTTATGTCATATTAAAATTAATGAACATTCAAGCACCATTTATTCTGTTGTACTTACTTTTTCAGGTTTTTTGCCAGCAGTCTATATATAATGCAATGTTCACCTAGTAAAGAGACTTAGAGCATTATATGCTAAAAAGTACATTTTTCAAAGGAGCAGAGGCATTTGCTTGTTTCCTAGGCAAATTCTCACACAAGTAATTACATTCTTCCTACTGCATTCCTCTGCCACTTCAATTGGATATGGTGTTCCTCCTTAGTTTGTTCCCTACAATTTTGCATAGCATTATTGACTAAATATTTGCTGTCCACCATTCCAGCAGTGACTTAGTATATAAAGGCAGTAATTGAGGTAAGCTACCAGATAAATAAAATTAGGAGCACATTCGCATAGAATTTACCATCTGAAATACTTGTTAATCCAAATCTTCCAGATGCAAGTGTTTTTAACCATGACTAGGAATTACAATAACTAATGACATTAATCAACAACATAATTAGCTGTGGTTGCTTTGAAATGAGGAATATTTGATGGTGACTTTGGTACAGCAATATAACAGGGTCACTGTGGGCCATGTGTACTGGTACCTTCAAACTGTGACCACTGTTTGCAACAGAAGTTACATTGGTGGGTGAATTTCAGCATGTTTGCTGTAAGCAGAGGAAGAGAACAATCAACACTATCCAACCCACAGGCAAAAATCTGGAGAAGGACAGACGACTGCTCCTTTCTTGATATGCTCATAGTAGATATGAGTTCAGGTATGAATTGAAACAGCTTGAGACATGTTCACTAGGTAATTCCGGGGAACTTTCCACTACTCCTTCATAATCAAAGCATTTCAGAGCTCCCTGACAGACATAAGTCTTTTTTTCCTCTCACATTTCAGCACATTTACTCAGTAATGGCAGAACTGGGACCTGTGAGGCTAGTATTAGAATACTAATTTTAGCTTTTCTTTGATTCCCCCGTGTTACAGAAAAAAAAAATCTCTTCATTTGCATGGTCCTTTTCCTTGAAACGCTTGGCCTTTAACACATTCAGTGTAGTGAACCAAAACCACTGCTACTTGTTCCCCTGAAATTATACCAGTTTATTTGATTTCACCCTGGACATACTCTGCATGTCACTGGGAGGGATACCAGACCCAGTGATGACATAGATCTTCTTGGGTCAAGGCTGGGGCTGTGCTGCACTCCAGACCCACCTGCTGGCTGACTGCACAGGGGCTGTGTCAGGGTGGACTTGGGGAAAGCCACCCTCCATAAGCTGAAGTGACAAAACTTGGTGACCAAGCCACACCAAAGCCTTTGAGAAGGAGGAGAGTTTTTGTGGGAAGAGAAAGAAAGCAAGGCAAGGCAAGGCAAGAATAATTTCTGGGATCTGTCGGAGGAACTGCTGAATACGTCAAGAATTTACAGCTTAGATGCAGGAAATTCAGCTGAAAAAATCTAAATGTGACCTGACATGGCTACTGGAAAACTAAAGTAATGAAGTAACTGCCTTATTCTGTGTTTCCTATAGTGGAAATTTCTTTGATAGCTCTGAAATGCAGTGGTGTGTTGTCATTTGGTTGAGCAGTAATAGCACAGTGAAAAAGCTCTCATCGAGGTGAGAACTGTAGCCTTTTGATCCTGATGCTATCAGTCTTCAGGCATGTTCAGTATCTGGCTTGTTTTGATTGATATATGATGCCATTATACTCCCAGATTAATGTGTTGTTGATGTAAGTGGTTATTGTTCATCCATGCCAGGAAGGAAACAGTGGCAGCCATTGGCCTGCATTTTCATGGCAGAGTCAGCCAAGGTAGGGAGATGGGGGTTCCTCTGGGGTAGAGGAAGGAAAGGACTCCAAGTCTGAGCCATCTATACTTTGAAAGGAAACAGAATTCTAATTTAATTGCCTCTTAAAGTCTGCTTTTACCAGCCAGCAGATGGTGGATGCTCACAGATCCTCCAGCCCTCCTGGTTGTTTTCCTTCCTTTTTTTTCATTTTTCCTGAAGGAGATGCCAGAATATATGTTACCTCAATACAGTAAGAACTTCAGAAACCAACTCAAGGAACAGTTTTTGAACATAGAACTGTAAGACAGCATATTTTTGTGAAGTGCATATTGAGTTCAGAATTGTTTATGACTTGGTTTACTTAATCTCTTCAATTTGCATGTATATTCTGCTACTTTGAACTGAGCAGAGCAAATATCCTGCTTCTTGGAACATTTTGCCATGCTAAGATAATAAGGAAAAGCAAGGAAAAATATAATGAAGAAATATTTTTTTGTTTTTTGCAATGCACCATAAATCTACTCAGCAAACATTCTAAGTGTGCAAAGCTTAGAAGCTTGCTGAACTTCCTCTGCATGTTCCCAGTGTTTTAACATTCCTTGTAAGATGTTTGCATAATGGATTTCACAGATGTATTGCTTTATAATTGCTTCATGTATCATATATCAAATGTCTTTTGAATTTTTCTTACTTATGGGTTATAGAAATGTCCCATAATTACCATTGTCTCTAGCCTGACAAACACTTGGAAAGCAACATTTGTTTCATGACAGAAAGTTGTTTTGATCAAGAAACCAAGGACAGATCTAATTTTTTGTTGTTGTTTTAGGATTTAGTGCTCCTGAAAAGAACAGTCACTCTTTTGGGCACCAAAAGTGTGTGTATTTTTTTGTCCTTTTTAATGCTTATTTTTTCCTGGTGGACTTGCCCTGTTCTTTGTTTCTTTGTATTTTTGCATACATAGAGACAGAGACTGGTAATCTTTCATAAAATTTGAAATCTAACAGGAGTGAGTTTTGTCCTCTGCAAGTTTTTTTGTTTCCTTCCTAGAGGAAACCTCTAACAGTGAGGTATTTAAACCTCTGCCACACCCCTAAGGCTATGGATCCCACAGGCACTGCCCATTGCAACAAACCAGAAGATTCCTCATTCTCCTGATGTTGCAGTAGGAGTGGAGAGTGGAAATGTTAACAAAGGTGTGTTTAGAACAGAAGAACACAGTATAAGACTGTAAAGACCCCATTCCTACAAGGCAACAGTGATGGTGTGATCAGCATTGTGATTATTGAAAAGAAGCACAAAGCTGCTCCCCCAGTGACACCAGCACGAGCCCAAAGTGATAGCACTAGCTGGTCAGCAGGCATGAAGCTTGTGCCACAGCAGATATGGGTGAGGATACTGAGTTGTTGAGTGCTGGGAGCATCCGTGGCTCAGTTGCAGCTGTCAGACCTTGTGAGGGGAAGTTGGAAAGTTGGAGAGCAAGAGGAGATGCTGAGGCAGGACCTCCAGATACAGTGGTCAGCCTCACTAGGCGTCCACCACATTCTTCACCTTCTGCCAGTGTTACAACATGAGGGCAAAGGGAAACAAAAATGTTGTTGCTTTACTAGCAAAGATTGAGAATCACTGGACTGGAGCTCAAGAGGAGAAAGAAAGAAGTATCTTAAAAAGTGACATCTGTAAATATTTTTCTTGTCAGTATAACATTTCTTCTTTTGAGAGAGAAAAGTCAAACCCACAGGTTTCAGGAGTAAGAGAAAAGGCCACTCAGGTTTCCAGGTCAGGTTTGGGTCTCCTGTTCTGCATGTTCTCTCTACTTGGTCTCCAGCTCCCCTGCTGGGAGCCAGGAAGGGCAGAGTATGGCCAACAGGCCAGGTTCTTCTGATCACAGCTGTCCCTCTGTGTGCTTGCCTGGTGTGTGGCCCTTGCTAATGCCGGCTGAAATGTTCTGCTTGTTTTTATAGAATTGTCAAATAGTTTGGGTTGGAAGGGACCTTTAAAGGTCGTCTGGTTCCAAACCCCCTGCCATAAGCAGAGACAATTTCAGCTAGATTATGTTGCTCAGAGCCCCATCCAGCCTGACCTTGAATGTTTCCAGGGATGGGGCAAGACCACTTCGCTGGGAAATCTGTGGGTTCCAGTGTTTTACCACCCTCATCATAAGAGAATTTCTTCCCTATATCTACTCTGAATGCACCCTCTTTTAATTTGAAATCATTACCACAGGCCTACTAAAAAGTCTGTCTCCACGTTTCTTGTAGACCCCCTTTAGGCCCTGGAAGGCTGGAACAAGGTCTCCCCAGAGTCTTCTCTTCCCCAGGCTGAACAGCCCCAACTCTCTTCACGGGAGAAGTACTTCAGCCCTCTGATCGTCTTTATGGTCTCCCTCTGGGCTTGGCTCAATGTCTTTTCTGTGCTGAAGACTTCAGAGCTGGATGCAGTACTCCAGGTGGAGTCTCACCAGAACGGAGCAGAGGGCCAGAGTCACCTCTCTTGACCTGCTGGCCATGCTGACATTTTAATTTTTTTTTTAGCAATGAGCACTTCCCCTTTGTGCAAATAGGGGCCACACGGATAGTTTGGTCATTCTTCTGGTTTTAGTAGGGTTCTGCAGGGGTTTGGACCACGAATATGCTTTACCACAAGATATATGAGAGCTGCTGTTCCACTGTCATCTCCTGGGTGTGTGTGAATGTTTCAGGGGCAGCCATCTGTCTGTCTGTCTGTGTGCATATCTGGATAACTGAGTGCAGTTATATGGCCATCAGCTGAAGGTCTGCAACACTGCCCTTGCTTTGGCTCAGCTTTCAAGAGCTTATATGACTGCTGGGTGTCCTGGCATGGTGGATACAAGGCCAGCCCACTCGGAGAGGGTTACATGGGAAGTGCCAAGCACCATTACCACATGGATTTTCTCATGGCAAGAGAGGTCTTCTCCTGGCCCAACAAACCTCCTATAGGATTTTACCCCAATCTCATTGTACAAAGTTGCTCTTGTATGGCAGTTGAAGACCACAGTCCCCTTGCTGCAGTCTGAGCTTTTCAGTCCACTTTTCAGTGAGCCATGAGTTTCTTTCTGGCTCCCCTTTGACAGACATGTAGAGACATATCTTGTAGTGGATCCCTTTTCCCAAGACATTGTTCTCCTAAATACACCACATTACAATCTAAAAATCCAGGTGGGCCGAGATTTTCTTAGAAGTACTATCAGGTCTGAGAAAGTGAATTGACTTGATAATGGAATGAAAATCTTGTTGTTTTTTTAAAAAATCAGTTTACAAAATGGAGACCGTTGAGCGGGGAGGGAGGGGAGAATTAAGTTTAGAACTTAATTCCTCCACACTCAACAGGCTCATTTACAGGAAGAATACAACAAATCTCTTGTTTTTGCAGCACAAGGCCTTTATACAGGTAAACATGTTGAGAATGCTGCCTGTAGTGTTTGCCCAGCTAGACCATAAAGAATTCCTGGTAGCAGAGGGGTTCTAGTGCCATTGCCCAGCCCCGGCAACCTCTGCTTTCCTCCTGCCTCTATCTGCCCTATGCCAGGGAGGGAGACTGCCAGAGTTGTCCTATTCCTCTGAAACTGTCCAGCAGGTTTATTCTGAGTACAGACAGAGTGGTCTTCCATTTTGCAATTACAGAAACAAGAATATCCTGTTGAGCTTTCTCACTTTCCTCCCTTCCCCACTGCCACCGCTTGGTATGACTGTAGGGAATATAAATGGAACAGGAAATTTGACCGCATACAGGATCAATGTCATTAAAGACACATCTTGTTTTAAAATCTAATTTTATATAACTGCTGTGTTATATAATATGCTTTTGTTTGTCGTCTTGATTTTTATCGAGGTAGTGTACATTCCCCTGGACCTTTTCATGAAGGAATGTTTATACCTGTGGGCAGGCACTAATGGCAGTGAAAGGCTTGCATTCATGGGAACAGCATTTAGCAATTCATGGTTGCCAAGGTAAGCAACAAAGGCATGCCCTCTGCCACTCCACTGCCTCTAAAAGAAACAGTCTCTAAGGTAACAGGCTAGCACCCCTTGAGGCCAAAAATCTTTAGCTTTTTAGACAGAAAAACGCATTAAATAATACCAAGAAAAGCATTTTTTTTGTCAAGGAATTTTTTCTTCACAACAGAGAAGGGGCTCAAAGTGTTCTATTTTTGGTTCTGCTCAGGAATTTAATTCAGCTGCTGCCCAGTCTTTGTGCACTCAACACCCCTTTGACAGTTTGGTTTCGGGGGCACATAGGACTAATGAGCCAAGGCATGACTGCAGTTGGAGACTGGCGCCTCCCAGGCCTGTGACTGTTGTTCAAGTGAATAGGCAATTTCTCTGATTAGCTTGGAATTTGCAGCATTATCCAGATGGTTATTTGGCATGAGCCCTTTTTCCAGGATCACAGTCAATTTGAGAGATTGAGTCACCTGAAGAAAAGGTCTGCAGAGACAGCAGTTGCTAGATGCTGCTTGTGATAGGATGGGAGAAAGGGCTTCTCCTCAACTTCATCTTGCTCTGCAGCTGCTTGCCAACCTCTTTTATCTTACTGTAGCAAAAGGGAAGAAGTAGGTGAGTCATCACATTTTCCTAGTGTGAGACATTAATTGGGAGAAGAAATAATTAATTGGGAGAAGAGTAAAGGGCTTCTTTTTAAAACTGAAGTCGAGCAAAAAGTGAAATGCCAGATCACCTTTCTACTAATGTTGGTGTGTCAGAGACTCACTGCATGCTGAAGACAACTTGTCTTTGCAGGACATTCATATGACTCTAACATGGGTACAGTTTGCTGCATGTGGGGAAAAGAAAAGAAGCATTTTCTGGAATATTTTTCTTTCTAAATGACTCAAGTTATCGAAATTGCTTGACAATTGTAAAGTGGCATTTCATGGGCTGTAACAGGGTAATACAGAATCTGATGGATGTAATATGTCTTTTTATACCTAATGGAGTTCCTGCAGTTCCTAGGGTAGTAACAATGGCCTTAGAGCTGTTCACAAAAGGAGAGATATGTCCTAGAACCCTTTTGCAGCTTGTTCAACAGACTTGATGCTGATATTAATACGTTTTTACTCAGGACAGAGGCAGGTTGATAATCAGACCTAGTTGTATCTTCAGGTGTTCAACACACGCCTCACATTTCAGTCAGTCTGTGAATAAGGTTCAAGCTGTTGAGCTAACTTACAGAGTGCAAGGGAAAGACGATTTGCCTACTTTCTACTCAGTCTGACAGAAAGGTTGCTGCCCTCACTGCATTCAAAGAAAGCACACACAGTGCTGACAATTCACTTTGCTTACTTTCATTTCATGTTCTATAAAGTAATTATGGTATAATTGTAGACTTTCCAATGATTTAAAGAAAAATAGCTTTAAAAGAAGATTAAACAAGGAAGTGAATTAGTAACATCATCCACCCCAGAAACACCAACAATGTGACAATTTGTTATTATGCAAAAGATGCAAAGTTGAGGCCATGCCAGGAAGTATCCAGACATTCTTTTTAAGTTCAGCACCTTGTCATGTGCACATTTTGATGCAGCCCACGTTCACATGCTGTTGTGCAACAGAGGTCCTGTTCCATTTGAGGCATAGATTGACTGGTGCTCACTAAAGAAACAATTTGGTATTTGTTTATTGCACATCGTTATTCATATCTCAGATGCAAAAAAGGAATTAAATGTCATCTAAGGCAAGATGGAGACACGTTGCCGTCTGAGCAATCTGTGCTTGTCTTCTGAGGAAGCAGTATTTTAAGCAATAGCTTTGTGTGCTTACCACATGCCCACAGCACTGAGCTGGGCAGTCATAGTTACTTCCAGCTAGAGCAGGATCAAGTTCTGAAATGAGTCTGGTCAGGAAAACAAAGCACTGAATCTCTATTTTCTTACACATTCCAAGGAATATCGCTATAGATTTGGCTGAAACATTTCAGAAATATTCATCTTGAGGAAGATATGCCATATGGAAAACTTCAGTTTGACACAATTTTAACTAACAGAATATGAGTTCTTGAAAGCTGATGTTTGAAACAGCAGTAGTTATAGGGAGCTGTATTAGACTTATAACAAACTTACAAATAATAAGAGAGATTAATTTACAAAAACAAGTTTTTCAAAATTCTGGCTTCAGTTTATTTCCTTGAACTTAGTGTTGATATTTTTGTTGACTTCACAAGGTAAGTTAACATAAGTTAACATTCTGTGACTATAATTATAAAGTATTATTTAATATCTAAGCTGTCATTATTAGCTGAACAGTCTAAACCCCTTTCCTTCCCCCCACCCCAAAGAACAACTATAATGTTACTGTGAAAAGACAGAATCTTGGGAAAATTAGAGTAAAAACTGATTGCTCATATTTGACAATGTGGTTTATAAAGATTGTTTTCCAACAGCTATAAAATACTTTCATTTCCCTGTCAGAAAGATGAAAATATGTAACCACCATTTGCTTAAGAGCTCTTAACTGTAGCTGGAAAATATATTTGTTTCATATGACTTAATTACTGTCACATTTGTCTCATATTTTTGATCTGTGCTTTTGCAGATCATAAGTCACAGTGTACACATGCATTTATATAGTGATCCTTTTCCAAAGCACACATAACCTGACATCTTAGGGGCTGATCCAAAATTCAGCAAGGTCATGAGGAAGACTCTTAGCTAAACATCATTCTATCCCCCTTATGCTCTGAGCAAATATTTTCCCCCTAATGTACTCCCTAGATTTCAGTAGTTGCTCCCAGAGTAGGTACAGGGACCTAGTTTTTAGGGATTCTTTTTTCACATTCAGGTTTTATTCCACCATTTAGCATAAAGTTGATGATGAGATTTCAAATAATGGGTGTTTTGTACAACAGATGGCTACTGGAGCTTTTAGAATACCCTTCCTATAATATTTAAATTGAACTAGTGCCCAAATACTTTTGTCCCAAAGTTGGGAATTTCAGTTTAGTATCAGACACACGCAGGAGAGTCCAGTCTCTTATTCAGACCTTATCTAAATAAGTCAAATGTCCTGATACTTCAAAATTGGAGAGGAAGCAATTTGAATATAAGAATTCTTGGACAGCTTTCCAATATTTCTGGTCCCAGTTGCCACTATCACAGTTTTATCTTTTATTTTGTAATATTGTAGTTTATTTCCCTGTTTAACCCAGATCTGGAAGAAAGTCCAAAACATTTGTAAAAATAGACTAACCTAACATTTTAGGCAGTGAGGCAAGATTTAGACAGTACTGACTCTAAGAATGAGCAAAGACCTTTAATTTTGCTTCAACTACTTTGCCCTTCTTCACCTCAGCACTGGTCAGGAAATCTCAAGATATTAAAAAGCAGACCTCTTAGATGACCAAAGACAAATATAATGATGCCTAATGGAATATGTATTAGTGAATGGAAAATAATGGTCAACTGTGTTATCAAGAATACCTAATTTTATAGTAGTAGATACTCATGGGGAGTGAGAGGAGCCCTTCTCTCAGACCAATGTATTTATGGATAGACTGAGTCTACTGAAGTGTTTCTCTGAAGATGCTTATATATGCTTTTTTCATGCATTTACAGATAAAAATATCATTAAATATTGGTTTTTTTTAGTAACATGGATTATGAGTATGGTTGATAAGTACAAGCTAGTATCTTATCCCTGTGCACTACTGCTTACCCACCCACAGCTAACTTACCTCATTGTTGTAAATGATTGTCACCTTGTGGTGCTTTCCTGCTATTTGGGCTTCTAAAGATCTCCTCACTTCTCTACATTAATCTCTTACTGCAACTAGGATTGGTTTAGAGGTTATGATACATGGAGCCAGGAAGGACTCCACTTTATTTTCAAACCAGGAAACAACTCAATGACCTTACAGCTAAAACCACCTTTTGTTTTTAAACTGAGAAGTGATGGGAAATGTCACTGAGAGACAGTAAATGTTAGTTACTTTTAAATTCCATCCTAGCTTTAAATGGTGCTCTGACAACACATAGAAAACTATTTATTTTGGGACTTACAGGACTTCTGCAGAGTTGGTGCAAATACAATGAAAATTGTAGTGTTTACATAATCTATAAATAAAACAGTAAAGAAACCCAAGTCCCACCAGGATAAAAAGTCAAAAAGGAGTAGGAACAAACAAGATAATTAATACATGGATTGGTTTTTTCTCCCTTAATAAACAATGAAGTCCTTGGTATATTCATATTTGCAGATATGTATAAACGTGCAAAACACTGAGAAAATGGAAATGTTTATTGAGTTCCATTTCCCAAAATACTATGAACAGGAGGCAGTCAAAGATTTCACAGAAAGGAACTGGTTTCTTAGGTTCACAACTAGAATTTCTTAAGAGAGTGGGTTAGGTCCTAGAAAGGCACAAAAGTACTCAGATAACATTTTCTAGAGATAAATAAAATAAAATAAAATAAAATAAAATAAAATAAAATAAAATAAAATAAAGTAAAATACATCCTTTCAGACAGAAACACAGTGTAACACTACATGTAAGAAATTGTCCACATGAATATGTGCATTCTTGCTCACTCACCCAAAACATAAACTCTTCACTAAAAACGTGACCTCATTATCATATATAGTAGAAAGGTAACTCTTGAAGTTGAAAAATATCAGGTGTTTGAGGAGGCAGAGGGAATTACATATTTTGATTCTTAACTTTCCTTAGGATTATTTTTTGACAGTTCACCCAACACTAATGGAGATGCATCTAAGTTCTTTGGATTCAATGCAAAAGACACTTTCTTTTCACTCGAATTTACTTCCTATAAAATGCAAGTGTTTCCAGTTCTAATCTTCGAAGTAAATTACACCCAATGAAAGGATAATGCAAAAAGTTTCATTAGGCTCATCTCCATAGATACAGGATTAAAAAAAAGTCTATTTTCCCTGTAGACATCCGAATGTATTTATGGTAATGGTATATATATATATATATTTTTTTTTTAATACACTGGTGAGGGAGTCACCAAATATACAGATAAAGCAAGATTTGAAAAGTGAAGGTAATTTTAGTAGAATCAATAAAGTTTCCTCTGGGATTTGAGAAAGCTGAAGTGAATGACCTGGAATGCTTAAATTGCTTACACTTCCCACAATGTTGTCAGGAAATAATAAAATACATTTGAAAGATTCCATATGATTTTCATTAAATACCAGTAGAATTCAGGCATTCCATTTCTGCCTAACTCAAAAAAGGAAATATAAACTATGTCTTTCTTTATACAGTATATATAAGTATGAAGAAGGCTTCCAGTCACTGAGAGCTATGCAGAAAGATAACATTCTTCTTTTTTTCCTGCTGGTACTACATATTCAGCTTGAAGGAAGGCCTACTGGAAAGGCTTTGGAAAGGTGTATTTTGTTTCTCAGTGGACCACTACTGCTCAGGTTGGTTAGATAAGAGATGTAAATTCTGGAAGTGGCCAGGATTCACAGATGAGACAGGATGTGTTTATACATTGCTACATTTGCAGACTTTCATAAAAATTGCTATAAAGGCACCATTTCTAAAGCTAGTACCAGCAGAATAGAGAAGATGGTGAGACTTAGCTTGAACTATTTGGCTTAGGAAGTTTGCAAAGTGTTTGCCAGGTTTTTTACATTCTTATCAGTAAGTTTTCTAGTATTGGCAAGGAAAATTCATGCCAATTAACTAAAAATTTTGGTTCTCTAGGCTTTATAAGCAAATGTCTGCTCCTGAGTATGTGTTTAAGCTTTACACCTGAGCTGCTGATAAGTGATTTCCAAAAGCCCTGTGTGACTGCCTTTTTCCACTTGCAGTGCAGTCAGGGAAAACTTACCTTCAATTTTTAATGCGTCCTTCACAAGGCTGATTTAAGGAATCTCCAGAAACCTCTTTTTGGCCACTATTTCTCTAAAATAATTTTTTTCACAACCTACCATAACTTCCTTATGAATTGTGTGCTTTGACTCAGACTAAGAAAATGTGGAAATCAATGGGGCAGTTAGTACCAACTTTGCTGAGAATAGAGTCAGGCACTTGGAGTTTTGAAAGTATCAGGCCAAGAGTGGCAGAGACAGCTGAAGGCCTGTCAGAACATTGTTCCTCGACTTTCAACTCCTCTCACCAGAGCAGGTACCTAGACTTGCTTGCACAGTAGTGACGAAGATTGGAATGACCCACTGAGATTAAACAAAAACTAATGGAAGGAGGTAATTGTCACACCAAATTCTGATCAGCTCTTTTTTTTTTAAGGCTATGGAAAAAAGTTATGAAAAAATGCAAAAGTTTTCATTTTTGTGTTGGTAAGGAGAACATTCTGAACCAGTCAACCTTTTGGAAACTTTCAGAAATCATGCAGAGCCCTTCAGCAGACAGGGATGTGCTCAGTTGTCATTTGCAGGACCACCTATAGCTCATTAGAAAGAGGAGTTGAGAAGCTAGCTGTTAGTTAGAAATGTCAGAGGCTATGGGTAGATCTACACTGTAATTCAGGTGCTAAGCCTGTTTTCATTCTCTGACATCTATTAATTTTCTCCCATGGAAACCAGAGGTTTGAGCTGCCGTTTGGAAGAAATCAAGTCTTTCCTAAGATGAAATCAATTAATAATTATTTTGGGGATAATTTATTTTCAGAAAACACTTGTTCAGGTCTACGCAGTTTCTCTATGTAATTCTAGCAAGTTCATTCTCTTGACTACCCTCTTGCTAACTCGTAACATGCTCCATGGTGTGCATTACTTACACATCATGCTATAAAGACACCACTGCAGCAGGCTGAAATGTTTTGACAGGTCACAACACAAAATAATTACATCTTAGGCCGTGGGGCCTCTGGTGTACTTCAGAGAAGACAGTAGGTGAGGTACTCCAGAGTATAGCCCTGAGCAGTATGGATGCAGTCACTCTGTGCCACCTGGTGTAGGATTGCTCCCTGAGAGGAATTCTGTAGTAATGTGTCTACAGAGATAAAATTGAGAGTTCCTAAACCAGGAAAGAAACAGAGGAATTTTAAAGGATCCTCAGAGGAATTAGTAAGATCTTAAGATAAAAAATATTTACACTCTATTCAGACAATAAAAGGGATGATGGATGAAAAGCACACCAGTTGGATAAAAGAAGCTCATTCTACTTCTGCCAATTCTTCATTGTAATATGCCTCAACCAGGCCCCAAATAGAGATTTGCTCTACCATAATTCCTGCATTCAGTTACCATTGAAATATATTTATTGCTGGTGGTTAGCAGCCAGCCTTTGAAATGGTGCACTAAGTGCCTCATTTTTATATTATTTAGTTAAAAAAGTCATAATTTAACTTTGTTTTGCAAGTACTCTGACAGACCAAGGAAGGCTTGCTTTATTGTGCTGTCCAGCGGTTGTATGAGCCCCTTGCAGAACATTTGGCATCCGAACACTTGAGTGTTAAATGCAGCATCCTTTCTTCTTGAGCAGGGTGATGTGCACTGAAGGCTCAGCCCTCTTCCCTTCCCATATCCCAGATCCTTGGAGAGAGGAGAGGCAGAACAGTTCCTTGAGCCAGCATGAGGCTTTGCTTCAGAGACACTGTAGGAAAGACTGTGCCATTCTGGCAGAAGTGAGGAACAATTATTCTTTCTGTTATTGAACCTTCTCTTCAGGAAAAGACATGGACCAGGGAGATGAAATACCTTGAACTTTGTCTGTGTCCAGCAATATGCCACCATCTGGGATATGCCACCAACTATAGGAAGCAACCTATGTGAAAATGGATAATGTGCTACAAATGTGATGGTCTTTTTCAATAATTTCTGCTTCTCAGAGAGATATGACAATCCTGCACCAGCTGGTGTGTGGCAGGCAGTCTGGCCAGGAATATTGGCAGAAATGTGAAATCTCTTCAGTCCTCTGCGTGGCCTTCTAAGAAGCTGTGTGGAGGTGATGTTGTGTCTGCAGGTAATGATGTTTGGCAACCTGTCTGCCCCAGCCACATAGTCTTGAAGGAAAGGGGATTGGTTTGGGTGGGTTTGGTGGGTGCAATCACTATTTTATTGACTTCTTTCTTAGCAATAGAGGTATAAGGAACTGAAGGATCTGTTGCAGATACAGAAGAAATAGTGTGCATTTACGCTAAACTTTAATTGGAGGCTATTAACATACAGCATTTGACCTGCATAGGAAGAGCAGTGCAAAAGGGAGGAATAGTTTCTTTGCATCCCCTAACTCCCAGGAGAGTACACAAGAGGAATCATGTCAGATTTCTTCTTGGTGCATTTACTCTGCTTACTAGCTTGGAAAGTTGTTTTTTTTGTTTGTTATACTGGATAATATTGAAATGCTGGGACAGGAAAAAAAAACCTGAAACTGTTCCATAGGCTGGTATAGTCTTATAAATCTAAATAGTAAAGTAAAAAAAGTATTATGTCTGGCAGTTCTTTTTAGCTGTAATAGACATTTATAGTTACGAGTACAATGGATATTTTTAGCCATCACTTTACCTTCACCTCCATTAATGATAATAAAAAACAGTTCTACAGCCATTCCCTAGTTTTGTTTTAATTGTAGAAATCTTAGTTTAATATGTAAAATTTCATTATAAGATCTTACGGCTCTTGTTCAGAAAGGCTTTTCTTCCTCTTTGTGCAACTAAGTCCTTTGTAGAGTTCATGCATAAACACTTCTGTGTACTTCAAGATTTGTGAATTGATCTTTTGGTTTTTTCTACTACTACTACTATTAATATTATTATTATTGTTATATCGTTTTGTTTTGTTTTACTTAATTTTATTTTTAGCTGCTCATGGTTCTACATGTAAGTACTTCCAAAGTGAGTAAAGTTGCTGAGATGGGTATCTCATTCAGAGAAAGTAAGTAGACTTAATGCATGCATAACTTGATTCAATAATCATGACGCTCTACACTGGCACAGCTTTCCTCGTGCCCTCTTCCTCACCTTCCTTCAACATATACTGTGGCACATCCTGAAAGAGAAGTCTCCCACTACCACTCCCTTGATATTGATATAAAGGCAGCTTCACATCCACCCAGATTCTTCCCTTTCCTCAGTAACCATGAAAACACAACATCCATCTTTTCCTCTCTGACTGTGTCTTTGGACATTAAGCCAGGTAAGAGTATGAGCTATAAATTGAAGTGAATTATACAGCTGGGTAAATAAAGTGGGATGAAAGGGAGAAAAAGGGAAATGTGTTTCCTATCACAGAGTTTAAAAAACAGACTTGGCACACAAGGGGAAAAAACAAAACAGGAAACAAGTTTCTACATATAAATTAAACTTTTTCACCCTCAAACTTTTTAGATAGCCCAGGAGTAATAAGTACGTGTGTTTCTTGGACCAGCAAAGCAAGCATTCCAACACTAAATGGCTTCCTGTTCAACACGTTCAAAGCCAGAGACTGTTTTTGGGGGTTGGTTAGAAATATGTGTGAAGTATGCACTTTTACTTCAGGCCAAATAAAATGTTTTTAATCTCCCTCCCATCCCCCTACCCCCCCAAAAAAAGAAAAAGAAAAAAAGTCAAAAAAGGAAAATGTGACCCAAGTTTTTTCTTTCACTGAGGAAGTTCAATGATTAGCCTTCAGTTAATGTGCAAATATTCTCACTTCCATGTAAAGATACTTAAAAGGCAACTGGTCAATGTCATTCTACACTGGCATTTGATGCTGTTGAACTATAATGAGTAGGTGCACACAGGAGCAGAAGAACTTGGCCCCGTGCAAAGACAGGAAAACAGCAAATATTTTAGGGTGTGAAATGTGTTGCAGCATTTTCCCCCATTAGTGTCAAAGCTATAATTCACAAATTTTTGATCCATTTTCTTCTTCTACCACATCAGCCTCAAATATTATTTGGTACTACATCTTGTTTGCCCATAGATCTTTAGGTTTTTGGTTGCCTTTTTTTTTTTTTTTTCAGGTTTACAACATTTGATTACATGGCCAAAAGTAAAAGTAAGGCACACATGGGAAAAAAACACGGAGTACCATATGCCATGGACGTGTCAATGTGAGGGGGTTTTCTAGTTCCTCAGTGAAGCCACAGGGTACTTTTTGCAAAAATAAAAAAAAAACAACACAAAAAACCAACAAGCCAGAAAAGTACACCTTTTCTTTTCTCCTTACAGCTGGCAGGCAATAGGTACGTCTAACTAACCTAGACCTCAGTTTGTCCCTTTCTATAATTTCACTAATTACTGCTTCTAGCAACATATTTTCTGCCAGCTCCAAGGAAACAGAAGCCATGTAAGTGGTAGCCAACTATTTTCTTTTAGTATTTTTCTCATTCCAGTGTTTTTGAGCAAACTGAGGTTCTAAACACTGTTCTGTTTCAATATTTGAAGAATGCTATGTACTGAGTACTCTCCAGGCTGGTATGTTGTTGTGAGGCATCAGTCTTGTCTGTTGCTCTCGTCCCACCTTGAATGAACTGAGCTGCATACTTTGTTTTTGCTCTTTCTGCCTGATTTTTACAAAAACCCAACCAGCTAAGAAAACAACAAAACCCCTTTCCCCCCACTGCTAGGTCCTTATGAACATTTAAGTTTGGGTTTTCACTTGAGGAAAATGAGTCCTAGGCAGAGTCTCAAGTCTCCCCTAAATCAGTAAAATTCGACTTGTGCTAATTTGCACCAGAATAAGCCAGGGTTTTGTTTAGGCCCTGCCAAATATAGTACTATTTTCAGGGGTTCTGCTGAAGTTAATAAACTTAAATAAATAAATAAACTTAGTAAAGTTAGTGGAAGTTAATAATGCTAGATAGAATTCACTGACGACTCATCCCTGGACCTCTACGTACTTCAACATCATACCATACTTGATATCCAGAGCTATTCCTGGGAGTGGGGAGGGCAGCAGGAGAGACTGGTAAAGAATAAGTTTCCTTCCTTGAAAGTCCAGCTTTCCCAAGAAGAATTGCAAGATTTCAGTTTCTACTGATTCTGTGGCAGCTGCTCAGTGAGGTTCTTCTGCTACTGCCCTGGGGCACTTGAATTCAATTTCAGTTCAACTCCATTGTCTTCTACCCTTCAGACTCCTTCTTTCCCACAAACCCATTTTCCCATATTCCCAAAATAAAACCACTGTGTTTGTTTGTTATTCTGAACCTTGCAACTTCCTTTCCCTGATCTTCACCATTAACACTTTAGAGTTTCTTTTCTTGTTTCTTCTCATCTTATATAATATTTCTATATACCAGTAATTTTTCTGGTGTGTTAAATCAGCCACTGGCAAACTAATATGAATTCGTAGGAAGGGGAATGGGTTTAAATATGTCCTATGGAAACTTCAAGGTCCAAACTTTCTGTACAGTCATGTTGGCCAAACTTCAGGCTCACAGCAATAATCAGTATCAACAGATCATAATCCAAGATCATACACTTTGATATAACTAATATGTTTCTTGTAACTCAGCCTGTTCTTCTAAAATTGAAACTCAAACCTTTCATTTGCAACAAGAGAAAAGAAAGATCTGAGAAATATTATGAAGAAGCACACGAATTTTTTGTATGAGCTGTAACAATTACTCCTGGGCTGTCCACATACACACTTTTGAGGGAGGACAAAAATGAAGCAAGAAAAAAGATGAAGAAAAAGAGAAATATAGAGTTGGAGAGAGACAGAATAAAGGAGAGGAAGGAAGGAAGGAAGGAAGGAAGGAAGGAAGGAAGGAAGGAAGGAAGGAAGGAAGGAAGGAAGGAAGGAAGGAAGGAAGGAAGGAAGGAAGGAAGGAAGGAAGGAAGGAAGGAAGGAAGGAAGGAAGGAAGGAAGGAAGGAAGGAAGGAAGGAAGGAAGGAAGGAAGGAAGGAAGGAAGGAAGGAAGGAAGGAAGGAAGGAAGGAAGGAAGGAAGGAAGGAAGGAAGGAAGGAAGGAAGGAAGGAAGGAAGGAAGGAAGGAAGGAAGGAAGGAAGGAAGAAAGAAAGGAAGAAAGGAAGAAAGAAAGAAAGAAAGAAAGAAAGGAAGAAAGAAAGAAAGAAAGAAAGAAAGAAAGAAAGAAAGAAAGAAAGAAAGAAAGAAAGAAAGAAAGAAAGAAAGAAAGAAAGAAAGAAAGAAAGATGTGGTTGAGAACAGAAAGCCAGCTAAAACTGGAAAAGAAAATGAATGCAAAAAATAATATTTCAAGGAGAATTTATGGTAGTTTAAATCCCTATTTCTTTTGCCAGATAGAGAAATCCTAAGCCTGTTACATGATCTTAAACATCTTTCCAAGTGCTTCAGTGAATCACTGCCATTACCAATATGGGCAGAAATTTACTATATCAGCTTCCCAGACACTGAACACAGTGTTGGCAGAGCTGATAGGTATTAACTCAGTGAGTCAGATAGGGTGTTCTTTTTTTATCTTCAAGGCACACAGGAGCAGCTCCAGCCATGTTGTCCCTGCAGCTGCTGCCGAAAGCTGGCTGGCCAGTGTGATGAGGCTGGAACTGCTGATGACTGGTACGGCAAGACTTGCATGGTAAGTTCAAGCTGTTCCAGAAGGCAATGAGACTATTACTGACATCCTGGAGTAGTTCCATAAGGTCGTGTCAGTCATATTCAGGAATCTAAGAAAACCCTAACAAATTGATAGCAATACTATTGCTATCATTATAATGATACATGGTTTCAGGCATCATTATCTTGGTTGATAATATTTGTCAGTCTCACAAAGCTCCCTCACTGGAGCTTTGTACCTGTGTCATTATTTACTGTGGAAAATTTCATGTTTAACTTTTTTCTTGCCCAGTCCTAGCATTCACCCCTTTCAGATACAGATGCCTAAACAAAGTTGTTTTGTTTTGTGGAAGCAAAGTCTCTACATTACTCTTTACTTAATGGGAATCTATTTTTTTTGTTGGCAGGAAGGCTTTTGACTATTTTCTGTACTTCTCCTAAAGAAATAGCTATGGTTGAAGATGGTCAGGGTAGAAGACAGTAAAGAGTACACTCTGCACTCTGTAGAAACACAGCATGAGAGCAACCGGAAGGTGCTTTGAAGCAGTTGCATGTGCTGTGGAGATATTATGTGGTTGACTTCTGCCAAATGGATTCAGTGGATGAAGTAACAGCCAAAGTCTCAAGTTGCTCTTCAGGAGACAGAAGATTTTGTTTTCTCTGATTTTTCCATTATTTTCTAGTTTCAGCATTCCATCATTTGAATCATTTAAGAAGTCTGAATTTCAAAACCAAATACTCACTGAGAAAGTTAGGCAATGCTGACCTATAGCTAGGAAACAGCAGCCATTTCTTCCAGATGAATGCATCACTCTGTGCATACTTCTCCTTGTACTTTCCCTCAGGCACAGTTGGCCACGGGACAAAAAAGAATGCCAGGGAGATGGGTGCAAACCTACCTACCAGAGTGCACCCCATCTCTGCCTCCATACTGCATTACCCTGAAGAAATCTCCTGTGAGTAACCCCAAAGCATCAAACCTACAGGGCTTATTAGAATTTAGTAGAAGGGACTTTGGTCTTTTTTTTTCAACAGTGCTTGGGTTCATCCTGTTGGTCTGTACCATTTTGAACAAGGATATTGAGGACCAAGGGCTGTATTCATTAAGTGATTTTGACAGTCTTATTTATATAGCAATTGCTTTTTCAACAGAGTCACAACCATCACATTTCTGATGAACAACCAGATGGGTACCAATTCACGTCAGGGAGATCAGGGGTGCTGTCCCAGACTGTCTAAATACAAGTTTCTAGCTATTTCCAGCTTACAAAAATTCCAGGGTCTTTTGCAGCTCACCAGATTAAAGGCTGCAAGTCTTGACAGTGCGACTTCAGGTTTCCTTGAGTGCTATACTGCAAGAACAGCCAGCAGGAAGTCAGCAACAGACTAACAGGAAATAAATTGCAACTCCCACAGGAATTTCTTTCCTAGTCTGCATAGATTACTGATGCACTAGTGTAGCTTTAAAAAGCAGTTGCTTGACTGGTATCCACTGGTAGATGTCAAGGTTCTGGGTGCAAGGACTGCTCCATCTGCACCTGACGGTGCTCTTCTGCCTGCAGTGCTCCTCTTCCCCTTAGTGTCTTGATGGGAGATTGAACCAAATTTGAGTGCAATGCCAGTCTAGGTGGTTGATTTTAAGTGATACTTACTCTTTATTAGCAGCAAAGCCTTTTCAGGACCCATACACATTGTAAACCAGCAAGTCTCCCTTACTTCCTGGCTCTCAGTCAGTATGTACACATACACACACACACACACACACACACACATGTGAATGAGCCCAAATTGATCAAATTAATTTTGGGAGTGCCCAAACGTCACTGAGTGTGCTGGAAGATGGCATCAATGCAAGGCTGGTACCATGACTGTTACTACATTTGAATGCTGCCATCACTAGAGAAATGCTCTAACCTGGTAATTCAGGAATGGGAACTAAATCATTTTAGCCAGCTTGTTATCAAGACACCGTGTATTCACTGTAGACTAGCTCATCAGCATCTTGTCACAAAACAGGGACTGGAGATTTGCTCTTTCTTAGTGGTGCTTGACAGTCCATGATTCCTTCTGAACCATATAGAGCAGTGCTGTCAAAAGACATCAAAGGTGGGAAGATGCAAACAGGAGCAAGTAAGAGGGAAAAAGCCCCCAGAAGCTGACCCTTTGGTTATACTGGGTGTCCTTTTCCTTTTCTTTTTCTTTTTGTGCATTTAGAAAGTGGCCATTTTGCAAATAGATTAAAATACATG
The DNA here is from genome assembly GCF_036417665.1 of Passer domesticus. Classification (NCBI taxonomy): domain Eukaryota; kingdom Metazoa; phylum Chordata; class Aves; order Passeriformes; family Passeridae; genus Passer; species Passer domesticus. Next base: position 55,578,934 of record NC_087476.1, read on the forward strand.
CACAAGAGCTGGGAACATCTTGTACACAGATGTGAGTCAGTACTTGGCAGGTGGCTAACGGGAGTCAGATTTCCCAGACAATAATTACATTTTCAAAATAAGAATTAAAGAGACAAGAAAAAAGGACGTATTCCCATTAGCTGAGAGTGTGAGCTCTGAAGTGAAATTATCCTTTCTTTCCACATAATTTATTCTACATCACTTCAGAGGTTGCTTGCATAAAACATCCAGGAATGATAAGCTGAATCTTTCAAGGACTTCACTTTCTAAATGGGTACAGGTTAAATGACTACTTGTTTTGCTCCTCCAAGCTGTCCAGCCATTTCTGGTCTAAAAACTGTAAAGACATGACAACAATATAATATAGTGTTCAAAAATGTCACAATAGGACCCAAATATCAGTGTAGTTAGTCAAGGAGAACTGCATGTGGCACACCATTTGTTTTATTGTTACTGTGGATCAGAAAAACTTTTCCATAGCAAGATTTCCATATCAAATTGAGGACTATGAATTCAAGCACGTCTGCCACTTCTGTGGAAAACAACATCCAGCATCTTCTTAGCCTTGCAGGATCATGACTTGGGCTTACAATGCATTTCCCAATTTCATCATAAAGAGACAAATGTGGCCAAAACCATTGATTGTAGGTGGGTTGTGATTCTGTTAACTGCAATTTGACTTTTAATTGCTATCAATTTTAATATTTGGTTACTCTGTTAGAGTCAGTTTTATTAATATGTCTGAAAACTCTCTTTTCAAAATCAGTACTTGAGAAGATGCTTGCCTTTGGTAGAAAATCTGCCTGTCTGTCTGTCTGTCTACATACCTATCTCTTTATCTACTATCCTACATGGAAAAGTAGAATGCCAGTAGTCAGAATAAATTAGTTTTGGGACAGAAGTATACTTGAAAGTTTGTGTTCAAATTTCCTGATGTAATGGCACACTCTGGTTGTTGTAATGAAACAGATCTCCTCTCCAGGTAGGGAGATTGTGTTGTGCCCTGGAAAATGTGTTTAACCAGAGAACTCTGCCTAAAGAGGGAATTAAGAGCATAAAGTCCCTCCAGCATGCTGGTATTATGTTGCCATGTTTTCAGTGGAGTATTATAATATTTAATGTAAAAAAAATTTTGCTTTCTTCTTCAACCCCAGTTCTCAAGGCAGCTCTAGGTACTTTTCCTGTTTTTTTGTTTGCTTAATGCAGGATAAGGGGTAGGCCATGGAAAAGTTTGGTCAGTATAGTGCTGGATTTTCTCAGAAGCTGCATCTGAGAAAGTGTGAGCCACAGGAACAATATTAGGCTACACATCCTTCACAGGATTTTTTAAGCTTCTAGCTGCAGTTTGTCCAGGATGTTGTAATATTTTTCTGTAATATTGTCCTTTAACATGCATATATCAGTCCAAAGAAAGATGAGTGAGTAGAAACTACATCTTCATGAGAGCCAGATATCACCACAAAACCAGTGGGGTGTTATGCTTTCCAAGTCACAGAAGTGCCCTACCATGAGATGGGTCAATAGCTCAGAACAGGATATATTTTTATTCATTTTAATAGGAGAAAAGGGGATTTAGTGAGACAGAAAGTGCAGAAACTAGCAGACAGATTGTATAAAACCAAAACAAAACAAACTTGTAAAAGTACTTTGCTTTTACAAATATTTTAAAATATTGCCTGCCATGTGTTATGGTACTTGAAGACTAAAACAAAGAAATTTTTTTGTATCCTCAGCTTCCTTTTTCTAAGCAAATTCCTGGGGATACTTACCACACTACAACTTCCAGTTTTTTCCCATGACTGAAAGCTTCCAGGTTACCCACCCACTGTTAAAGGAAGTGCTTGTCTTGGCAGAAACATCCTTGTCAGTCCAGTCCTGACTGGGGCCAATGGGAAACTTCTGGTTGTCCAAAATACAGCTGGGCTGAGTTCTAAGCTAACTTCCTGAGGCTCATGAAGATGTGGAAATTCTCAAGCACAAACTTGTTTTTGGAGTCATTGTGTGCATGACAGATATCATAAGAAACAAATTTGGGCTGCAGCTTGGACATACCCAAGGAAAAGGGGCAGCCCTTCTACATCTGGTCCTCAAGGCTCCTCATGTGGTCTGTGAGAACAGCTTCCTGAGGTGGTGACTTCATCCTGCCCAGGGAAAATACACTCAGGGTTCACTGGTAGCCTGTGGAAAGATTCCAGAATCACAGATTGGGTCAGGTGGAAGTGGGCCATCTTGTCCAGCTTCCCTGCTCAGTCAGGGTCATGCTGCAGCACACGACACAGAACTGTGTCCAGGAAGTTCTTGAATATTTCCAGTGGGAGAGACTCCACTCACAAGAGAGATGTTCCAGTCCTTGTTGGCCTCTGCTGGACCAGCTCCAGGGGCTCCATGTCTCTCTTGCACTGAGGAGCCTCCAGGTGTGGCCTCACCAGGGCTGACTATAGGGGCAGGATCCCCTCCCTTGTCCTGCTGGCAGTGGTTTTCCTAATGCATCCTAAGGTTCTGTTGGCCTTCTTGGCCACAAGGGCACACTGCTGGCTCATGGACACTCCTTCACCACTGCTGCTTTCCAGCAGGTTGGCCCCCAGCACTGAGACCAACTTGGCAGTGAGGGTCTGTTGCTTATTTGCTTTTGGCCTTTCTGTGGATGCAAGATCTTCAACAGGAATACATGCTTCTTGACCTGAAGTAGTATCTCTGTTTCTGGGCTCCAGATACAAAAAGACTTAATATAAAAGGTGTGTTATAAAAAGAACAAAATATTGACCTGTTCCTGTGGTGAGTGGGCGTGAGCAGGCTCAAAGTGCTGTGCTGTTACTTTTCCTGATCCCTGAGTAGAGATCACTGTTCCTAAAAACAAACCAACAAACAAACAAGAAGCTAATTTAAAGCATTTCAAATCTAGTTATTTCTGAGCTGCAGAAGAATGAACACCAACTAGTTCTGTATTAGGAGTATGATATCCAGTTCTGATTTTAAGTCATAGCTTACACTTTCATGGACATTTAGGGTAAGATTTATCCTGCCCTAGTTCTCAACAAGTTACTTCATCCTAATAGAATTGCCGAGTTCATGGGAAGTCTGCTTTCAGATGTCCTTGAAGAATTTCTTAGCTTTTGGAAAACTTGTTTTCCACAGCTCTATTAAAGGGGAAACCTTATGCAATGAGGAACCCACACTGGGCCAGAAAGAGAGGGAGAGGGAGCATGACACTGAAGGGTTAGCAGGCCGCAGTTTCTATATTTTACCCAATGTTTGCATAAAGTGACTCACTCTTCTTTTGGCATCAAGCAAAATCTTGGGGTGAGCAGGTACCAAAGCTCAGCCTGTGCCATCTGACTTGCTCCTGAGCAGCTGTGAGTGATGGAGTACACATGGTTTGGTGTTCAATTCTCAGGTGCCCGGCTCTGCTGAGGCCTGGTATAAGGCAACTGCAGATCTAAGCTTTTGAGCACAGCCAGAAAAATCTAGTGTTGCAACAATACCTGTACTTCAAAAGCTTAGCTTTGCTTTTGTACCTAATGTCCACTCTGATCCATGCACACTGCATGTGTCCTGTGTCTTAGTATTCACCCATGTGTATTTCTTTATTTCCAACCTTTCGACTCTTGCTCCCTTAAGGATTATTTTTATTTAGACCTATAGCCTTTAGCATGCAAATATTTTTGGCTGGACTGAGTTCTGTATCAAAATGTCTTTTTGTACAAAATTTGTAATTCTCTCTAAGATCTCTTCCCCTTCAGTGGTCACTTGAAGGGTAAAATATCTACTAGTATCAAATGCAGTTTTGATAATGGGGTACTGGTGCAGAATAAACACTTCTCCACAGCATTTGTGTACTTCAAACTGTTCCTCATTAATACAGTTTATTCTAAATTGAGCATAAGGTTGTAACTGGAGACCATTTCACTAGTGTCTATTAATATTGGGTCAGATTCTACAGCACTGGCTACATCAAAAAAGTCCTTACTTGCACCAGCAAGTTCTGTTTAAAGTGATGGTAATTTAATTCCTTTTTGACTGCCTAATCTGGCCCACTTTTAGGGATGCAACAACATATTTTACAGCATTAGTAAGATGATAAAAAAACTTTACAGAAAAAAATTTAAGCTCTTGAAGAAAGTGATAACTGATGTCATAAGTATCATTCTTTCCAAATCCTTCTTATAGAAGTGTAGAATGGTGATCTTCTGCTGTCCTGATTGCCAGTATTTTCAGTTTCACACATCTTTTTCAAGGGGTTATAACCTTTCTAACAGTAGTTTGAGCAGAAGGTTGTTGTAAAAGTGTCTTTTCCTATCTTGGAAGAGTGATATTTGATTTAAATTGAAAAATTAAATAGCTGTTAATATTTTTTAGGTACATTTCTGAGACATTTGTTCATGTATTAAAGTGACATGTGCAAGCAGTTAGCAAAATGTTGACTTTAAAAAGAAGGAAGCATAGAGTACAGAAGGACAAACAGTATTTTTTCCCACCCCTTTAACTATTGTAAGAAATCTGTTTTTAGCAGTGATATGTGTTGTGTCAACACCACAGAAGGGCTTGAGTCCTGTGTAAATGGAGGCATCTGCTATACCTCTTTCAAAAGACCTGGCACTCTCCATTTCTGTTGAATGGAGGGCTCTCAGCCCCTCTCCTGGGGTCCCACATAAAGCCAAGAGTTAATCACACATCCTGAAAGACACACTGCTGCACTGCTCCATTCTGACAACCATCGTGTGTCTGCGGTCCCTGTGTTCCCACCTAGTCTTCTCTCAGTGCTGTGCTTTCATTTACATCTTGCTTGTATTTTTTTTTTCTGCATTGTATTTGTAAAAAGGGAAAAATATCCCCTTTTCATTGTCTTGCCAAACCAATTATACCAATCTAACTTACCTTCTGTGCAAATTTTTTAGCACTCCTGATCTTTTGAGAGGTTTTCTTGTACTTCACCTTCACTTGAATATTGGTCATTATACCTGTTCACAATAAATTCAGAATCTTGCTTGTCCACATTGGGAAAGGATGCTTTATTAAAACTTCTGCTGCCCTTAGTCTTATCACGCTAACATTTTCATGGTAAGAATCTGGAGTGAAATTTATCATCTCTCAACTTGAAAACACTATTTCTTGTCTTATCCTTTTCCACACACTGTGTGCTTAGGGATGTCATCTCCTGTGACCAGAATTTATATTCACCTCACTTAGACACTGCCACTTGAAAGCTGACATCTAGTCCATGCTATCTCTCTAGAGTAGGGCTCTAACCAAAGCAAGGCAATTCAGTTCACTGATCTGAAGCTGGAAAGGCTGGTGGCTAGAAGTAATGGTTTCTTTCCTTTGACTACAGAAGGATCCAGAGGGGCTGACTTGACCACAGAGCACTTTGTGATGGTTATGTGATATGAGTCCTACTCCATTATTAGCATGGTAACAAGCACACATATTCAAGTATATTCATAGTCAAATATATTAGAGATACAATGATGCAAAAAGGCTCAAGGGAAGAGATAATGCTGTATGTTACCAATTCCATTTATAAGAAAGAGGGGGCATACCTAAAGCTGCCAGTTACAATGCATTAGCTGTTGCTAATAATAAACGCTTTGCTAAGAGCTCTCTGTGCTAAAAAAAGGTGAGGAGCAAAGAAACTCCTCACAATTTAAGTAGAGAGTGGAAAACATAAATAAAAAATTTCCCTTAGAGTTCAAAATGGTTTATTAAGACTTTTAAAATTAAATAATCCAGAGATGTATAGCAAAAATTGCAACTGTGGCCTAAAGAAGGAGCTAATGTTAGTCTTCTTTCAGCAACTCTATTCAAAGTTCATGATCTGCCAAGATTTCCTAACCTTATCAGGAGAACTTCAAAGAAAATGTCTGAGAGTGGGTGTCACCAGGGAAAAAGAAATAAACAGGGGCTAGCATAACTATAAAATTCAGCATGTGAAAAGGTTCTCGGCAGAGAGTCAAAATGACAAGAACAAATACACAAGAGGGCAGAACTCTGTCTGCCAGGAGTTACAGCAGTATTGCATATCACTTGTGTTCCTGCTTATGGTAACATTGTGCTAGTACAGCTCACTTGATCTTTCTGGATCTAGTCCTGACTTTCAGTGATGTGAAAGCAGAATCATCCACATGTACCTCTTTTACTTCTCCTTTGAACTAAGAGCTGAGGAAAGTGGAAACTTCTTGTGAGTGTTGATATTATACCTTACAGAAGGTTGGGCTGAGAAGCAGGAGTTGAATATCTTTGTATATATTCTTCTGTTACACAAGAAATTATTTCTGAATGCAATCAAAACATTGGTCCTGGATCCTATTGCACTAAACAGTGGTGTTAAGGGCTCTCTTAAAGCCAGATGAGCAAAAGTAATGAAAACACTAGTCAAAGTTCAAAGCCAGATGTCTTGCTTCTGATGGGAAAATGAATCAGATGCTCCAAATCTCGTCTGTCTCTGATTCTGACTTTAGGGACTCAATATATTATTCAAGATATTTTAAAACCCTTCAGTTGAATAAATATTGCATATTTAAGTGTGGATTAACTTCTTCTGTGAAATTATTAAAATGTATTAGAAAAAGATACAAGCATAAGGACTATTTTTCCATTTCTGCGTTTGTTTCAGTGCTGATGAATAATAGTGCCTGGCTAGTAGCAGTCATAATTGCTTCTACAACCACAGCTATGGAAAAGAAACATCTTGAGAAAAAGCAGCTGTATCACCCTTAATATAAGGAAGAAATCTGAATACTTGAAAGCCTTTTAATTTACAGTCTCACACAAGCAATACCAGCCTCCCATAATTAGCACACCTTCCTAGATGAGATGTAAGACAAATATAAGGAAAAAATATCTGCAGTCCAGGGAGGTTGTTTTTCTTCCTTCTGAGATTTAGAGCAAAAGCCCAACTGGGCTATTTGTTGGTATCCTGAACAATTATTATTCTCCAAGTCTCATTAAAACAAAAGAAAACAAAACAAAACCCCTGCCTTTGTCTCGGGTCATTCCAGAACATTTGCCCTCTGCTGTAATGTATCCAGGCAGGAAATGTTTTTCTTCTTTTAAAATGAACAGTGCAAGGATATTGTGAAGAATTCATGTAGGATAATATGCTATCAGCACCCTCCAGTTGTTTGTTATGGCCATTTTCAGCTCAAATGGGGACGCTGAGTTTGCTTGAATTCTCACGGTTCTGGCAAAGTCATCTCTGTGTGACAACAAAAAACGCAACAATCACTTCCTAAAAAGTTTCAGAGAATTATTTTTCTCAGACTTATCTCACTGTTTAATTCCACTGCTGAGAAGAAATACAGTTTTACAACAGACTTGCCCCTTTACTGTATATTTGTCAGTGGTAACTGTAGAGTTTTACCTTCTCACATGTTTGCTTCTCTCTGGAGGAGATAATAAAGTGGACATGCTCTCCTGTGTCCTGCGGATGGATGTGGCCCATGCTTAAAGTCATTCCAAAACAACAACTGCCGTCATGGCTAGAAGCCTTTTGTATAAAAAAAGCCTTGTTTTGCTGGAGGCAGCAGACTTCGTAGGGGTATGGCATGCCAGAGATGCACAGGAATGTGAGGCTACTTCATAAGCACAATTTCCAATCTCAGGATGTTTCTCCACAGCAGTTCTCTGTTATAAACTTAATGTGGTTGTTTTATGCAGAAAGCTTTATGTTCTGAAGACCAGCCATGATGCCACTTAGGCAAGGATGGTTTCTCTCTCAGTTCAGTCTCAAGACCAGGAGCAGAGCAAGGGTAAGCCTCCTTGTTGCCCAGAGAAAAAGGAGAGAATTGACAGCAGTGGAAACCTTCTCAAACTTCCTCAGACATTTTCGCAGAGAAAGCAGTTCTCAGGGTATTTAAGTGTTAGTGGTGTTGGCTGCTTGGTTACTTTATTGCCCAATTTGTGGCAATTCTCCTCTATGCATATTTTGCACATGTCCACAAGGAAGAGCATTTATAATTGCACCCAGAACAGAAAGCAAAGCTCATTTTCTAACTGTGGATGCCAGCTGGCAAGTACAGGGCTTGTTTTCTTTCTAAAACATAGACTTTCTTTTTAGCCTTAGCAGCTACCTCCCACTTCCTCTCAAAATATGTGTTTGATGCTTGGTAAAGATCACTGTGGTGATATTACTGAGGAGAGGAAAAAGGTAGGAGGATGGTCAGGATGATAGCCACAAATTTAGGAAACCTAAATTAAAATTTCTGTCACATACTTCCTGTGTTATCTTTGACAAATCACTGAGCCACAACAGACTTAGTTTTCCTCAAACTCTGTGCTTCAATTTCACATCTGTCAAACATGAAGCATAGGATTTCTCTAGCATGAGCTTATTTAAATTCTGACTGTGAAGTTTCTGAATATTTGCTCTCATGGGTGCCACATTGCTTTTTAAACTAAGGCTTTTGAAAGGGATAATTAAGATATATAACAAGACGACTTGCTTTTACCTATTTGTTTATTTTCATCATGAGGAAGCTCAAAAATAAATACTGTGGGACTGCAGAAGAGGATTTCTTCATCAGGACCAGATGAACAAGTCCTTGCAACCTTTTTGGGAAAAACTGCTCCTCTGCTGAGTTTTCCAGAAGAATAAGTGTAAAAGAATGGTTGAAATAATAAATTCTTCTGGAAAAAATATGGTTTCCTGTTGAGTAATCCAAGGCTTTATTGTTTCTCAGGGAGCAAAGAGCTGCAGAATCTTAAAAAAAAAAAAAAAAAAAAAAAAAAAAAAAAAAAAAAAAAAAAAAAAGAAAAACCAAAAGAATCAACACACTAGTTAGTACAGACTAACAGACTAATAAAGTAACTGTTAACATGATGTGACATGCCTCTGGAAGTATATTTATTGCCCCAAGAATTCCCAAATGATAATTTTCTGACTAGTTTTGTTTGTTTTGTGTGATTTAGAATCTATTGATATGAAATATAATTTAAAATACATGAGGATGATAAACAGTTTATTTTATTTAAATAATTATTTTACTTTCTTCTTGCCAAGTACCTATGCAAATCTATTGAGCAACTGATAAATAAAAGTCTCAGTCCTGGGCCCACTGAGGTAGGAAAGAAAATTATTGCCTGTAGTCAGAGTTAAGACAGTGGGCTTTTACAAATAACCAAACACACCCAAGCACTGAGGTCAGGGGTCTTTTTGAGTGAACCAGCACAAGGATCAGATGTCAATTATGTAATGTAAGTGCATTGCTGTTGTGGGACAGTTGTCTGTGATCTAGGGCTGAAGGTAAGGGCTACAGAGGCCAGCACCAACAAAGTGCGAGCAGCAGGACAGAACCCGCTCAAAATTTCCCATAGCTTGACTCAAGCTCCTCAACATCCTCTGGAAAGAGAAATAATTTTTCAAGAGGACAAGTTAATCTTCAGTTGATTGCCTTAAAAAATGAATTTTCAGTTTTGTTAGTGCAGTGCAGCAATGAACCCTTTTGCAGCGGTGAACATCTTCAGAGTGATGCCTATTTCCCACCCACCGATACCACCTGCAAAGTTTTTACTGAGCTACTGAAGTGAGAAAACTGATGAAACTTATTTTAATCAATTATTTTCTTCCCAAGCCTTAATGTTGTTAACTTTAGGAAGTAGTTGAAATGGTAGCATGAACAGTAGACAACAGTTACAGGTTTTAATCTATGCAAATGGGGGGAGGAACCCTTTCTCGTCTTTTAAGAAACAGAAGGGATTAATCTAAAATGGTATACTTAATTACCCAAATCATGCCTTCTTCAGTGAAAAGCAATGAAAATGAGAGCCTGTGATTATTTCTATATTTCTGAAATAAAATGTTGATGCCATTAGCTAAGCAATACTTTAGTGACAGTTTGAAACAGAAGTCTCCAATAGACTTGCAATATAGATTTTAAGGGTTCATTATTCTTGGTTTGTTTTATGCCAGTTGAACATTAAAACCAGATTTTCTGAGGCTTAGGAGGCATGCATCCTTTACATGAAGGCTAATCCTCAAACAAACATGCCTTCAACAATTACTTAGTTCACTCTATATGCATAGCAAGGAATTCAAGTCACAGAATCCTCATAAGATGCTTATTTTAAAGTACTATAATTTCCCTGCTTATCCTGTACTTCTCTAATTCAATGAAAAACCGATTATTACATAGGCATAAGAAATGTTTCTAATTTGGCTTTTTCCAGATCTCCTCTTAGCAGACATTACTTTCCCACAGATTGCCCCAGTTTAATATAGAAACTGCATAAATAAGGTGTCAGAAAAAAAAAAAAGCTGGAAACAAAAAGAGCACCTCTTTGGATCCTAAGGAGAACAACTACATGTGAAGAGATACATGGTTTGTGAAAGACATAATTCTATCCTGAGACTAGTGACAATTGATTGAAGCCTAAAAGGTTCAGAGTGGCCTTTCCAAAGACCGGAGGCAGATTAAAAATATGTCTAGTGTCATGTCAGGGAAAATGTTCTAGTACAGATTCATTCAAGGACTCACAAACAACTGTAGCCATTTAAATTAGTTGTGTCAAAACAAGTCTTGCTACAAATTTTCTTAACATTGGAAGACAAAAGGAGATTAAAAAATCCAGATCTCAATTTTGTAGCTCAGTCAACCTTCTCCATTTTCTAAGTCGTGGGTGAAAAGTGCTCTCAGGTAGAAACCCTGTAAAAACAGGTGATGTCATCTTAAAATAAAAACTTGCTATTCTAGCTTAATTTAATTTTGAATTCTTGCCTTTAACACAAAATTCAACTAAAATTAAGATTTGATAAAGTAAAGAATTTAGTCAACAAAATCCTTAGAAGAACATCTATCCTTCCCTCATTCTAATTCCAGTAATTTTGTGGGATGGAGTTTTCCCTCTCTCATTGTCATATCTGTGCAATGCTGGTCATTTTAATCTCAATGATTTATGCTTTTTCTGAAAAGATGAGATATTTATGTAGACAATATATATTCAGCTGTGCTTTTATTATTTCAAATATATTTATATATTGACATCTTTGAGCATAAATTTATAGATATGGCAGATTCTTCCTGGCAGTTGTAAGGCTTTCAATTCCTACTCAGCTCTATGTCTAAATAGAGAGAAAGGTAGCTATTGCTATATGGTAATAAGGTAATTATTGCTATATGGTATATATTGGAAGGTAATTATTGCTATATTGTCTTCTGTCATCTCTTCTGTACCATCTACACAGGTATTCAATATGGAAGTAATTATTTTTGTTTTCATTTTCATATCTTTTGATTACTTTAGCTGTAGAAATATCCTTGTATGTAGGAGGGGAAGACCACAGCATTCTGCACAGCATTGCACTGTTAAAGAGCTGCATGAAGGTAGAAAGGAGTCTGCTTGCAGGGCCACTGTGTGAGTTGCCCCAGCAGGGTTTGGTAGAATCCATCTGACTGTACTGCCTGTAAAACCTGTTAAGAAAGTGGTAGAAAAGTGCCTAGAGGGTAACCCTAGAGCTAACCTTTTGAGATTCACAGATATTGTTGCCAAGAAATTGCAGAACCTGAAGCTTTTTTAAAGCCAGGGAATGAATTCCTGGTTTTCTTTAAGGCAGCAAGGATTTTGCTAGTGATGCTACCAGGTATATCTGTTCAGGTGAGATGCAGGGCTCTTCCTTCCAGCAAACATTTGGGTATCAACAAGTCTAAAGAAGAACATTTTTTCTCATCTAGGGGAATGTAAGAACTCTTCACAGGATGTGGGGCTAGAGACAAAAAAAAAAAAAAAAAAAAACAAATCAAAACTTCCCCTAGACTATTTGCAGTCATCTGTAGTTATGCTGCAGATCAAGAAAAATGACATAACATTTTTTGCCTGTCAGTTTTACTACAGAGGATCACAGGCTTAGCCTACAGTAAACTATCTCACTTTGCCTTTCTTTCTTTTTCCTTTCCTCCCAGAATAGCCCAAACCCGAGGTTCTCCAAACCAGGTTACTTCACAGGGCATTTTTTTACCCATTCCCCTGAGCCAAACAGCAGGTGTAGCACAAGGCTGAGAGTAAGCCTCTGGGCAAAATGCTCATGGTCAAGCTGGACCTCCTTTGCACAGATGACAGATGCATGCTTCCTCTGAGGCTGTCCCTGCCATGGGAAGGTCTGGGCTCTCCAAGTGGTGTGTGTGTACAGCTGCTCATAGGAAGTAGAGGAATAGACCTTTCTTGTAAGCAAGTTGTCCTACTCGCCCTGAATTTGAGACTGACTCTTTCTTTTCTGGTAGAATCTAAGACCAGGTGGCTTTTTGCTTCTTGAAAAGCAAGGTTACGTACAGGGCTCATGTGATGATATTAATGATTGATGATTAGTAGAAGGAAATACCAGGCACATGGCCTGTTCTGTAGGGAGTCATCAAGCTAGACATGGTAGCTGTACTTCAAGAAAATGCCTAAGAGCCTAAAGGCTTTCTAATAGCATTAAAAGTTTTATGATCTGGAGTAAGGTAATCAAATCTCATGCTTCAGGGCACATGCTGATCTCCACAGGAACCAGGAAGGCATTTCCCACCATGAGAGCTTTATGCAGTTGTCTGGGTGGTTTCCATCTTTCCCCAGACTGATGGTAAATGGAGCCTGTTGGAAGCAGGACACTTGAACTGCATGGAGTGACCCCCACGTACCTGTATCTCCATGTAGCTCTTAAAGAGCTAAAGATTTTGAATCCTATAGAAATGAATGCATTATGACAGAAAGCTCCTGCAAAATACCTTCAAAGTGAAACTCCAGGCCAGCTTTCAGTCTCTAATAGGTAGGTGCAGTGCTCATTGAATGCACTCTCAGAACAGAGAACAATACTTGGCAAGCTGCTTCTGGTGAGGAAAAATGATTTATGTCATATGTCAAGTGCTCATAAAATGGTGTGGCACTTGTACACAGTGTCTTTTCTCATCTTAGGTATGAGGCTAGTCACTGCATCAAAGCAAAGCACAGTGTTCACAGCATCGTTTTTGTTCTCCAACCCCTAATGCACTGTCATGCCAGCCAGCTTCTCTGTATGCCCATCTGATAAAATCTATGCTGTTTTGGCTGCCTCCTGCTCCTCTTCTACTTTTAATTGTCTCTGTGGCTTTCTTCTTCCCTTTTTTGTTTTTCTTCTCATTGTCTTCTGCCCAGCTGAAGGAAATAATTTGTCATTTGTTATTGAAATTTTTACTTTGAACTGGATAATGTAAAATATTTTAATCTGGAATGAAATATGATGCTACCACTTTGTCATTAGAAAAAAAATTCTCATGGGAACATTTATATAGGCATGTGTATATACACATAATTAACAGTAGCATGGACAAAAACAAACTGCTTCAGCAAGGCAGCATTTACCATCAATCCAAGCCAAGACTTCTTAATTTTTCCTGCTTGGAACACAATGTTTAAGAATGTTTTTCTTATGATGTCACAGTCAATGTCCCTTTTGGGTCCAAAGTTAATATCCCTTTTGACACCTCAGTCAGTATTTTCCCCTAATAATACTCTATATTTTTTGTCATTATTTTTCACAGGCTTGTACAAAGTTGTGATGATGCAGCCAAAGAAGAGTTTTGAAAAGCTACATCTCAGGCATCAAGGTCAAGAAAAACAATTGGCTTCACATATGCTTTGTGAGTTTAATGACCAAAACAACTTGAGTTTTTCTAAAATGGAAGCTAGTCCTCTGTCTGAGAGAAAGAAGACAAAGTAGTCAAATTACTCTGTAATTTTGTTTTTATTTACTAGTTAAAAGGGGCGGAGACACCCCCCCCCCCCCCCCCCCCCCCCCCGTTCAGTGGAAAATATAGAAGTAGCAATTAAATAGGTGCAGAACATAACAGTGTTACAGTTGTCATTCTGCATGGAAGCAGCAGAACAAGGTGAAATAATTCAGAGAAAATACTGAGAAAAATTCAGAGAAAAGCCTCCAGTGTTCATGTTGGGATCTACCCAGAAATGCTGGAACAGACATGCTCTCAAAACTGTGCACATTTGAGGTGAAGCAGGAAAACAAGGAGTGACGGGCAACATGTGTCACACAATGTCACTTGCACCTATTTCTTTAAAGGGGGCCCAAGATGATTTGATACAGCTTTACCCACCCTTGTGAAGCTGTCATGATCTCCTAGGGTTCTTTCCTAGGGTTTGATACAAATGGCAGATTTGAGAAGTCTGAAGATGAGAACTGGATTTTAAGAAGTGGTTTGAGGAAGGGAGAGTGATTAACCTGAAGAGGGCAAATACTAAAGCTGTGACTTGTGATGCAGGAGGGTTGGCCTTGGAGAAAAGGACAAGAACTGTTATCCTCCTGCAGGAAAAGAAGGAAATCCAGTAGACAGATAACAGAATATGGTCAGAATTTTTCTTAATGGTTTTGCTTTTTGTGAACCAGAATGTTTCATTACTAGAAAGCAGTGAAAGCAGAGATTATGAGAAAGACAGCTGCAGATATGTGGGACACAGCTGCAAACAGCTTCTAGAACATGTTTTATTTGCTTCTCTGCTTCAGCAGGAGACCACCTTACACTCAGTGAGAGAGGATAGAAGTGGCCCACAATCATCAGCCAATCAGTCAAACACAACTCTCTAGGCAGAGAAAGGGAGAATGCACAATCTGCAGCTTTTTCAGTGGGTTGGAAGGTAGGTGGAGCAGTGTCTGGGCAGGGAGAGAAGCACGCAGGAGATGTGAGAAGGTGAGTCTGTTCCACCTAGGATGTTTAAGGAGCCAGTTTGTTGCCATTGCAACATCACTTACAAAACACAAGCCCAATCCCTAATGAGCTTATCTTTTAAAATAAGAGAAACCTTTCTTGCCTCAGAGTACTTGTTATGTACTCAGAATGTGCTGTTCTCTTTCCAAAAGCTTTTCATCTTAAAGTGAGTTTTCGCCAACCGGTCTGAGACGGAGCTCTGTGAAACAGCATGGCAAAAGAACAAGGCTGCATGCCATTCAACTTTAATAAGTCATGGGAGAAGATATTGTTTAGCCTTGCAGAGTTTATACTCTCAGATTTATAACTGTAAGTAATTAAAAGGAAGCAAGCCATCTTGGACCTGTCTATGCTCCAGCTCTTACAGGGCCCAGTGTCTCACGTCTGGCATGGCTCAAGGGTCTGTGTCCTTTTTGAAAGAGAAGGTACTAATTGGGTTGGCTGCTCCTTGCCAGTGGTGCAGGCAGCTCTGTGGGCATTGAGGAGAGTTCATGGGGTCTCCAGGCTGGCTAGGGAAAAAGAACTTTGCTAAACTTTTCCCTTCTTACAAAGCAGATTTTTGGACTGTTGCCATCAGAGCAACTTCTGTATTTGGAACTTTTGTACAAAGCATTGGATCCTGAAGATCTGGGCTGGGGAGTGGGTGCACATACAAAGCCACAGCAGAGATGCGGTTCCATGCTGCCTCTGGGAGGCAGGTGTGACCAGAAGCTGGGAGCAGACTGGCGAGGCATGCAGAGGTGGCAAGTCTCCCTAGGAGTCTGGTCTGACTTGTAAAATGTACTAGGAAGGATCCTGGAGGTCCAGACCCAATCTCTATATTCCACTGCATAGTCATTCAGGCTTTCTCAGAGGTGTGTGCTGTCTTTGTGACCCACTGTTTGAGCTCTCTCCATATGATTAACTATAGCCACCAGACCTGTATACTCAAGTGGTCATGAATATTCATTATCAGCTTTAAATTTTTTAAAAAAATTTATTTTAAGAGGATAAAAGTTGCGGTGAAAACTTGTGTCATCTGAGAAGGTGTTTTTCAGTCATTTTGACTGAAAAAGCTTGGGGCAGCACACACTATGCACTGTTACCTAGATTTTAATAAATTCAGAGACAAATACAAAAGACTCCCATTGTTCAAAAGCTGTTCTGTAGCTGAACATATGTGCTGAAGCGCAGTGGAAAAAATACTAGCAAAAGTGCCCAGTGTCTAGAGAAGTTTAAATACAGCAATGGCAACAGCCTGGTTGCTGATGCACCGTCCTTCCTGCTGTCTTCTGGGGTCTGGATACAACAAAACACCTGGGCTCAGAGCCATAGACCTCAAAATATCAGTATCACAGCAGAGGATGGTTTATTTTCTTAAGTCCTGAACATAGACATTTGCGTAATTATTTAAAGATGTTAAGTATCAAAATATGTAAGTAAAGATGTAAGTATTATCCTCTGGAGACATGTTGGTTTCCTTTCGGCAAATTTAGGACAATAATTAGGAACTGTGGCAAAACTACTTGAAATTCAGAAGGACCACTGAGATAAAACATAGGTCTAGACTAAAAGAGAAGAAGACATCATCGAAAGAAAGAAAGGTTGTCAGTGGTTCATAAGGAGAAAAAGGAAAACAAGGTAGTATCATCATGACAGAATAAAGTATTTATTGGGCATAAGCTATTCTACAGGAAAGAAATAAAATAAATGATAGAACGAAAGGAAGTATTGACACTTAAAGTGGAGACTTTAGTGACAGTGATGGAAACTTTTTTATTAGGGTATAAGTCATTGAAGCATTAGTCTGCTAAACTGGATGAGACCAGTGGGCATGATGGTTGCTGCCTTTGCCAGTCAGAATCGAGAAAGGGCTAAGCTGTACTGTGGGTGCCATTTGTCACAGAGGATCCATCATGGATTTTATGCAAGGTTTTATGGTTTTGGCTAGCATATCCTTCCCCAAGCACCACTGCTGCCTCTGTCTCTGTGCTCAGGAGCAGACAGGATTGATGATGAGCATATATACAACAAGAAAAAGAAAAAAGTGAATACTTCTGCCTCCTTCAGGTCCACTAAAATGGTTCACAGTCTTGCTTCTTGCTCAGAGTATTTCAGAAAGCCGCTTCACTGTCCTCCTACAGTAAGGACCCCAACCGACTTAACCACAATAACAGATCATGAATAACTTTACTGAAGCATGAGTCTGATGGAACATTTAACACTCTATTTAAACCAGTTTACCAGATTGAATAGTCTATCTCCATTCTAATAAGCTCTTTCAGATGGCAAAATAGAGGATTTGCACACAAAGTCCCCACTGAGAATGATCCTGGGAATGTTCAGACCACAGATTGTATCTAGGAATTATCTGGGGATGCTGGCTGGCAGAGACCTACAGCATACCTGGGAGCCCTCTAACATGAACTGTAGAGACAATTGCATTCCAGTGCATAGGACTGTTCTGGGAACTGTGTAATTTACTAACAGACATAGCCTCACTGTCTAAAGTTGTTTACTCCAGGGAGCTTCTCAACTCCAGGATCTGGATACATGCTCCCTTGCCTCCCAACCATGTTCTGAAGTGAGAGAAAGCCAATTTCATGCTCTTGGGAAGGAGATTTGAGTACACAAGTGAGATGGGCGACTGACTGTCCAGACGACTGTGGGACCAGAGTGCTCTGGCATATATTTCATCATTGGTCACAGTCACTCTTACAAGGTATTTCTTCATTTTGTGCCAGTCCCAGACCTACTTAATGTTTGTGGCAGCAGGTCTTTGCATTTATTTTACTTCTGCCCCTTTTCTATGGAAAATGGCTATGTTAGCTCCTGAATTCCTTCCAGAGCACTATCTGAGCATGAACAGTTCTATAATTAAATCAAACTATTTTAGCTCACAGGAATAACTGAGTGAAATTTGTCTGAGAG